>NW_024097788.1:600000-944354 GCF_016545835.1 Crotalus tigris | reverse complement strand
GGACAGAAAATTCAGAGCCCTCCTAACCCTACCCAAGCACTCTGAATTTCTTCGTACTGTCCATTTTGCTGTATGGGTTCGTGGTGACCTAACCCTAACCCTAAGTGGAATTTTCCTCCAAAGGGATTTTCCCATGTATTTTACCAGGAAACTTAGATAGGGCAGGAAAGAAAAGTCAGTGCCCTCCTAACCCTACCCAAGCACTCTGAATTTGTTGCTGATGTCTATTTTGCTGTATGCGTTCTTGGTGACCAAACCCTAACCCTAAGTGGAATTTTCCTCCAAAGGGATTTTCCCATATATTTTACCAGGAAACATAGATAGGGCAGGCTATAAAAGTCATAGCCCTCCTAATCCTACCCAAGCACTCTGAATTTGTTAGTGGTGTCCATTTTGCTGTTTCAGTTCATGCTGACCTCAACCTAATCCTAAGTGGAATTTTCCTCCAATGGGATTTTCCCATGTATTTTACCAGGAAACATAGATAGGGCAGGCTATAAAAGTCATAGCCCTCCTAACCCTACCCAAGCACTCTGAATTTGTTGGTACTGTCCATTTTGCTGTATGAGTTCTTGGTGACCTAACCCTAACCCTAAGTGGAATTTTCCTCCAATGGGATTTTCCCATGATCTTACAGGAAACAGAGATTAAGGCATGGAAGAAGAAAAGATCAGTGCCCTCCTAACCGTACCCAAGCAATCTGAATTTGTGGTGCTGTCCATTTTGCTGTTTGAGTTCATGGTGACCTCACCCTAACCCTAAGTGGCATTTTCCTCCAATGGGATTTTCCCATGTATTTTACCAGGAAACATAGATAGGGCAGGAAAGAAAAGTCAGTGCCCTCCTATCCCTAACAAAGCACTCTGAATTTGTTGCTGATGTCTATTTTGCTGTATGCGTTCTTGGTGACCTAACCATAACCCTAAGTGGAATTTTTCTCCAAAGGGATTTTCCCATGTATTTTACCAGGAATCATAGATAGAGCAGGCTACAATAGTAAGCGCCCTCCTAACCCTACCCAAGTACTCTGAATTTGTTGGTGGTGTCCTATTTTGATGTTTGGGTTCATGGTGACCTAACCATAACCCTAAGTGGAATTTTCCTCCAAAGGGATTTTCCCATGTATTTTACCAGGAAACATAGATAGGGAAGGCAAGAAAAGTCAGTGCCCTCCTATCCCTACCCAAGCACTCTGAATTTGTTGGTGATGTCCATTTTGCTGTATGCATTCTTGGTGACCTAACCCTAACCCTAAGTGGAATTTTCCTCCAATGCAGTTTTCCCATGTATTTTACCAGGAATCATAGATAGGGCAGGTACAAAGGTCAGTGCCCTCCAAACACTACCCAAGCACTCCGAATTTGTTGCTGATGTCTATTTTGCTGTATGCGTTCTTGGTGACCTAACCCTAACCCTAAGTGGAATTTTCCTCCAATGGGATTTTCCCATATATTTTAACAGGAAACATAGATAGGGTTAGGCTATAAAAATCAGGGCCCTCCTAACCTTACCCAAGCACTCTGAATTTGTTGGTGCTGTCCATTTTGCTGTTTGAGTTCATGGTGACCTAACCCTAACCCTAAGTGGCATTTTCCTCCAATGGGATTTTCCCATGTATTTTACCAGGAAACATAGATAGGGCAGGAAAGAAAAAAGCAGTGCCTCCATCCATACCAAAGCACTCCGAATGTGTGCTGATGTTATTTTGCGATGGTTCTTGGGACCTAAACCAAACCCTAGGTGGAATTTTCTCCAAGGTATTCTTCCCATATATTTTACCAGGAAACATAGATAGGGAGGCCTATAAAAGTCAAGCCCTTCTACCCTACCAGAACTCGAATTTGTTAGTGTGTCATTTTGCTGTTTCAGTTCATGCTGACCTCAACCTAGTCCTAAGTGGAATTTTCCTCCAATGGGATTTTCCCATGTATTTTACCAGGAAACATAGATACGGCATGCTATAAAAGTCATAGCCCTCCTAACCCTACCCAAGCACTCTGAATTTGTTGGTACTGTCCATTTTGCTGTATGCGTTCTTGGTGACCTAACCCTAACCCTAAGTGGAATTTTCCTCCAATGGGATTTTCCCATGTATTTTACCAGGAAACATAGATAAGGCAGGGAAGAAAAGTCAGTGCCCTCCTAACCGTACCCAAGCACTCTGAATTTGTTGGTGCTGTCCATTTTGCTGTTTGAGTTCATGGTGACCTCACCCTAACCCTAAGTGGCATTTTCCTCCAATGGGATTTTCCCATGTATTTTACCAGGAAACATAGATAGGGCAGGAAAGAAAAGTCAGTGCCCTCCTATCCCTACCAAAGCACTCTGAATTTGTTGCTGATGTCTATTTTGCTGTATGCGTTCTTGGTGACCTAACCATAACCCTAAGTGGAATTTTTCTCCAAAGGGATTTTCCCATGTATTTTACCAGGAATCATAGATAGAGCAGGCTACAATAGTAAGCGCCCTCCTAACCCTACCCAAGTACTCTGAATTTGTTGGTGGTGTCCTATTTTGATGTTTGGGTTCATGGTGACCTAACCATAACCCTAAGTGGAATTTTCCTCCAAAGGGATTTTCCCATGTATTTTACCAGGAAACATAGATAGGGAAGGCAAGAAAAGTCAGTGCCCTCCTATCCCTACCCAAGCACTCTGAATTTGTTGGTGATGTCCATTTTGCTGTATGCATTCTTGGTGACCTAACCCTAACCCTAAGTGGAATTTTCCTCCAATGCAGTTTTCCCATGTATTTTACCAGGAATCATAGATAGGGCAGGTACAAAGGTCAGTGCCCTCCAAACACTACCCAAGCACTCCGAATTTGTTGCTGATGTCTATTTTGCTGTATGCGTTCTTGGTGACCTAACCCTAACCCTAAGTGGAATTTTCCTCCAATGGGATTTTCCCATATATTTTACCAGGAAACATAGATAGGGTTAGGCTATAAAAATCAGGGCCCTCCTAACCTACCCAAGCACTCTGAATTTGTTAGTGGTGTCCATTTTGCTGTTTCAGTTCATGCTGACCTCAGCCTAATCCTAAGTGGAATTTTCCTCCAATGGCATTTTCCCATGTATTTTACGAGGAAACATAGATAGGGCAGGCTATAAAAGTCATGGCCCTCCTAACCCTACCGAAGCACTCTGAATTTGTTGGTACTGTCCATTTTGCTTTATGAGTCCTTGGTGACCTAACTCTAACCCAAAGTGGAATATTCCTCCAAAGGGATTTTCCCATGTATTTTACCAGGAAACATAGATAGGGCAGGCAAGAAAAGTCAGTGCTCTCCTATCCCTACCCAAGCACTCTGAATTTGTTGGTGATGTCCATTTTGCTGTATGCATTCTTGGTGACCTAACACTAACCCTAAGTGGAATTTTCCTCCAATGCGATTTTCCCATGTATTTTACCAGGAATCATAGATAGGGCAGGCTACAAAAGTCAGTGCCCTCCAAACACTACCCAAGCACTCTGAATTTGTTGGTGCTGTCCTATTTTGCTGTTAGACTTCATGGTGACCTCACCCTAACCCTAAGTGGAATTTTCCTCCAATGGGATTTTCCCATGTATTTTACCAGGAAACATAGATAAGGCAGGCAAGAAAAATCAGTGCCCTCCTAACCCTACCCAAGCACTCTGAATTTGTTGGTTCTGTCCATTTCGCTGTATGCGTTCTTGGTGACCTAACCCTAACCTATAAGTGGAATTTTCCTCCAATGGGATTTTCCCATGTATTTTACCAGGCAACATAGATAAGGCAGGCAAGAAAAGTCAGTGCCCTCCTAACCCTCCCCAAGCACTCCGAATTTGTTGCTGATGTCTATTTTGCTGTATGCGTTCTTGGTGCCCTAACCCTAACCCTAAGTGGAATTTTCCTCCAATGGGATTTTCCCATGTATTTTACCAGGAATCAAAGATAGAGCAGGCTACAATAGTAAGCGCCCTCCTAACCCTACCCAAGTACTCTGGATTTGTTGGTGGTGTCCTATTTTGATGTTTGGGGTCATGGTGACCTAACCATAACCCTAAGTGGAATTTTCCTCCAAAGGGATTTTCCCATATATTTTACCAGGAAACATAGATAGGGCAGGCTATAAAAATCAGGGCCCTCCTAACACTACCCAAGCACTCTGAATTTGTTAGTGGTGTCCATTTTGCTGTTTGAGTTCATGGTGGCCTCACCCTAACCCTAAGTGGAAGTTTCCTCCAATGGGATTTTCCCATGTATTTTACCAGGAAACATAGATAAGGCAGGCAAGAAAAGTCAGTGCCCTCCTAACCCTACCCAAGCACTCTGAATTTGTTGCTGATGTCTATTTTGCTGTATGCGTTCTTGGTGACCAAACCCTAACCCTAAGTGGAATTTTCCTCCAAAGGGATTTTCCCATGTATTTTACCAGGAAAGGTAGAGAGAGCAGGACAGAAAATTCAGAGCCCTCCTAACCCTACCCAAGCACTCTGAATTTGTTCGTAATGTCCATTTTGCTGTATGGGTTCGTGGTGACCTAACCCTAACTCTAAGTGGAATTTTCCTCCAAAGGGATTTTCCCATGTATTTTACCAGGAAACATAGATAGGGCAGGAAAGAAAAGTCAGTGCCCTCCTTACCCTACCCAAGCACTCTGAATTTGTTGCTGATGTCTATGTTGAAGTATGCGTTCTTGGTGACCAAACCCTAACCCTAAGTGCAATTTTCCTCCAAAGGGATTTTCCCATATATTTTACCAGGAAACATAGATAGGGCAGGCTATAAAAGTCATAGCCCTCCTAACCCTACCCAGCACTCTGAATTTGTTAGTGGTGTCCATTTTGCTGTTTCAGTTCATGCTGACCTCAACCTAATCCTAAGTGGACTTTTCCTCCAATGGGATTTTCCCATGTATTTTACCAGGAAACATAGATAGGGCAGGCTATAAAAGTCATGGCCCTCCTAACCCTACCCAAGCACTCTGAATTTGTTGGTACTGTCCATTTTGCTTTATGAGTCCTTGGTGACCTAACTCTAACCCAAAGTGGACTATTCCTCCATGGGATTTTTCCCATGTATGTTACCAGAAACATAGGATAAGGCAGGAACAAAAGTCATGCCCTCCTAACCGTACCCAAGCACTCTGAATTTGTGGTGCTGTCCATTTGGCTGTTTGAGTTCATGGTGACCTCACCCTAACCCTAAGTGCATTTTCCTCAATGGGATTTTCCCATGTATTTTACCAGGAACATAGATAGGGCAGGAAAGAAAAGTCAGTGCTCCTATCCCTACCAAAGCACTCTCGAATTTGTTGCTTGATGTCTATTTGCTGTATGCGTTCCTTGGTGACCTAACTCATAACCCTAAGTGGAATTTTTCTCCAAAGGATTTTCGCATATATTTTACCAGGAAACATAGATAGGGCAGGATATAAAAGTCATAGCCCTCCTAACCCTACCCAGAACTCTGAATTTGTTAGTGGTGTCCATTTTGCTGTTTCAGTTCATGCTGACCTCAACCTAATCCTAAGTGGAATTTTCCTCCAATGGGATTTTCCCATGTATTTTACCAGGAAACATAGATAGGGCAGGCTATAAAAGTCATAGCCCTCCTAACCCTACCCAAGCACTCTGAATTTGTTGGTACTGTCCATTTTGCTGTATGCGTTCTTGGTGACCTAACCCTAACCCTAAGTGGAATTTTCCTCCAATGGGATTTTCCCATGTATTTTACCAGGAAACATAGATAAGGCAGGGAAGAAAAGTCAGTGCCCTCCTAACCGTACCCAAGCACTCTGAATTTGTTGGTGCTGTCCATTTTGCTGTTTGAGTTCATGGTGACCTCACCCTAACCCTAAGTGGCATTTTCCTCCAATGGGATTTTCCCATGTATTTTACCAGGAAACATAGATAGGGCAGGAAAGAAAAGTCAGTGCCCTCCTATCCCTAACAAAGCACTCTGAATTTGTTGCTGATGTCTATTTTGCTGTATGCGTTCTTGGTGACCTAACCATAACCCTAAGTGGAATTTTTCTCCAAAGGGATTTTCCCATGTATTTTACCAGGAATCATAGATAGAGCAGGCTACAATAGTAAGCGCCCTCCTAACCCTACCCAAGTACTCTGAATTTGTTGGTGGTGTCCTATTTTGATGTTTGGGTTCATGGTGACCTAACCATAACCCTAAGTGGAATTTTCCTCCAAAGGGATTTTCCCATGTATTTTACCAGGAAACATAGATAGGGAAGGCAAGAAAAGTCAGTGCCCTCCTATCCCTACCCAAGCACTCTGAATTTGTTGGTGATGTCCATTTTGCTGTATGCATTCTTGGTGACCTAACCCTAACCCTAAGTGGAATTTTCCTCCAATGCAGTTTTCCCATGTATTTTACCAGGAATCATAGATAGGGCAGGTACAAAGGTCAGTGCCCTCCAAACACTACCCAAGCACTCCGAATTTGTTGCTGATGTCTATTTTGCTGTATGCGTTCTTGGTGACCTAACCCTAACCCTAAGTGGAATTTTCCTCCAATGGGATTTTCCCATATATTTTAACAGGAAACATAGATAGGGTTAGGCTATAAAAATCAGGGCCCTCCTAACCTTACCCAAGCACTCTGAATTTGTTAGTGGTGTCCATTTTGCTGTTTCAGTTCATGCTGACCTCAGCCTAATCCTAAGTGGAATTTTCCTCCAATGGCATTTTCCCATGTATTTTACGAGGAAACATAGATAGGGCAGGCTATAAAAGTCATGGCCCTCCTAACCCTACCGAAGCACTCTGAATTTGTTGGTACTGTCCATTTTGCTTTATGAGTCCTTGGTGACCTAACTCTAACCCAAAGTGGAATATTCCTCCAAAGGGATTTTCCCATGTATTTTACCAGGAAACATAGATAGGGCAGGCAAGAAAAGTCAGTGCTCTCCTATCCCTACCCAAGCACTCTGAATTTGTTGGTGATGTCCATTTTGCTGTATGCATTCTTGGTGACCTAACACTAACCCTAAGTGGAATTTTCCTCCAATGCGATTTTCCCATGTATTTTACCAGGAATCATAGATAGGGCAGGCTACATAAGTCAGTGCCCTCCAAACACTACCCAAGCACTCTGAATTTGTTGGTGCTGTCCTATTTTGCTGTTAGACTTCATGGTGACCTCACCCTAACCCTAAGTGGAATTTTCCTCCAATGGGATTTTCCCATGTATTTTACCAGGAAACATAGATAAGGCAGGCAAGAAAAATCAGTGCCCTCCTAACCCTACCCAAGCACTCTGAATTTGTTGGTGCTGTCCATTTCGCTGTATGCGTTCTTGGTGACCTAACCCTAACCATAAGTGGAATTTTCCTCCAATGGGATTTTCCCATGTATTTTACCAGGCAACATAGATAAGGCAGGCAAGAAAAGTCAGTGCCCTCCTAACCCTCCCCAAGCACTCCGAATTTGTTGCTGATGTCTATTTTGCTGTATGCGTTCTTGGTGCCCTAACCCTAACCCTAAGTGGAATTTTCCTCCAATGGGATTTTCCCATGTATTTTACCAGGCAACATAGATAAGGCAGGCAAGAAAAGTCAGTGCCCTCCTAATCCTCCCCAAGAACTCCGAATTTGTTGCTGATGTCTATTTTGCTGTATGCGTTCTTGGTGACCTAACCCTAACCCTAAGTGGAATTTTCCTCCAATGGGATTTTCCCATATATTTTACCAGGAAACATAGATAGGGTTAGGTTTAAAAATCAGGGCCCTCCTAACCCTACCCAAGCACTCTGAATTTGTTAGTGGTGTCCATTTTGCTGTTTCAGTTCATGCTGACCTCAGCCTAATCCTAAGTGGAATTTTCCTCCAATGGCATTTTCCCAAGTATTTTACCAGGAAACATAGATAGGGCAGGCTATAAAAGTCATGGCCCTCCTAACCCTACCCAAGCACTCTGAATTTGTTGGTACTGTCCATTTTGCTTTATGAGTCCTTGGTGACCTAACTCTAACCCAAAGTGGAATATTCCTCCAAAGGGATTTTTCCATGTATTTTACCAGGAAACGTAGATAGAGCAGGACAGAAAATTCAGGGCCCTCCTAACCCTACCCAAGCACTCTGAATTTGTTCATAATGTCCATTTTGCTGTATGGGTTCATGGTGACCTAACACTAACCCTAAGTGGAATATTCCTCCAAAGGGATTTTCCCATGTATTTTACCAGGAAACATAGATAGGGCAGGCAAGAAAAGTCAGTGCCCTCCTATCCCTACCCAAGCACTCTGAATTTGTTGGTGATGTCCATTTTGCTGTATGCATTCTTGGTGACCTAACACTAACCCTAAGTGGAATTTTCCTCCAATGCGATTTTCCCATGTATTTTACCAGGAATCATAGATAGGGCAGGCTACAAAAGTCAGTGCCCTCCAAACACTACCCAAGCACTCTGAATTTGTTGGTGCTGTCCAATTTTGCTGTTAGACTTCATGGTGACCTCACCCTAACCCTAAGTGGAATTTTCCTCCAATGGGATTTTCCCATGTATTTTACCAGGAAACATAGATAGGGCAGGCTATAAAAGTCATAGCCCTCCTAACCCTACCCAAGCACTCTGAATTTGTTAGTGGTGTCCATTTTGCTGTTTCAGTTCATGCTGACCTCAGCCTAATCCTAAATCGAATTTTCCTCCAATGGCATTTTCCCATGTATTTTACCAGGAAACATAGATAGGGCAGGCTATAAAAGTCATGGCCCTCCTAACCCTACCCAAGCACTCTGAATTTGTTGGTACTGTCCATTTTGCTTTATGAGTCCTTGGTGACCTAACTCTAACCCAAAGTGGAATATTCCTCCAAAGGGATTTTTTTCCATGTATATTTTACAGGACGTAGATAGAGCGGACAGAAATTCCGGCCCTCCAACCCTCCCAAAGCACTCTGTATTGTTCATACTGTCCATATTTGGCGTATGGGTTCATGGTGACCTAACACTAACCCTAAGTGGAATCTTCCTCCAAAGATTATTTCCCATGTATTTTAACCGAGAAACATAGATAGGGAGAGCAAGAAAAGTCAGTGCCTCCGTCCCTACCAGCACTCTGATTTGTTGGTGTGTCCATTTTGCTGTTATGAGGCATTCTTGTGACCTAACCTAACCCTAGTGAAATTTTCCTCCAATGCCTATTTTCCCCCTGTATTTTACAGGAATCATAGATAGGGCAGGCTACATAAGTCAGTGCCCTCCAAACACTACCCAAGCACTCTGAATTTGTTGGTGCTGTCCTATTTTGCTGTTAGACTTCATGGTGACCTCACCCTAACCCTAAGTGGAATTTTCCTCCAATGGGATTTTCCCATGTATTTTACCAGGAAACATAGATAAGGCAGGCAAGAAAAATCAGTGCCCTCCTAACCCTACCCAAGCACTCTGAATTTGTTGGTGCTGTCCATTTCGCTGTATGCGTTCTTGGTGACCTAACCCTAACCATTAGTGGAATTTTCCTCCAATGGGATTTTCCCATGTATTTTACCAGGCAACATAAATAAGGCAGGCAAGAAAAGTCAGTGCCCTCCTAACCCTCCCCAAGCACTCCGAATTTGTTGCTGATGTCTATTTTGCTCTATGCGTTCTTGGTGCCCTAACCCTAACCCTAAGTGGAATTTTCCTCCAATGGGATTTTCCCATATATTTTACCAGGAAACATAGATAGGGCAGGCTATAAAAATCAGGGCCCTCCTAACACTACCCAAGCACTCTGAATATGTTAGTGGTGTCCATTTTGCTGTTTCAGTTCATGCTGACCTCAACCTAATCCTAAGTGGAATTTTCCTCCAATGGCATTTTCCCATGTATTTTACGAGGAAACATAGATAGGGCAGGCTATAAAAGTCAGGGCCCTCCTAACCCTACCCAAGCATTCTGAATTGGTTGGCGATGTCCATTTTGCTATATGGGTTCATGGTGACCTAACCCTAACCATAAGTGGAATTTTCCTCCAATGGGATTTTCCCATGTATTTTACCAGGAGACATATATAGGGCAGGAAAGAAAAGTCAGGGCCCTCCTATCCCTACCCAAGCACTCCGAATTTGTTGGTCATGTCTATTTTGCTGTATGCGTTCTTGTTGATCTAACCCTAACCCTAAGTGGAATTCTCCTCCAAAAGGATTTTCCCATATATTTTACCAGGAAACATACATAGGGCAGGCTATAAAAATCAGGGCCCTCCTAACCCTACCCAAGCACTCTGAATTTGTTAGTGGTGTCCATTTTGCTGTTTCAGTGCATGCTGACCTCAACCTAATCCTAAGTGGAATTTTCCTCCAATGGCATTTTCCCATGTATTTTACCAGGAAACATAGATAGGGCAGGCAAGAAAAGTCATGGCCCTCCTAACCCTACCCAAGCACTCTGAATTTGTTGGTACTGTCCTTTTGTTTATAAGTCCTTGGTGACCTTAACTCTACCCAAAGTGTAATATTCTCCAAAGGGTTTTTCATGTATTTTATACCAGAAACGTAATAGCAGGACCGAAAATTTCAGGCCCCTCCTAACCTACCCCAGCACTCTGTATTTGTTCATACTGTCCCTTTTGCTGTATGGGGTTCATGGTTAACCTAACACTACCCTAAGTGGAATATTCCTCCAAGTTATTTTCCATGTATTTTACAGGAACAAGATATGGCAGGCAGACAGTCAGTGGCCCTCCTATCCCTAACCAGCACTCTGAATTTGTTGGTGATGTCCTTTGCTGTAATGCATTCGTGGTGACCTAACACTAAACTAGTGGAATTTCCTCCATGCGATTTTTGTCCCATGTATTTTTACCGGATCATAGATAGGGCAGCTACAAAAGTCAGTGCCCTCCAAACACTACCCAAGCACTCTGAATTTGTTGGTGGTGTCGTATTTTGATGTCAGACTTCATGGTGACCTCACCCTAACCCTAAGTGGAATTTTCCTCCAAAGGGATTTTCCCATGTATTTTACCAGGAAACATAGATAAGGCAGGCAAGAAAAGTCAGTGCCCTCCTAACCCTACCCAAGCAATCTGAATTTGTTGGTTCTGTCCATTTCGCTGTATGCGTTCTTGGTGACCTAACCCTAACTATAAGTGGAATTTTCCTCCAATGGGATTTTCCCATGTATTTTACCAGGCAACATAGATAAGGCAGGCAAGAAAAGTCAGTGCCCTCCTAACCCTCCCCAAGCACTCCGAATTTGTTGCTGATGTCTATTTTGCTGTATGCGTTCTTGGTGACCTAACCCTAACCCTAATTGGAATTTTCCTCCAATGGGATTTTCCCATATATTTTACCAGGAAACATAGATAGGGCAGGACATAAAAATCAGGGCCCTCCTAACACTACCCAAGCACTCTGAATATGTTAGTGGTGTCCATTTTGCTGTTTCAGTTCATGCTGACCTCAACCTAATCCTAAGTGGAATTTTCCTCCAATGGCATTTTCCCATGTATTTTACGAGGAAACATAGATAGGGCAGGCTATAAAAGTCAGGGCCCTCCTAACCCTACCCAAGCATTCTGAATTGGTTGGCGATGTCCATTTTGCTATATGGGTTCATGGTGACCTAACCCTAACCATAAGTGGAATTTTCCTCCAATGGGATTTTCCCATGTATTTTACCAGGAGACATATATAGGGCAGGAAAGAAAAGTCAGTGCCCTCCTATCCCTACCCAAGCACTCCGAATTTGTTGGTCATGTCTATTTTGCTGTATGCGTTCTTGTTGATCTAACCCTAACCCTAAGTGGAATTCTCCTCCAAAAGGATTTTCCCATATATTTTACCAGGAAACATAGATAGGGCAGGCTATAAAAATCAGGGCCCTCCTAACCCTACCCAAGCACTCTGAATTTGTTAGTGGTGTCCATTTTGCTGTTTCAGTGCATGCTGACCTCAACCTAATCCTAAGTGGAATTTTCCTCCAATGGCATTTTCCCATGTATTTTACCAGGAAACATAGATAGGGCAGGCTATAAAAGTCATGGCCCTCCTAACCCTACCCAAGCACTCTGAATTTGTTGGTACTGTCCATTTTGCTTTATGAGTCCTTGGTGACCTAACTCTAACCCAAAGTGGAATATTCCTCCAAAGGGATTTTTCCATGTATTTTACCAGGAAACGTAGATAGAGCAGGACAGAAAATTCAGGGCCCTCCTAAACCTACCCAAGCACTCTGTATTTGTTCATACTGTCCATTTTGCTGTATGGGTTCATGGTGACCTAACACTAACCCTAAGTGGAATATTCCTCCAAAGTTATTTTCCCATGTATTTTACCAGGAAACATAGATAGGGCAGGCAAGAAAAGTCAGTGCCCTCCTATCCCTAACCAAGCACTCTGAATTTGTTGGTGATGTCCATTTTGCTGTATGCATTCTTGGTGACCTAACACTAACCCTAAGTGGAATTTTCCTCCAATGCGATTTTCCCATGTATTTTACCAGGAATCATAGATAGGGCAGGCTACAAAAGTCAGTGCCCTCCAAACACTACCCAAGCACTCTGAATTTGTTGGTGCTGTCCTATTTTGCTGTTAGACTTCATGGTGACCTCACCCTAACCCTAAGTGGAATTTTCCTCCAATGGGATTTTCCCATGTATTTTACCAGGAAACATAGATAAGGCAGGCAAGAAAAATCAGTGCCCTCCTAACCCTACCCAAGCACTCTGAATTTGTTGGTGCTGTCCATTTCGCTGTATGCGTTCTTGGTGACCTAACCCTAACCATTAGTGGAATTTTCCTCCAATGGGATTTTCCCATGTATTTTACCAGGCAACATAAATAAGGCAGGCAAGAAAAGTCAGTGCCCTCCTAACCCTCCCCAAGCACTCCGAATTTGTTGCTGATGTCTATTTTGCTCTATGCGTTCTTGGTGCCCTAACCCTAACCCTAAGTGGAATTTTCCTCCAATGGGATTTTCCCATATATTTTACCAGGAAACATAGATAGGGCAGGCTATAAAAATCAGGGCCCTCCTAACACTACCCAAGCACTCTGAATATGTTAGTGGTGTCCATTTTGCTGTTTCAGTTCATGCTGACCTCAACCTAATCCTAAGTGGAATTTTCCTCCAATGGCATTTTCCCATGTATTTTACGAGGAAACATAGATAGGGCAGGCTATAAAAGTCAGGGCCCTCCTAACCCTACCCAAGCATTCTGAATTGGTTGGCGATGTCCATTTTGCTATATGGGTTCATGGTGACCTAACCCTAACCATAAGTGGAATTTTCCTCCAATGGGATTTTCCCATGTATTTTACCAGGAGACATATATAGGGTAGGAAAGAAAAGTCAGTGCCCTCCTATCCCTACCCAAGCACTCCGAATTTGTTGGTCATGTCTATTTTGCTGTATGCGTTCTTGTTGATCTAACCCTAACCCTAAGTGGAATTCTCCTCCAAAAGGATTTTCCCATATATTTTACCAGGAAACATACATAGGGCAGGCTATAAAAATCAGGGCCCTCCTAACCCTACCCAAGCACTCTGAATTTGTTAGTGGTGTCCATTTTGCTGTTTCAGTGCATGCTGACCTCAACCTAATCCTAAGTGGAATTTTCCTCCAATGGCATTTTCCCATGTATTTTACCAGGAAACATAGATAGGGCAGGCTATAAAAGTCATGGCCCTCCTAACCCTACCCAAGCACTCTGAATTTGTTGGTACTGTCCTTTTTGCTGTATGCGTTCTTGGTGACCTAACCCTATCCCTAAGTGGAATTTTCCTCCAATGGGATTTTCCATGTATTTTACCAGGAATCATAGATAGAGCAAGCTAAAATAGTAAGTGACCTCCTAACCCTACCCAAACACTCTGAATTTGTTGGTGGTGTTCTATTTTGCTGATTGATTTCATGGTGACCTCACCCTAACCCTAAGTGGGATTTTCGTCCAATGGGATTTTCCCATGTATTTTACCAGGAAACATAGATAAGGCAGGCAAAAAAAGTCAGTGCCCTCCTAACCCTACCCAAGCACTCTGAATTTGTTGGTGCTGTCCATTTTGCTGGATACTTTCTTGGTGACCTAACCCTAACTCTAAGTGGAATTTTCCTCCAATGGGATTTTCCCATGTATTTTACCAGGAAAGATAGATAAGGCAGGCAAGAAAAGTCAGTGCCCTCCTATCCCTACCCAAGCACTCCGAATTTGTTGCTGATGTCTATTTTGCTGTATGCGTTCTTGGTGACCAAAACCTAACCCTAAGTGGAATTTTCCTCCAAAGGGATTTTCCCATGTATTTTACCAGGAATCATAGATAGAGCAGGCTATAAAAATCAGGGCCCTCCTAACCCTACCCAAGCACTCTGAATTTGATAGTGGTGTCCATTTTGCTGTTTCAGTTCATGCTGACCTCAACCTAAACCTAAGTGGAATTTTCCTCCAATGGGATTTTCCCATGTATTTTACCAGGAAACATAGATAGGGCAGGCTATATATGTCATTGCCCTCCTAACCCTACCCAAGCACTCTGAATTTGTTGGTACTGTCCATTTTGCTGTATGAGTTCATGGTGACCTAACCCTAACCCTAAGTGTAATTTTCCTTCAAAGGGATTTTCCCATGTGTTTTACCAGGAAAGGTAGATAGAGCATGACAGAAAATTCAGAGCCCTCCTAACCCTACCCAAGCACTCTGAATTTGTTCGTACTGTCCATTTTGCTGTATGGGTTCGTGCTGAACTAACACTAACCCTAAGTGGAATTTTTCTCCAAAGGGATTTTCCCATGTATTTTACCAGGAAACATAGAAAAGGCAGGCAAGAAAAGTCAGTGCCCTCCTAACCCTACCGAAGCACTCTGAATTTATTGGTGCTGTCCGTTTTGCTGGATGCATTCGTGGTGACCTAACCCTAAGCCTAAGTGGAATTTTCCTCCAATGGGATTTTCCCATGTATTTTACCAGGAAACATAGATAAGGCAGGGAAGAAAAGTCAGTGCCCTCCTAACCCTACCGAAGCACTCTGAATTTATTGGTGCTGTCCGTTTTGCTGGATGCATTCGTGGTGACCTAACCCTAACCCTAAGTGGAATTTTCCTTCAAAGGGATTTTCCCATGTATTTTACCAGGAAAGGTAGATAGAGCAGGACAGAAAATTCAGAGCCCTCCTAACCCTACCCAAGCACTCTGAATTTGTTCGTACTGTCCATTTTGCTGTATGGGTTCGTGGTGACCTAACCCTAACCCTAAGTGAAATTTTCCTCCAATGGGATTTTCCCATGTATTTTACCAGGAAACATGGATAAGGCAGGGAAGAAAAGTCAGTGCCCTCCTAACCGTACCCAAGCACTCTGAATTTGTTGGTGCTGTCCATTTTGCTGTTTGAATTCATGGTGACCTCACCCTAACCCTAAGTGGCATTTTCCTCCAATGGGATTTTCCCATGTATTTTACCAGGAAACATAGATAGGGCAGGAAAGAAAAGTCAGTGCCCTCCTATCCCTACCAAAGCACTCCGAATTTGTTGCTGATGTCTATTTTGCTGTATGCGTTCTTGGTGACCTAACCATAACCCTAAGTGGAATTTTTCTCCAAAGGGATTTTCCCATATATTTTACCAGGAAACATAGATAGGGCAGGCTATAAAAATCAGGGCCCTCCTAACCCTAACCAAGCACTCTGAATTTGTTTGTGGTGTCCATTTTGCTGCTTCAGATCATGCTGACCTCAATCTAATCCTAAGTGGAATTTTCCTCCAATGGGATTTTCCCATGTATTTTACCAGGAAACATAGTTAGGGCAGGCTATAAAAGTCATATCCCTCCTAACCCTACCCAAGCACTCTGAATTTGTTGGTACTGTCCATTTTGCTGTATGCATTCTTGGTGACCTAACCCTAACCCTAAGTGGAATTTTCCTCCAAAGGGATTTTCCCATGTATTTTACCAGGAATCATAGATAGAGCAGGCTACAATAGTAAGTGCCCTCCTAACCCTACCCAAGTACTCTGAATTTGTTGGTGGTGTCCTATTTTGATGTTTGAGTTCATGCTGACCTAACCCTAACCCTAAGTGGAATTTTCCTCCAAAGGGATTTTCCCATATATTTTACCAGGAAACATAGATAGGGCAGGCTATAAAAATCAGGGCCCTCCTAACACTACCCAAGCACTCTGAATTTGTTCGTACTGTCCATTTTGCTGTATGGGTTCGTGGTGACCTAAACCTAACCCTAAGTGGAAGTTTCCTCCAATGGGATTTTCCCATGTATTTTACCAGGAAACATCGATAAGGCAGGCAAGAAAAGTCAGTGCCCTCCTAACCCTACCCAAGCACTCTGAATTTGTTGGTACTGTCAATTTTGCTGTATGAGTTCGTGGTGACCTAACCCTAACCCTAAGTGGAATTTTCCTCCGATAGGATTTTCCCATGTATTTCACCAGGAAACATATATAGGGTAGTCAAGAAAAGTCAGTGCCCTCCTAACCCTACCCAAGCACTCTGAATTTGTTGCTGATGTCTATTTTGCTGTATGCGTTCTTGGTGACCAAAACCTAACCCTAAGTGGAATTTTCCTCCAAAGGGATTTTCCCATGTATTTTACCAGGAAACATAGATAGAGCAGGCTATAAAAATCAGGGCCCTCCTAACCCTACCCAAGCACTCTGAATTTGATAGTGGTGTCCATTTTGCTGTTTTAGTTCATGCTGACCTCAACCTAATCCTAAGTGGAATTTTCCTCCAATGGGATTTTCCCATGTATTTTACCAGGTAACATAGATAGGGCAGGCTATAAAAGTCATTGCCCTCCTAACCCTACGCAAGCACTCTGAATTTGTTGGTACTGTCAATTTTGCTGTATGAGTTCGTGGTGACCTAACCCTAACCCTAAGTGGAATTTTCCTTCAAAGGGATTTTCCCATGTATTTTACCAGGAAAGGTAGATAGAGCAGGACAGAAAATTCAGAGCCCTCCTAACCCTACCCAAGCACTCTGAATTTGTTCGTACTGTCCATTTTGTTGTATGGGTTCGTGGTGACCTAACCCTAACCCTAAGTGGAATTTTCCTCCAATGGGATTTTCCCATGTATTTTACCAGGAAACATAGATAGGGCAGGCTATAAAAGTCAGGGCCCTCCTAACCCTTCCCAAGCACTCTGAATTTGTTGGTGGTGTCCATTTTGCTGTTTGAGTTCATGGTGACCTAACCCTAACTCTAAGTGGAATTTTCCTCCAATGGGATTTTTCCCATTATTTTACCAGGAAACATAGATAGGAGGAAGAAAAGTCAGTGCCTCTATCCATACAAAAGCCCACGCCGAATTTTGTTGCTGATGTCATTTTGTGTATGCGTTCTGGTGGACCAAACCCTAACGCCTAAGTGGAATTTTTCCTCCAAAGGGAATCTTCCATATATTTACCGGAAACATAGAGGGCAGGCTCTAAAAGTCATAAGCCCTCCTAACCCTACCAGGCACTCTGATTGTTAGTGGTGGTCCATTTGCTGTTTCAGTTCATGTGACCTCAACCTAACTAAGTGAATTTTCCCCAATGGGGATCTACCATGATTTACCAGGAAAACATAGATTAGGGCAGGCTATAAAAGTCATAGCCCTCCTAACCCTACGCAAGCACTCTGAATTTGTTGGTACTGTCCATTTTGCTGTATGCGTTCTTGGTGACCTAACCCTAACCCTAAGTGGAATTTTCCTCCAATGGGATTTTCCCATGTATTTTACCAGGAAACATAGATAAGGCAGGGAATAAAAGTCAGTGCCCTCCTAACCGTACCCAAGCACTCTGAATTTGTTGGTGCTGTCCATTTTGCTGTTTGAGTTCATGGTGACCTCACCCTAACCCTAAGTGGCATTTTCCTCCAATGAGATTTTCCCATGTATTTTACCAGGAAACATAGATAGGGCAGGAAAGAAAATTCAGTGCCCTCCTAACCCTACCCGAGGACTCTGAATTTGTTGGTACTGTCCATTTTGCTGTATGCGTTCTTGGTGACCTAACCCTAACCCTAAGTGGAATTATCCTCCAATGGGATTTTCCCATGTATTTTACCAGGAAACATAGATAAGGCAGGGAAGAAAAGTCAGTGCCCTCCTAACCGTACCCAAGCACTCTGAATTGGTTGGTGCTGTCCATTTTGCTGTTTGAGTTCATGGTGACCTCACCCTAACCCTAAGTGGCATTTTCCTCCAATGGGATTTTCCCATGTATTTTACCAGGAAACATAGATAGGGTAGGCTATAAAAATCAGGGCCCTCCTAACACTACCCAAGGACTCTGAATTTGTTAGTGGTGTCCATTTTGCTGTTTCAGTTCATGCTGACCTCAACTTAATCCTAAGTTGAATTTTCCTCCAATGGCATTTTCCCATGTATTTTACCAGGAATCATAGATAAGGCAGGCAAGAAATGTCAGTGCCCTCCTAACCCTACCCAAGCACTCTGAATTTGTTGGTGCTGTCCATTTTGCTGTATACGTTCTTGGTGACCTAACCCTAACTCTAAGTGGAATTTTCCTCCAATGGGATTTTCCCATGTATTTTACCAGGAAACATATATAAGGCAGGCAAGAAAAGTCAGTGCCCTCCTAACCCTATCCAAGCACTCTGAATTTGTTGCTGATGTCTATTTTGCTGTATGCGTTCTTGGGGACCTAACCCTAACCCTAAGTGGAATTTTCCTCCAATGGGATTTTCCCATGTATTTTACCAGGAAACATAGATAGGGCAGGCTATAAAAATCAGAGCCCTCCTAACCCTACCCAAGCACTCTGAATTTGTTGGTTCTGTCCATTTTGCTGTATGCCTTCTTGGGGACCTCACCCTAACCCTAAGTGGAAGTTTCCTTCAATGGGATTTTCCCATGTATTTTACCAGGAAACATAGATAAGGCAGGCAAGAAAAGTCAGTGCCCTCCTAACCCTACCCAAGCACTCTGAATTTGTTGCTGATGTCTATTTTGCTGTATGCGTTCTTGGTGACCAAACCCTAACCCTAAGTGGAATTTTCCTCCAAAGGGATTTTCCCATGTATTTTACCAGGAAAGGTAGAGAGAGCAGGACAGAAAATTCAGAGCCCTCCTAACCCTACCCAAGCACTCTGAATTTGTTCGTAATGTCCATTTTGCTGTATGGGTTCGTGGTGACCTAACCAGTAACCCGAATGGAACTTTTCCTCCAAGGGATTTTCCCATGTAATTTTACCAGGAAAACAAGATAGGGCAGGAAAGGAAAAGTAAATGCCCTCCTAACCCTACCAAGCACTCGGAATTTGTTCGTACTGTCCAATTTTGCTGTATGGGTCGTGGGCGACCTAACCCAACCCTAAGTGGAATTTTCCTCTTAAGGGATTAACCCAGGTATTTTACCAGGAAACATAGAAAGGGCAGCCTAGAAAAGCAAATGGCCTCCTAACCATACACAAGCACTCTTAGTTTCTTCGCGGTGTCCATTTTGCTTTTTGAGTTCACAGTGACTTAACCCTAACCCTAAGTGGAATTTTCCTCCTATGGGATTTTACAATGTATTTTACCAGGAAACATAGAATAGGGCAGGCTATAAAAGTCATAGCCCTCCTAACCCTCCCCAAGCACTCTGAATTTGTTGGTACTGTCCATTTTGCTGTATGCGTTCTTGGTGACCTAACCCTAACCCTAAGTGGAATTTTCCTCCAATCGGATTTTCCCATGTATTTTACCAGGAATCATAGATAGAGCAGGCTACAATAGTAAGTGCCCTCCTAACCCTACCCAAGCACTCTGAATTTGTTGGTGGTGTCCTATTTTGATGTTTGAGTTCATGGTGACCTAACCATAACCCTAAGTGGAATTTTTTCTCCAAAGGGATTTTCTCATATATTTTACCAGGAAACATAGATAGGGTAGGCTATAAAAATCAGGGCCCTCCTAACACTACCCAAGCACTCTGAATTTGTTAGTGGTGTCCATTTTGCTGTTTCAGTTCATGCTGACCTCAACTTAATCCTAAGTTGAATTTTCCTCCAATGGCATTTTCCCATGTATTTTACCAGGAATCATAGATAAGGCAGGCAAGAAAAGTCAGTGCCCTCCTAACCCTACCCAAGCACTCTGAATTTGTTGGTGCTGTCCATTTTGCTGGATACTTTCTTGGTGACCTAACCCTAACTCTAAGTGGAATTTTCCTCCAATGGGATTTTCCCATGTATTTAACCAGGAAACATATATAAGGCAGGCAAGAAAACTCAGTGCCCTCCTAACCCTATCCAAGCACTCTGAATTTGTTGCTGATGTCTATTTTGCTGTATGCGTTCTTGGTGACCAAACCCTAACCCTAAGTGGAATTTTCCTCCAAAGGGATTTTCCCATGTATTTTACCAGGAAACATAGATAGAGCAGGCTATAAAAATCAGGGCCCTCCTAACCCTACCCAAGCACTCTGAATTTGATAGTGGTGTCCATTTTGCTGTTTTAGTTCATGCTGACCTCAACCTAATCCTAAGTGGAATTTTCCTCCAATGGGATTTTCCCATGTATTTTACCAGGAAAGGTAGATAGAGCAGGACAGAAAATTCAGAGCCCTCCTAACCCTACCCAAGCACTCTGAATTTGTTCGTACTGTCCATTTTGCTGTATGGGTTCGTGGTGACCTAACCCTAACCCTAAGTGGAATTTTCCTCCAATGGGATTTTCCCATGTATTTTACCAGGAAACATGGATAAGGCAGGGAAGAAAAGTCAGTGCCCTCCTAACCGTACCCAAGCACTCTGAATTTGTTGGTGCTGTCCATTTTGCTGTTTGAGTTCATGGTGACCTCACCCTAACCCTAAGTGGCTTTTTCCTCCAATGGGATTTTCCCATGTATTTTACCAGGAAACATATATAGGGCAGGAAAGAAAAGTCAGTGCCCTCCTATCCCTACCAAAGCACTCCGAATTTGTTGCTGATGTCTATTTTGCTGTATGCGTTCTTGGTGACCTAACCATAACCCTAAGTAAAATTTTTCTCCAAAGGGATTTTCCCATATATTTTACCAGGAAACATAGATAGGGCAGGCTATAAAAATCAGGGCCCTCCTAACCCTAACCAAGCACTCTGAATTTGTTTGTGGTGTCCATTTTGCTGCTTCAGATCATGCTGACCTCAATCTAATCCTAAGTGGAATTTTCCTCCAATGGGATTTTCCCATGTATTTTACCAGGAAACATAGTTAGGTCAGGCTATAAAAGTCATATCCCTCCTAACCCTACCCAAGCACTCTGAATTTGTTGGTACTGTCCATTTTGCTGTATGCATTCTTGGTGACCTAACCCTAACCCTAAGTGGAATTTTCCTCCAAAGGGATTTTCCCATGTATTTTACCAGGAATCATAGATAGAGCAGGCTACAATAGTAAGTGCCCTCCTAACCCTACCCAAGTACTCTGAATTTGTTGGTGGTGTCCTATTTTGATGTTTGAGTTCATGCTGACCTAACCCTAACCCTAAGTGGAATTTTCCTCCAAAGGGATTTTCCCATATATTTTACCAGGAAACATAGATAGGGCAGGCTATAAAAATCAGGGCCCTCCTAACACTACCCAAGCACTCTGAATTTGTTCGTACTGTCCATTTTGCTGTATGGGTTCGTGGTGACCTAAACCTAACCCTAAGTGGAAGTTTCCTCCAATGGGATTTTCCCATGTATTTTACCAGGAAACATCGATAAGGCAGGCAAGAAAAGTCAGTGCCCTCCTAACCCTACCCAAGCACTCTGAATTTGTTGGTACTGTCAATTTTGCTGTATGAGTTCGTGGTGACCTAACCCTAACCCTAAGTGGAATTTTCCTCCGATAGGATTTTCCCATGTATTTCACCAGGAAACATATATAGGGTAGTCAAGAAAAGTCAGTGCCCTCCTAACCCTACCCAAGCACTCTGAATTTGTTGCTGATGTCTATTTTGCTGTATGCGTTCTTGGTGACCAAAACCTAACCCTAAGTGGAATTTTCCTCCAAAGGGATTTTCCCATGTATTTTACCAGGAAACATAGATAGAGCAGGCTATAAAAATCAGGGCCCTCCTAACCCTACCCAAGCACTCTGAATTTGATAGTGGTGTCCATTTTGCTGTTTTAGTTCATGCTGACCTCAACCTAATCCTAAGTGGAATTTTCCTCCAATGGGATTTTCCCATGTATTTTACCAGGTAACATAGATAGGGCAGGCTATAAAAGTCATTGCCCTCCTAACCCTACCCAAGCACTCTGAATTTGTTGGTACTGTCAATTTTGCTGTATGAGTTCGTGGTGACCTAACCCTAACCCTAAGTGGAATTTTCCTTCAAAGGGATTTTCCCATGTATTTTACCAGGAAAGGTAGATAGAGCAGGACAGAAAATTCAGAGCCCTCCTAACCCTACCCAAGCACTCTGAATTTGTTCGTACTGTCCATTTTGCTGTATGGGTTCGTGGTGACCTAACCCTAACCCTAAGTGGAATTTTCCTCCAATGGGATTTTCCCATGTATTTTACCAGGAAACATGGATAAGGCAGGGAAGAAAAGTCAGTGCCCTCCTAACCGTACCCAAGCACTCTTAATTTGTTGGTGCTGTCCATTTTGCTGTTTGAGTTCATGGTGACCTCACCCTAACCCTAAGTGGCATTTTCCTCCAATGGGATTTTCCCATGTATTTTACCAGGAAACATAGATAGGGCAGGAAAGAAAAGTCAGTGCCCTCCTATCCCTAACAAAGCACTCTGAATTTGTTGCTGATGTCTATTTTGCTGTATGCGTTCTTGGTGACCTAACCATAACCCTAAGTGGAATTTTTCTCCAAAGGGATTTTCCCATGTATTTTACCAGGAAACATAGATAGAGCAGGCTATAAAAATCAGGGCCCTCCTAACCCTAACCAAGCACTCTGAATTTGTTTGTGGTGTCCATTTTGCTGCTTCAGATCATGCTGACCTCAATCTAATCCTAAGTGGAATTTTCCTCCAATGGGATTTTCCCATGTATTTTACCAGGAAACATAGATAGAGCAGGCTACAATAGTAAGTGCCCTCCTAACCCTCCCAAGTACTCTGAATTTGTTGGTGGTGTCCTATTTTGATGTTTGAGTTCATGCTGACCTAACCCTAACCCTAAGTGGAATTTTCCTCCAAAGGGATTTTCCCATATATTTTACCAGGAAACATAGATAGGGCAGGCTATAAAAATCAGGGCCCTCCTAACACTACCCAAGCACTCTGAATTTGTTCGTACTGTCCATTTTGCTGTATGGGTTCGTGGTGACCTAAACCTAACCCTAAGTGGAAGTTTCCTCCAATGGGATTTTCCCATGTATTTTACCAGGAAACATAGATAAGGCAGGCAAGAAAAGTCAGTGCCCTCCTAACCCTACCCAAGCACTCTGAATTTGTTGCTGATGTCTATTTTGCTGTATGCGTTCTTGGTGACCAAACCCTAACCCTAAGTGGAATTTTCCTCCAAAGGGATTTTCCCATGTATTTTACCAGGAAAGGTAGAGAGAGCAGGACAGAAAATTCAGAGCCCTCCTAACCCTACCCAAGCACTCTGAATTTGTTCGTACTGTCCATTTTGTCTGTAGGTTCGTGTGACCTAACCTAGCCCTAAGTGGAATTTTCCTCCAAAGGGATTTTCCCATGTATTTTACCAGGAAACATAGATAGGGCAGGAAAGAAAAGTCAGTGCCCTCCTAACCCTACCCAAGCACTCTGAATTTGTTCGTACTGTCCATTTTGCTTTATGGGTTCGTGGTGACCTAACCCTAACCCTAAGTGGAATTTTCCTCCAAAGGGATTTTCCCATGTATTTTACCAGGAAACATAGATAGGGCAGGCTATAAAAGTCATAGCCCTCCTAACCCTACCCAAGCACTCTGAATTTGTTGCTGATGTCTATTTTGAAGTATGCGTTCTTGGTGACCAAACCCTAACCCTAAGTGCAATTTTCCTCCAAAGGGATTTTCCCATATATTTTACCAGGAAACATAGATAGGGCAGGCTATAAAAGTCATAGCCCTCCTAACCCTACCCAAGTACTCTGAATTTGTTGGTACTGTCCATTTTGCTGTATGCGTTCTTGGTGACCTAACCCTAACCCTAAGTGGAATTTTCCTCCAATGGGATTTTCCCATGTATTTTACCAGGAATCATAGATAGAGCAGGCTACAATAGTAAGTGCACTCCTAACCCTACCCAAGCACTCTGAATTTGTTGGTGGTGTCCTATTTTGATGTTTGAGTTCATGGTGACCTAACCATAACCCTAAGTGGAATTTTCCTCCAAAGGGATTTTCCCATATATTTTACCAGGAAACATAGATAGGGCAGGCTATAAAAATCAGGGCCCTCCTAACACTACCCAAGCACTCTGAATTTGTTAGTGGCGTCCATTTTGCTGTTTCAGTTCATGCTGACCTCAACCTAATCCTAAGTTAAATTTTCATCCAAAGGGATTTTCCCATGTATTTTACCAGGAAACATAGATAAGGCAGGCAAGAAAAGTCAGTGCCCTCCTATCCCTACCAAGCACTCTGAATTAGTTGGTGAAGTCCATTTTGCTGGATACGTTCTTGGTGACCTAACCCTAACTCTAAGTGGAATTTTCCTCCAATGGGATTTTCCCATGTATTTTACCAGGAAACATATATAAGGCAGGCAAGAAAAGTCAGTGCCCTCCTAACCCTATCCAAGCACTCTGAATTTGTTGCTGATGTCTATTTTGCTGTATGCGTTCTTGGTGACCAAACCCTAACCCTAAGTGGAATTTTCCTCCGAAGGGATTTTCCCATGTATTTTACCAGGAAACATAGATAGAGCAGGCTATAAAAATCAGGGCCCTCCTAACCCTACCCAAGCACTCTGAATTTGTTATGGTTCCTTTTGCTGTTTTCAGTGCATGGTGACCTCACCCTAACCCTAAGTGGAATTTTCCTCCAAAGGGATTTTCCCATGTATTTTACCAGGAAACATAGATAAGGCAGGCAAGAAAAGTCAGTGCCCTCCTAACCCTACCCAAGCAATCTGAATTTGTTGGTTCTGTCCATTTCGCTGTATGCGTTCTTGGTGACCTAACCCTAACTCTAAGTGGAATTTTCCTCCAATGGGATTTTCCCATGTATTTTACCAGGCAACATAGATAAGGCAGGCAAGAAAAGTCAGTGCCCTCCTAACCCTCCCCAAGCACTCCGAATTTCTTGCTGATGTCTATTTTGCTGTATGCGTTCTTGGTGACCTAACCCTAAACCGAAGTGGAATTTTCCTCCAATGGGATTTTCCCATATATTTTACCAGGAAACATAGATAGGGTTAGGCTATAAAAATCAGGGCCCTCCTAACCCTACCCAAGCACTCTGAATTTGTTAGTGGTGTCCATTTTGCTGTTTCAGTTCATGCTGACCTCAACCTAGTCCTAAGTGGAATTTTCCTCCAATGGGATTTTCCCATGTATTTTACCAGGAAACATAGATAGGGCAGGCAAGAAAAGTCAGTGCCCTCCTAACCCTCCCCAAGCACTCTGAATTTGTTCATAGTGTCCATTTTGCTGTATGGGTTCATGGTGACCTAACACTAACCCTAAGTGGAATATTCCTCCAAAGGGATTTTCCCATGTATTTTACCAGTAAACTTAATTAGGGCAGGCAGGAAAATTCAGTGCCCTCCTAACCCTATCCAAGAACTCTGAATTTGTTGGTGATGTCTTTTTTGCTGTCTGGCTTCATGGTGACCTACTCCTAACCCTAAGTGGAATTTTCCTCTAATGGGATTTTCCCATGTATTTTAACAGGAAATATAGATAAGGCAGGCAAGAAAAGTCAGTGCCCTCCTAACCCTAACGAAGCACTATGAATTTGTTCATACTGTCCATTTTGCTGTATGGGTTCATGGTGACCTAACACTAACCCTAAGTGGAATATTCCTCCAAAGGGATTTTCCCATGTATTTTACCAGGAAACATAGATAGGGCAGGAAAGAAAAGTCAGTGCCCTCCTATCCCTACCCAAGCACTCTGAATTTGTTGGTGATGTCCATTTTGCCGTATGCATTCTTGGTGACCTAACCCTAACGCTAATTGGAATTTTCCTCCAATGGGATTTTCCCATATATTTTACCAGGAAACATAGATAGGGCAGGCTATAAAAATCAGGGCCCTTCTAACACTACCAAAGCACTCTGAATATGTTAGTGGTGTCCATTTTGCTGTTTCAGTTCATGCTGACCTCAACCTAATCCTAAGTGGAATTTTCCTCCAATGGCATTTTCCCATGTATTTTACCAGGAAACATAGATAGGGCAGGCTATAAAAGTCATGGCCCTCCTAACCCTACCCAAGCACTCTGAATTTGTTGGTACTGTCCTTTTTGCTGTATGCGTTCTTGGTGACCTAACCCTATCCCTAAGTGGAATTTTCCTCCAATGGGATTTTTCCATGTATTTTACCAGGAATCATAGATAGAGCATGCTACAATAGTAAGTGCCCTCCTAACCCTACCCAAGCACTCTGAATTTGTTGGTGATGTCCATTTTGCTGTATGCAATCTTGGTGACCTAACCCTAACCCTAAGTGGAATTTTCCTCCAATGCGATTTTCCCATGTATTTTACCAGGAAACATAGATAGGGCAGGCTATAAAAATCAGGGCCCTCCTAACACTACCCAAGCACTCTGAATATGTTAGTGGTGTCCATTTTGCTGTTTCAGTGCATGCTGACCTCAACCTAATCCTAAGTGGAATTTTCCTCCAATGGCATTTTCCCATGTATTTTACCAGGAAACATAGATAGGGCAGGCTATAAAAGTCATGGCCCTCCTAACCCTACCCAAGCACTCTGAATTTGTTGGTACTGTCCTTTTTGCTGTATGCGTTCTTGATGACCTAACCCTATCCCTAAGTGGAATTTTCCTCCAATGGCATTTTCCCATGTATTTTACCAGGAAACATAGATAGGGCAGGCTATAAAAGTCATGGCCCTCCTAACCCTACCCAAGCACTCTGAATTTGTTGGTGACGTCCATTTTGCTGTATGCATTCTTGGTGACCTAACCCTAACCCTAAGTGGAATTTTCCTCCAATTCGATTTTCCCATGTATTTTACCAGGAATCATAGATAGGGCAGGCTACAATAGTAAGTGCCCTCCTAACCCTACCCAAGCACTCTGAATTTGTTGGTACTGTCCTTTTTGCTGTATGCGTTCTTGGTGACCTAACCCTATCCCTAAGTGGAATTTTCCTCCAATGGGATTTTTCCATGTATTTTACCAGGAATCATAGATAGAGCAGGATACAATAGTAAGTGCCCTCCTAACCCTACCCAAGCACTCTGAATTTGTTGGTACTGTCCTTTTTGCTGTATGCGTTCTTGGTGAGCTAACCCTATCCCTAAGTGGAATTTTCCTCCAATGTGATTTTTCCATGTATTTTACCAGGAATCATAGATAGAGCAGGCTACAATAGTAAGTGCCCTCCTAACCCTACCCAAGCACTCTTAATTTGTTGGTGATGTCCATTTTGCTGTATGCATTCTTGGTGACCTAACCCTAACCCTAAGTGGAATTTTCCTCCATTGCGATTTTCCCATGTATTTTACCAGGAATCATAGATAGGGTAGGCTACAAAAGTCAGTGCCCTCCAAACACTACCCAAGCACTCTGAATTTGTTGGTGGTGTCGTATTTTGCTGTCAGACTTCATGGTGACCTCACCCTAACCCTAAGTGGAATTTTCCTCCAAAGGGATTTTCCCATGTATTTTACCAGGAAACATAGATAAGGCAGGCAAGAAAAGTCAGTACCCTCCTAACCCTACCCAAGCAATCTGAATTTGTTGGTTCTGTCCATTTCGCTGTATGCGTTCTTGGTGACCTAACCCTAACTATAAGTGGAATTTTCCTCCAATGGGATTTTCCCATGTATTTTACCAGGCAACATAGATAAGGCAGGCAAGAAAAGTCAGTGCCCTCCTAACCCTCCCCAAGCACTCCGAATTTGTTGCTGATATCTATTTTGCTGTATGCGTTCTTGGTGACCTAACCCTAACCCTAATTGGAATTTTCCTCCAATGGGATTTTCCCATATATTTTACCAGGAAACATAGATAGGGCAGGACATAAAAATCAGGGCCCTCCTAACCCTACCCAAGCACTCTGAATTTGTTAGTGGTGTCCATTTTGCTGTTTCAGTGCATGCTGACCTCAACCTAATCCTAAGTGGAATTTTCCTCCAATGGCATTTTCCCATGTATTTTACCAGGAAACATAGATAGGGCAGGCTATAAAAGTCATGGCCCTCCTAACCCTACCCAAGCACTCTGAATTTGTTTTTGACGTCCATTTTGCTGTATGCATTCTTGGTGACCTAACCCTAACCCTAAGTGGAATTTTCCTCCAATGCGATTTTCCCATGTATTTTACCAAGAATCATAGATAGGTCAGGCTACAATAGTAAGTGCCCTCCTAACCCTACCCAAGCACTCTGAATTTGTTGGTACTGTCCCTTTTGCTGTATGCGTTCTTGGTGACCTAACCCTATCCCTAAGTGGAATTTTCCGCCAATGGGATTTTTCCATGTATTTTACCAGGAATCATAGATAGAGCAGGATACAATAGTAAGTGCCCTCCTAACCCTACCCAAGCACTCTGAATTTGTTGGTACTGTCCTTTTTGCTGTATGCGTTCTTGGTGAGCTAACCCTATCCCTAAGTGGAATTTTTCTCCAATGTGATTTTTCCATGTATTTTACCAGGAATCATAGATAGAGCAGGCTACAATAGTAAGTGCCCTCCTAACCCTACCCAAGCACTCTGAATTTGTTGGTGATGTCCATTTTGCTGATGCATTCTGGTGACCTAACCCTAACCCTAAGTGGAATTTTCCTCCAATGCGATTTTCCCATGTATTTTACCAGGAATCATAGATAGGGCAGGCTACAAAAGTCAGTGCCCTCCAAACACTACCCAAGCACTCTGAATTTGTTGGTGGTGTCGTATTTTGCTGTCAGACTTCATGGTGACCTCACCCTAACCCTAAGTGGAATTTTCCTCCAAAGGGATTTTCCCATGTATTTTACCAGGAAACATAGATAAGGCAGGCAAGAAAAGTCAGTGCCCTCCTAACCCTACCCAAGCAATCTGAATTTGTTGGTTCTGTCCATTTCGCTGTATGCGTTCTTGGTGACCTAACCCTAACTATAAGTGGAATTTTCCTCCAATGGGATTTTCCCATGTATTTTACCAGGCAACATAGATAAGGCAGGCAAGAAAAGTCAGTGCCCTCCTAACCCTCCCCAAGCACTCCGAATTAGTTGCTGATGTCTATTTTGCTGTATGCGTTCTTGGTGACCTAACCCTAACCCTAATTGGAATTTTCCTCCAATGGGATTTTCCCATATATTTTACCAGGAAACATAGATAGGGCAGGACATAAAAATCAGGGCCCTCCTAACACTACCCAAGCACTCTGAATATGTTAGTGGTGTCCATTTTGCTGTTTCAGTTCATGCTGACCTCAACCTAATCCTAAGTGGAATTTTCCTCCAATGGCATTTTCCCATGTATTTTACCAGGAAACATAGATAGGGCAGGCTATAAAAGTCATGGCCCTCCTAACCCTACCCAAGCACTCTGAATTTGTTGGTACTGTCCTTTTTGCTGTATGCGTTCTTGGTGACCTAACCCTATCCCTAAGTGGAATTTTCCTCCAATGGGATTTTTCCATGTATTTTACCAGGAATCATAGATAGAGCATGCTACAATAGTAAGTGCCCTCTAACCCTACCCAAGCACTCTGAATTTGTTGGTGATGTCAATTTTGCTGTATGCAATCTTGGTGACCTAACCCTAACCCTAAGTGGAATTTTCCTCCAATGCGATTTTCCCATGTATTTTACCAGGAAACATAGATAGGGCAGGCTATAAAAATCAGGGCCCTCCTAACACTACCCAAGCACTCTGAATATGTTAGTGGTGTCCATTTTGCTGTTTCAGTTCATGCTGACCTCAACCTAATCCTAAGTGGAATTTTCCTCCAATGGCATTTTCCCATGTATTTTACGAGGAAACATAGATAGGGCAGGCGATAAAAGTCAGGGCCCTCCTAACCCTACCCAAGCATTCTGAATTGGTTGGCGATGTCAATTTTGCTGTATGGGTTCATGGTGACCTAACCCTAACCATAAGTGGAATTTTCCTCCAATGGGATTTTCCCATGTATTTTACCAGGAGACATATATAGGGTAGGAAAGAAAAGTCAGTGCCCTCCTATCCCTACCCAAGCACTCCTAATTTGTTGGTCATGTCTATTTTGCTGTATGCGTTCTTGTTGATCTAACCCTAACCCTAAGTGGAATTCTTCTCCAAAAGGATTTTCCCATATATTTTACCAGGAAACATAGATAGGGCAGGCTATAAAAATCAGGGCCCTCCTAACCCTAACCAAGCACTCTGAATTTGTTAGTGGTGTCCATTTTGCTGTTTCAGTGCATGCTGACCTTAACCTAATCCTAAGTGGAATTTTCCTCCAATGGCATTTTCCCATGTATTTTACCAGGAAACATAGATAGGGCAGGCTATAAAAGTCATGGCCCTCCTAACCCTACCCAAGCACTCTGAATTTGTTGGTACTGTCCTTTTTGCTGTATGCGTTCTTGGTGACCTAACCCTATCCCTAAGTGGAATTTTCCTCCAATGGGATTTTTCCATGTATTTTACCAGGAATCATAGATAGAGCAGGCTACAATTGTAAGTGCCCTCCTAACCCTACCCAAACACTCTGAATTTGATAGTGGTGTCCATTTTGCTATTTCAGTTCATGCTGACCTCAACCTAATCCTAAGTGGAATTTTCCTCCAATGTGATTTTCCCATGTATTTTACCAGGAAACATAGATAGGGCAGGCTATAAAAGTCATTGCCCTCCTAACCCTACCCAATCACTCTGAATTTGTTGGTACTGTCCATTTTGCTGTATGAGTTCGTGGTGACCTAACCCTAACCCTAAGTGGAATTTTCCTTCAAAGGGATTTTCCCATATGTTTTACCAAGAAAGGTAGATAGAGCAGGAGAGAAAATTCAGAGCCCTCCTAACCCTACCCAAGCACTCTGAATTTGTTCGTACTGTCCATTTTGCTTTATGGGTTCGTGCTGACCTAACACTAACCCTAAGTGGAATTTTCCTCCAAAGGGATTTTCCCATGTATTTTACCAGGAAACATAGAAAAGGCAGGCAAGAAAAGTCAGTGCCCTCCTAACCCTACACAAGCACTCTGAATTTATTGGTGCTGTCCATTTTGCTGGATGCGTTCTTGGTGACCTAACCCTAATCCTAAGTGGAATTTTCCTCCAATGGGATTTTCCCATGTATTTTACCAGGAAACATAGATAAGGCAGGGAAGAAAAGTCAGTGCCCTCCTAACCGTACCCAAGCACTCTGAATCTGTCGGTGATGTCTTTTTTGCTGTTTGAGTTCATGGTGACCTAACCCTAACCCTAAGTGGAATTTTCCTCCAATGGGATTTTCCCATGTATTTTACCAGTAAACATAGATAGGGCAGGACAACAAAAGTCAATGCCCTCCTAACCCTACCCAAGCACTCTGAATCTGTTGGTGATGTCTTTTTTGCTGTTTGAGTTCATGGTGACCTAACCCTAACCCTAAGTGGAATTTTCCTCCAATGGGATTTTCCGTGTATTTTACCAGGAAACGTAGATAGGGCAGACAAGAAAAGTCAGTGCCCTCCTAACCCTACCCAAGCACTCTGAATTTGTTGGCGATGTCCATTTTGCTGTATGGGTTCATGGTGACCTAACCAAAACCCTAAGAGGAATTTTGCTCCAAAGGGATTTTCCCATGTATTTTACCAGGAAACATAGAGAGGGCAGGGATAAAAATCCGGGACCTTCTAACCCTACCCACGCACTCTGAATTTGTTGGTGATGTCCATTTTGGTCTTTGAGTTCATGGTGACCTCAACCTAACCCTAAGTTTAATTTTCCTCCAATGGGATTTCCCCATGTATTTATCCAGGAAAGATAGATTGGGCAGCAAGAAAACTCAGTACTCTCCTAACCCTACCCAAGCACTCTGAATTTGGTGGTGATGTCCATTTTGCTCTTTGAGTTCATGGTGACCTAACCCTAACCCTAAGTGGAATTTTCCTCCAATGGGATTTTCCCATGTGTTTTACCAGGAAACGTAGATAAGGCAGGACAACAAAGGTCAGTGCCCTCCTAACCCTACCCAAGCACTCTGAATTTGCTGGTGATGTCTTTTTTGCTGTACGGGTTCATGGTGACCTAACCCGAACCCTAAGTGGAATTTTCCTCCAATGGGATTTTACCATATATTTTACCACGAAACGTAGATAGGGCAGGAAAGAAAAGTCAGTGCCCTCCTAACCCTACCCAAACACTCTGAATTTATTGGCGATGTCAATTTTGCTCTATGGGTTCATGGTGACCTAACCCTAACCGTAAGTGGAATTTTCCTCCAATGGGATTTTCCCACGTATTTTACCTGGAAACATAGATAGGGCAGGCAAGAAAAGTCAGTGCCCTCCTAACCCTACCCAAGCACTCTGAATTTGTTGGTCCTGTCCATTTTGCTGTTTGAGTTCATGGTGACCTCTCCCTAACCCTAAGTGGAATTTTCCTCCAAAGGGATTTTTCCATGTATTTTACCAGGAAACGTAGATAGAGCAGGACAGAAAATTCAGGGCCCTCCTAACCCTACCCAAGCACTCTGAATTTGTTGGTGGTGTCCTATTTTGATGTTTGAGTTCATGGTGACCTAACCATAACCCTAAGTGGAATTTTCCTCCAAAGGGATTTTCCCATATATTTTACCAGGAAACATAGATAGGGCAGGCTATAAAAATCAGGGCCCTCCTAACACTACCCAAGCACTCTGAATTTGTTAGTGGCGTCCATTTTGCTGTTTCAGTTCATGCTGACCTCAACCTAATCCTAAGTTAAATTTTCATCCAAAGGGATTTTCCCATGTATTTTACCAGGAAACATAGATAAGGCAGGCAAGAAAAGTCAGTGCCCTCCTATCCCTACCAAGCACTCTGAATTAGTTGGTGAAGTCCATTTTGCTGGATACGTTCTTGGTGACCTAACCCTAACTCTAAGTGGAATTTTCCTCCAATGGGATTTTCCCATGTATTTTACCAGGAAACATATATAAGGCAGGCAAGAAAAGTCAGTGCCCTCCTAACCCTATCCAAGCACTCTGAATTTGTTGCTGATGTCTATTTTGCTGTATGCGTTCTTGGTGACCAAACCCTAACCCTAAGTGGAGTTTTCCTCCAAAGGGATTTTCCTATGTATTTTACCAGGAAACATAGATAGAGCAGGCTATAAAAATCAGGGCCCTCCTAACCCTACCCAAGCACTCTGAATTTGATAGTGGTTTCCATTTTGCTGTTTTATTTCATGCTGACCTCAACCTAATCCTAAGTGGAATTTTCCTCCAATGGGATTTTCCCATGTATTTTACCAGGAAACATAGATAGGGCAGGCTATAAAAGTCATTGCCCTCCTAACCCTACCCAAGCATTTTGAATTTGTTGGTTGTGTCCATTTTGCTGTTTGAGTTCATGGTGACCTCACCCTAACCCTAAGTGGAATTTTCCTCCAATGGGATTTTCCCATGTATTTTACCAGGACACATAGATAGGGCAGGACAGAAAATTCAGAGCCCTCCTAACCCTACCCAAGCACTCTGAATTTCTTCGTACTGTCCATTTTGCTGTATGGGTTCGTGGTGACCTAACCCTAACCCTAAGTGGAATTTTCCTCCAATGGGATTTTCCCGTGTATTTTGCCAGGAAACATAGATAAGGCAGGCAAGAAAAGTCAGTGCCCTCCTATCCCTACCCAAGGACTCTGAATTTGTTCGTGGTGTCCTATTTTGCTGTTTGAGTTCATGGTGACCTCACCCTAACCCTAAGTGGAATTTTCCTCCAATGGGATTTTCCCATGTATTTTACCAGGAAACATAGATAAGGCAGGCAAGAAAAGTCAGTGCCCTCCTAACCCTACCCAAGCACTCTGAATTTGTTGGTGCTGTCCATTTTGCTGGATGCGTTCTTGGTGACCTAACCCTAACCCTAAGTGGAATTTTCCTCCAATGGGATTTTCCCATGTATTTTACCAGGAAACATAGATAAGGCAGGAAAGAAAAGTCAATGCCCTCCTAACCGTACCCAAGCACTCTGAATTTGTTGGTGCTGTCCATTTTGCTGTATGAGTTCGCGGTGACCTAACCCTAACCCTAAGTGGAATTTTCCTTCAAAGAGATTTTCCCATGTATTTTACCAGGAAACGTAGATAGACCAGGACAGAAAAATCAGAGCCCTCCTAACCCTACCCAAGCACTCTGAATTTGTTCGTACTGTCCATTTTGTTGTATGGGTTCGTGGTGACCTAACCCTAACCCTAAGTGGAATTTTCCTCCCATGGGATTTTCCCATGTATTTTACCAGGAAACATTGATAAGGCAGGCAAGAAAAGTCAGTGCCCTCCTAACCCTACCCAAGCACTCTGAATTTGTTGGTGCTGTCCATTTTGCTGGATGCGTTCTTGGTGACCTAACCCTAACCCTAAGTGGAATTTTCCTCCAATGGGATTTTCCCATGTATTTTACCAGGAAACATAGATAAGGCAGGCAAGAAAAGTCAATGCCCTCCTAACCGTACCCAAGCACTCTGAATTTGTTGGTGCTGTCCATTTTGCTGTTTGAGTTCATGGTGACCTCACTCTAACCCTAAGTGGAATTTTCCTCCAATGGGATTTTCCCATGTATTTTACCAGGAAACATAGATAAGGCAGGAAAGAAAAGTCAGTGCCTTCCTATCCCTACCCAAGCACTCCGAATTTGTTGCTGATGTCTATTTTGCTGTATGCATTCTTGGTGACCTAACCATAACCCTAAGTGGAATTTTCCTCCAAAGGGATTTTCCCATGTATTTTACCAGGAAACATAGATAGGGCAGGCTATAAAAATCAGGGCCCTCCTAACCCTACCCAAGCACTCTGAATTTGTTGGTGCTGTCCATTTTGCTGGATAAGTTCTTGGTGACCTAACCCTAACTCTAAGTGGAATTTTCCTCCAATGGGATTTTCCCATGTATTTTACCAGGAAACATAGATAAGGCAGGCAAGAAAAGTCAGTGCCCTCCTATCCCTACCCAAGCACTCCGAATTTGTTGCTGATATCTATTTTGCTGTATGCGTTCTTGATGACCTAACCCTAACCCTAAGTGGAATTTTCCTCCAAAGGGATTTTCCCATGTATTTTACCAGGAAACATAGATAGAGCAGGTTATAAAAATCAGGGCCCTTTGAACCCTACCCAAGCACTCTGAATTTGATAGTGGTGTCCATATTGCTGTTTCAGTTCATGCTGACCTCAACCTAATCCTAAGTGGAATTCTCCTCCAATGGGATTTTCCCATGTATTTTACCAGGAAACATAGATAGGGCAGGCTATAAAAGTCATTGCCCTCCTAACCCTACCCAAGCACTCTGAATTTGTTGGTACTGTCCATTTTGCTGTATGAGTTCACGGTTACCTAACCCTAAGTGGAATTTTCCTTCAAAGGGATTTTCCCATATATTTTACCAGGAAACATAGATAGGGCAGGCTATAAAAATCAGGGCCCTCCTAACACTACCCAAGCACTCTGAATTTGTTAGTGGTGTCCATTATGCTGTTTCAGTTCATGCTGACCTCAACCTAATCCTAAGTGGAATTTTCCTCCAATGGCATTTTCCCATGTATTTTACCAGGAAACATAGATAGGGCAGGCTATAAAAGTCAGGGCACTCCTAACCCTACCCAAGGATTCTGAATTGGTTGGCGATGTCCATTTCGCTGTATGGGTTCATGGTGACCTAAACCTAACTGTAAGTGGAATTTTCCTCCAATGGGATTTTCCCATGTATTTTACCAGGAGACATAGATAGGGCAGGAAAGAAAAGTCAGTGCCCTTCTATCCCTACCCAAGCACTTTGAATTTGTTGGTGATGTCTAGTTTGCTGTATGCGTTCTTGGTGACCTAACCCTAACCCTAAGTGGAATTTTCCTCCAATGGGATTTTCCCATGTATTTTACCAGGAAACATAGATAGGGCAGGCTATAAAAATCAGGGCCCTCCTAACCCTACCCAAGCACTCTGAATTTGTTGGTGCTGTCCATTTTGCTGGATACGTTCTTGGTGACCTAACCCTAACTCTAAGTGGAATTTTCCTCCAATGGGATTTTCCCATGTATTTTACCAGGAAACATAGATAAGGCAGGCAAGAAAAGTCAGTGCCCTCCTATCCCTACCCAAGCACTCCGAATTTGTTGCTGATGTCTATTTTGCTGTATGCGTTCTTGGTGACCTCAACCTAATCCTAAGTGGAATTCTCCTCCAATGGGATTTTCCCATGTATTTTACCAGGAAACATAGATAGGGCAGGCTATAAAAATCATTGCCCTCCTAACCCTACCCAAGCACTCTGAATTTTTTGGTACTGTCCATTTTGCTGTATGAGTTCGTGGTGACCTAACCCTAACCCTAAGTGGAATTTTCCTCCAATGGGATTTTCCCATGTATTTTACCAGGAAACATAGATAGGGCAGGCTATAAAAGTCAGGGCACTCCTAACCCTACCCAAGCATTCTGAATTGGTTGGCGATGTCCATTTCGCTGTATGGGTTCATGGTGACCTAAACCTAACTGTAAGTTGAATTTTCCTCCAATGGGATTTTCCCATGTATTTTACCAGGAGACATAGATAAGGCAGGCAAGAAAAGTCAGTGCCCTCCTAACCCTACCCAAGCACTCTGAATTTATTGGTGCTGTCCATTTTGCTGGATGCGTTCTTGGTGACTTAACCCTAACCCTAAGTGGAATTTTCCTCCAATGGGATTTTCCCATATATTTTACCAGGAAACATAGATAAGGCAGGCAAAAAAAGTCAGTGCCCTTCTAACCCTACCCAAGCACTCTGAATTTGTTGGTGCTGTCCATTTTGCTGTATGAGTTCATGGTGACCTAACCCTAACCCTAAGTGGAATTTTCCTCCAATGGGATTTTCCCATGTATTTTGCCAGGAAACGTAGATAGGGCAGGAAAGAAAAGTCAGTGCCCTCCTAACCCTACCATCATTATTACCGTGTGACATACTATTTCAGCCAGAAAAAGTAGTGAGCCACAAGAGAACCGATGCCAGGTTATTCTTCCATTCACATCAACTACCAGAACAAAGACATGTGCTGGGACAAGATTTCTGCTTCAAAAAATGTCAAATACCAAACTTGGTGCATTTCAAAACACCTGAAGGCCAAGGACTTGGGCGATGGCGAATGTCCCAACAGAGAGCGCTTTGCGTGCTACCTGTGGCACACGTGCCATAGATTCACCACTAATGAACAAAGACAGCAAAATAGAAATTCCAAACCAATTAGGAGTGCTTGGGTATGGTTAGAAAGGCATTCACTTTTCTAGCCTACCCTATCTATCTTTCGTGATAAAATACATGGGAAACCACATTGGAGGAAAATTCAGAGTTAGGATTACGTCACCATGAACTCATACAGCAAAATGGACACCAGCAACAAACTCGAAATGCTTGGCTCTGTTGAGGAGAGCACGAACCTTTCTAGCCTATGCTATCTATGTTTCCTGGTAAAATACATGGCATTGGAAATTTCCACTTAGGGTTAGGTCACCATGAACTCATACAGCAAAATGGACCAGCACCAACAAATTCAGAGTGCTTGGTTAGGGTTAGGAGGGCACTGACTTTTCCTGCCTGCCTTATCTATATTTCCTGGTAAAATACATGGGAAAATACCATTAGAGGAAAATTCCACTTAGAGTTAGGATTGGGTCACCATGAATCCATACAGCAAAATGGACATCACCAACAAATTTCAGAGTGCTTGGGTAGGGTTAGGAGGGCACTGACTTTTCTTGCATGCCCTATCTATGTTTCCTAGATAAATACATGGGAAAATCCCATTGGAGCAAAATTCCACTTAGGGATAGGCCACCATGAACCCATACAGCAAAATGGACATCACAAACAAATTTCAGAGTACTTGTGTAGGGTTAGGAGGGCACTGACCTTTCTTGCCTGCTCTATCTACGTTTCCTGGATAAATATATGGGAAAATCCCATTAGAGGAAAATTCCACTTATGGTTAGGGTTAGGTCACCATGAACCCATACAGCAAAATGGACAGCACCCACAAATTCAGAGTGCTTGGGTAGGTTTAGGAGGGCACTGACTTTTCTTACCTGCCCTATCTATGTTTCCTGGTAAAATACATGGGAAAATCCCATTGGAGGAAAATTCCATTTAGGGTTAGGGTGAGGTCACCATGAACCCATACAGCAAAATGGACATCACCAACAAATTCAGAATACTTGGGTAGGGTTGGGAGGGCACTGATTTTTCTTGCCTGCCCTATCTAGGGTTCCTGGTAAAATCAATGGGAAAATCCCATTGGAGGAAAATTCCTCTTAGGGTTATGGTTAGGTCACCATGAACCCATACAGCAAAATGGACATTGCCAACAGATTCAGAATGCTTGGGTAGGGTTAGGAGGGCACTGACTTTTCTTGCCTGCCCTATCTATCTTTCCTGGTAAAATGCATGGGAAAATCCCATTGGCGGAAAACTCCACTTAGGCTTATGGTGAGGTCATCATGAACTCAAACAGTAAAATAGGACACCAATAACAAATTTAGAGTGCTTTTGTAGGGTTAGGAGGACACTGACCTTTCTTGCCTGCCCTATCTATGTTTCCTGGTAAAATACATGGGAAAATCCCTTTGGAGGAAAATTCCACTTAGGGTTAGGGTTAGGTCACCATGAACTCATACAGCAAAAAGGACAGAGACAACAAATTCAGAGTGCTTGGGTAGGGTTAGGAGGGCACTGACTTTTACTGCCTGCCCTATCTATGTTTCCTGGTAAAATACATGGGAAATCCAATTGGAGGAAAATTCCACTTAGGGTTAGGGTTAGGTCACCATGAACCCATACAGCCAAATGGACAGCACCAACAGATTCACAGTGCTTGGGTAGGTTTAGGAGGGAACTGACTATTCTCTCCTTCCCTATCTATATTTCCTGGTAAAATACATGGGAAAAACCCATTAGAGGAAAATTCCACTTAGGGTTAGGGTTAGGTTACCATGAACCCATACAGCAAAAAAGACATCACCAACAAATTCAGAGTGCTTGGGTAGGGTTAGGAGGGCCCTGACTTTTCCTGCCTGCCCTAACTATGTTTCCTGGTAAAATACATGGGAAAATCCCATTGGAGGAAAATTCCACTTAGGGTTAGGGTTAGGTCACCATGAACACATACAGCAAAATGGACAGCACCAACAAATTCAGAATGCTTGTGTAGGGTTAGGATGGCACTGACTTTTCTTGGGTGCCTTATCTATGTTTCCTGGTAAAATACATGGGAAAATCCCATTGGAGGAAAATTCCACTTAGGGTTCCGGTTAGGTCACCATGAACCCATACAGCGAAATGGACATCGCCAACCAATTCAGAATGCCTGGGTAGCGTTAAAAGGGCCCTGACTTTTATAGCCTGCCCTATCTATGTTTCCTGGTAAAATACATGGGAAAATCCCATTGGAGGAAAATTCCACTTAGGATTAGGTTGAGGTCAGCATGAACTGAAACAGAAAAATGGACACCACTAACAAATTCAGAGTGCTTGGGTAGGGTTAGGAGGGCCCTTATTTTTATAGCCTGCCCTATCTATGTTTCCTGGTAAAATATATGGGAAAATCCCTTTGGAGGAAAATTCCACTTAGGGTTAGGGTTAGGTCACCAAGAACGCATACAGCAAAATAGACATCACCAACAAATTCGGAGTGCTTGGGTAGGGATAGGAGGGCACTGTCTTTTCTTTCCTGCCCTATCTATGTTTCCTGGTAAAATACATGGGAAAATCCCATTGGAGGAAAATTCCACTTAGGGTTAGGGTGAGGTCACCATGAACTCATATAGCAAAATAGACATCAGCAACATATTCAGAGTGCTGTATGGATAGATAAGGCAGGCAAGAAAAGTCAGTGCCCTCCTAACCCTCCCAAGCACTCTGCATTTGTTGGTACTGTCCATTTTGCTGTTTGAGTTCATGGTGACATAACCCTAACCCTAAGTGGAATTTTTCTCTAATGGGAATTTCCCATGTATTTTACCAGGAAACATAGCCAGGACAGGCAAGAAAAGCAAGTGCCTTTGTAACCCTACCCAAGCATTCTGAATTCGTTGTTACGGTCAATTTTGCTGTATGGGTTCATGGTGACCTAACCGGAACCCTAAGTGCAATTTTCCTCCAATGGGATTTTCCCATGTATTTTACCAGAAAACATAGATAGGACAGGGAAGATAAGTCAGTGCCTTCTTAACCCTACCCACGCACTCTGAATTTGTGGGTGATGTCCATTTTGCTATATGGGTTCATGGTGCCCTAACCCTAACGCTAAGTGGAATTTTCCTCCAATGGGATTTTCCCATGTATTTTAACAGGAAACATAGATAGGGCAGGCAGGCAACAAAAGTCAGTACCCTCCTAACCCTACCAAAGCACTCTGAATTTGTTGGTGATGTCCATTTTTCTGTATGGGTTCATGGTGACCTAACCGGAACCCTAAGTGGAATTTTCCTCCAAAGGGATTTTCACGTGTATTTTACCAGGAAACATAGATAGGGCAGGACAATAAAAGACAGTGCCCTCCTACCCCTACCCAAACACTCTGAATTTGTTGGTGGTGTCCATTTTGCTTTATGGGTTCATGGTGACCTAACCCTAATGCTAAGTGGAATTTTCCTCCAATGGGATTTTCCCATGTATTTTACCAGGAGAAATAGATAGGGCAGGACAACAAAAGTCAGGGCCCTCCTAACCCTACCCAAGCACTCTGAATTTGTTGGTGATGTCCATTTTGCTGTATGCGTTCTTGGTGACCTAACCCTAACCCTAAGTGGAATTTTCCTCCAATGCGATTTTCCCATGTATTTTACGAGGAATCATAGATAGGGCAGGCTACAAAAGTCAGTGCCCTCCAAACTCTACCCAAGCACTATTAATTTGTTGGTGGTGTCCTATTTTGCTGTTTGAGTTCATGGTGACCTCACCCTAACCCTAAGTGGAATTTTCCTCTAATGGGATTTTCCCATGTATATTACCAGGAAACATAGATAAGGCAGGCAAGAAAAGTCAGTGCCCTCCTAACCCTACCCAAGCACTCTGAATTTGTTGGTGCTGTCCGTTTTGCTGTTTGAGTTCCTGGTGACCTCACCCTAGCCCTAAGTGGAATTTTCCTCCAATGGGATTTTCCCATGTATTTTACCAGGAAACATAGATAGGGCAGGAAAGAAAAGACAGTGCCCTCCTATCCCTACCCAAGCACTCCGAATTTGTTGGTGATGTCTATTTTGCTGTATGCGTTCTTGGTGACCTAACCCTAACCCTAAGTGGAATATTCCTCCAAAGGGATTTTCCCATATATTTTACCAGGAAACATAGATAGGGCAGGCTATAAAAATAAGGGCCCTCCTAACCCTACCCAAGCACTCTGAATTTGTTAATGGTGTCCATTTTGCTGTTTCAGTTCATGCTGACCTCAACCTAATCCTAAGTGGAATTTTCCTCCAATGGGATTTTCCCATATATTTTACCAGGAAACATAGATAGGGCAGGCTATAAAAGTCAGGGCCCTTTTAACCCTACCCAGGCATTCTGAATTGGTTGGCGATGTACATTTCGCTGTATGGGTTCATGGTGACCTAACCCTAACCGTAAGTGGAATTTTCCTCCAATGGGATTTTCCCATGTATTTTACCAGGATACATAGATAGGGCAGGCTATAAAAGTCAGTGCCCTCCTATCCCTACCCAAGCACTCTGAATATGTTGGTGATGTCCATTTTGCTGTTTGAGTTCATGGTGACCTCACCCTAACCCTAAGTGGAATTTTCCTCCAATGGGATTTTCCCATGTATTTTACCAGGAAACATAGATATGGGAGTCAAGAAAAGACAGTGCCCTCCTAACCCTACCCAAGCACTCTGAATTTGTTGGTGCTGCCCTATGTATGTTTCCTGGTAAAATTCAAGGAAAATCCTATTGGAGGAAAATTCCACTTAGGTTTAGGGTTAGGTCACCATGAACCATAAAAAGCAAAATTGAAATCACCAACAAATTCAGATATCTTGGGTATTGTTAGGAAGGCGCTCACTTTTCTTGCCTGCCCTATCTATGTTTCCTGGTAAAATACATGGGAAAATCCCATTGGAGGAAAATTCCACTTAGGGTTAGGGTTGGGTCATAATGAACCCATACAGCAAAATGGACTTCACCAACTAATTCAGAGTGCTTGGGTAGGGTTAGGAAGGCCCTGACTTTTGTAGCCTGCCCTATCTATGTGTCCTAGTGTGTGGGGAAGCCAGCAGGAGGTTGCAACTTCTAGGCCAACAAATAGGTAAGTGGCTACTTCCAGATGGGGGAGGAAGTGTGGGAGTATGCGAGAGCATGGCATATGTCAAGGAGAGTTCACAAAGGTGTAACACAGCCAGACAGTGTGCAGGTGGTGTGGTGCAGATTGGAGAGGGTGTGCAGCGGTGGCCAGTGCAACATAAACACAGATTATTTGGGTGGAGTGTCCAGAGGGGAAAGGCTTACCCAGCAACTTGTATCTTTCCTTGCTAGATCCCCATCGACTTTCTTCCTTCAAGCTTCAGAAAAATAAGGTCACTAGGGAAGTAGCAGGAAGTAGGAAATTGCTTCTGCTTCCAATGGTTTTTTTTTCCCTGCCTACCCATGGTTATTCTGTTGATCTGTTTAGATAAGTAAATATCTATGAAACAATGTTTCCTGAATAAACTGAACTGAATCAATGACTGACTGGATCACAGGTTGTCTAGTATGGAATGAAAGTAGAATTGACAATATTGGCCTAGAAGTATATTCAGTGTAAGGCATTCTTACACTGTATGTATCTGTGCTTCTGAATTTATACACTATGTAAGTTATCTTGGTTGGTCTGGTTTCATAATTGTGATGGCCATCAAATACTCCTAATATGAACAATTTGTGATATCTGCATGCATTGAATTATTTCACAGTATTATCTATCATTATATGTTCCTCCAATCCAACAGGACTCTGAATTGCTTTTATAAGTCTTGCATTCTCTTCTTTGCTTAGCTGGCTCCCTGTGTTTTTGTTTATACTGAAAGGCATCATAACTCACTCTTAAACACATATTTGTTCTAAAGGTCCCAAATTTAGTTTGCAGCTAAGCAATCTGGTATCAGGTGTTAGGAAAATGTCTTTGTGAAAACTGTAGGGAGCTACCAGTAGTTAGAAAGTGAGATAACTCTAGATCAGGGGTCTTCAAACTTGGCCCTTTTATGACTTGTGGTCTTTAACTCCCTGGCTGAGGAATTCTGGGAGTTGAAGTCCACAAGTCATAAAAGGGCCAAGTTTGAAGACCCCTGCTCTAAGATAGAATCTCCTTGAGAACATTTGTCAGAATTTAAGTCTTCATTGAATTCTATAGACATTGTCCAACCTAATATGGGGCATGAGAAAACCAAGTTCCAATCCAAAGGCTAAGTTAATACAGCAATACATTAAAATACGGTATCTAATCTGTAGCTGAATGCATCATGTAAATACTTTCAGTAAAGTTAATGCTGTATGAATCCAAACAGTTGTAATAAGTCAACCAACTATGAATCCGTTAACCATGAATTAGCACATTATATGAACATAGTCAGTATAATGTAGCATCATTTGTTCATATGTTTAGATCAGCGTTTTCCAAACAGGGCAAATCACAAATATATGAAATTCACCTTTTGGAATTCCCCATCTAGCATTATTATTGCTAGAAATGCTTGAAGTATATCTACCTGGAAGTTGTCTAAGTTGAGAAACACTGTTTTATATCTATAAAAGCATTGTCAACCTAAAAACTGGAGGGATTTTTATAAGGTAAGAAAGGTTAAAGGAAGATGGATACCATATTCTGCTGAACCAGATTAAACTCCCCCAGATGACTGGGAATCCTGGTTGTCACCAATACTTAGCTGTGGAAAGAACTAAAATTATATTCAGCCACCATACTGTGGAGATCAGGTCCATGTAATAAGATGGTTCCTCTACCATTTGACTTCTGAATAGCATGAACAGGGTTTTTAGGTACTGTGAGACAAAAGAATCAAAGAGCCACATATTTTAAATGAAAAAAATAGCTTTATAAAACAAGGTTAAAAATCCAACTTGAAAACCCATCTCTTAAATAGGGTACATTCATGTTCTAAAACAAAATGTACAGCTTCTTAATGAGCTACTTGCAACATGGTTCCCCCCCCCCCTGGAAATTATTTCCAAAAGGTATTACATTCTATACAGAGACACCTATGAAACAATCTTTAAAAATCCACAGAGGAAGAATAACAGACAGATCTACTGCAAAACAGAACATATAAATATCTCCCCATCCCATTTAGCTTGAAAATAAACAGTACATATTCCATTCATTCCCCTCTGTAAATCTGAGGGTGAAAACAGGCAAAAAGCTTTTGACTTGGAAATTTTATCAACCTTGGAAGCCAGCCAACAGACAATGCAAAAGATTAGACAGCCTGCTTGTTCTGATGACATCACTGGAGTCCTGCAACTTATTTATAATTTAAATTAAAGATTCCTTCATACACTCAGGATTAAATTGAAAAATGAAACAAAACAACAATACTTTTTTTCTTCAAGAAACAGTTATTGCAACTGCTTGTTTAGAGAAAGCTTCAAGCCTGCTGTGTATGGATCCACACGAGTGCCACTTGGAACAAGGAAAAAGTGATTTTAGATAGTAGAATTTGTGTTTTTAGTAAAAGAAAAAATATTAATGAATCAGGGGCTTGGAGGGAGAAAGGAAAGGATATGTTAATTTTTTTTACAAATATATATATATATATTTCCCTTGGGTGGCAGAAAGTAGCAAAAATGTTTGTTTCCTTATATTAACTCAAGTTCATTCAATAGATGTGAACGTGGGACTGAACTGGTAGGAATACTAAAAAATAATCCAATTTAGCTTGGGTGAACTTGACACCTACAGGCTACAAATATTGGGAACTGCAGTTTCTGCCCATCTAAAAACCACAATAGCAAAAATGGACAAACACAGAACTAGCCACTATAACAGAATTTAAAGATTTTGGATCTATTGAATTGAAACTATAGCAATCATTTCTACAGAGTTATGGGAAGCAAAATGTGGGATACTTTTTGAAACTTTTGCGCGTGAGATGAATACCACTGACTCTGTTCTGGAATCAAGTATGTGCTTCATGACAGAGATGTAAGTAAGGAGTAGCTTGAGACATGGCAGAAAAGTGAGTTGAACAATGTTTCTCAAACTTGTGAACTTTAAAATGTATGAATGGGCTGGGGAATTCTGGGAGTTGAAGTCCATGCATCTTAAGATTGACATGTTTGAGAAACACAACTTTAAGATGCATTGAGTTCAGTTCCCAGAATTCCCCAGCCCTTCCGTGCATGATACGGCTGATAGGTTTGAGAAACAATATTGTGGTAGTAGAAGATGAATGGCCACTGGCCTCTTTATGCAAATGGAACTATGCTTTTCCTCGATTGTGGATTTGCCTTTGTAGTTTCTAGCCATGACATACCTTTTTTTATTATCAGTAACCAATGATAGGAAAGGGCACTAAGATAATATCATGAAGTCATGTAAGCAGAGAAAGAGAAAGGTTGCATTTAAGATGCATAAAGCACACCCGAATGCACGACAGCCTTTTTTTTTCTTTGCCTGAAATTGATCTGATATTGAATTTCAGTGATACCACGCTAGAGACTTCTTAAGGGCTAGAATATAAAATTTTATGGTCATTAATACATACTGGGCCAGAAGTGATTAAACAATGACATTGTTTGTCCGGGATGGTATAAGGCAGTGATGGCAAACCTTTTAGAGACCAAATGCCCAAACTGCAATCCAAACTGCAACTGCACTTATGCATCGTCGGGTGCTGGGTGGGTGTGGCCCATTGGGGGGGAGTGGCTACGGTGGTAACGGCAGACTGGGTGGGACTAAAAAGTTTGATCAATCAATTCCAACTTTGCAAGATCTTTTTTTCCCCACGAGAAGTTGAAATTGACTGATTGATTGAACCTTTTTTTTTTTTGTACACGGCGGCAAAGACCTAAAGCGAAAAGGTTTTATGAAACCCAGCTGAAGACCTAGGACTGGGGCGACGGCACGGGTGCCCACAGAGAGGGCTCTGAGTGCCACCTCTGGCACCCATGCCATAGGTTTGCCACCACTGGTATAAGGACTTGGGAAGAAGGTTGGATTAGAAAACCTCTAAGGTCCCTTATAGCTATATGATTCTATAACAAGTGGTCATCTGCTTCAGCACTTAATCTCAAACAGTTGCCAATGAAGTTAATAAATACATGCAACAATTTAGATTTGAAATTAATATAAATAGCAAATCGAGGTGGGTTTTTTTCCCCTATTATTTCTCTCTATTGTCCACGGAATTCACTGGAATTCTTGGATGGAGTCAGAGTCCAGATAAGCATTTTAATATTACAAAATAACAACAAAAGTTCTAAGATAGTCTAAGCTATCCCAGTCAGTCATATAAATATAAATAAGCATTGTCATATAGGAAAACTTTCCCCTCCCCCATTTAATTATTGCTAGCAGCAAGTGGCAAATGAAAGATCAGAGAACTTAAAACTACCCGCGTCTCATTTTTACCAAATGGACCTGGTTTCCTAGCATTTCTAAGAAAAGCTTCTGGTATAATTTATACATTGTGAGGCTGTGAAGGAATTTTACCACCTTCCGAAAACCTTGAATTGTTGTCTTGGGGAAATGGTATGATTTCAGGTGCTTCAGTCCTAATGTCAGGCTCTTGATGGTGTCTCGGTCTTTATTGTTTATCCTCCACAAATTCAAGAGCTTCAGTACTGGCTCTGTGGATTTGCACATCCTAAAAATCTGTTCAGTTTCTTCTCTACCCACAGGTTTCCCTGGCAAGTTGTCCATCAGGATACTGAGCTGTTCAAGAGAGATGTTGAGATGTCCAATGTGCTTTAAAACACTATTTTCACAAAGATCAATGCCTAAACAAACAAAAAAAAGAATTAGACTTGTTTAGTTTTCTTCATTAAGGTCACAAAAATATGATTGATCCTATCTCCTTTGCTACAATGCTAATAGACGTAAGCCCTGCTTTCTGTCAATACTTTCTTGAAACCAACTCTACAAATTAAAACCAATGGAAGGGAATCAGAGTTTATGGACATAATGTCATCTGGGCTGATTAGAGGCCATACAGATATAATAACCCCAGATTTCTCTAAAAGAATTTTCATTTTGTACTCTGTCATTTTGTGAATGGTTAAAGGCATGGGCTAGAAGCCAGAAGGCTGGGAGTTTGAGTCCTATCTTAGGCACAAAACCAGCTGACAGTACCAGTTCCTTTCTCTCAGCTCAAGGAAGAAGAAAATGACAAACCACTTCCCAAAAATGTTACCAAAAAACCCTGCATAGACTTGCCTATGTAGTCATCAAAAGTCAAGATTAACTTAAAAGTACTGAAAAGACACAATGTTTTTTCCTCACTGCTAAAGTGAAATTAAGTTGTCAGAAAATATTTTGTGTGTGTGCTTTCAAGTCAGTGTTGACTGGTAACTGCCTAGACAAGTCCCGGCAGTTTTCTTGGCAAGATTTCAGAAGTGGCTTGCCATTTCCTGCTTCCTAGGGCTGAGAGAGAGTGAACGGCCCATCTAGTTTCATGCCCAGTGGTGGAATGCAGCCAGTTCGCACCACTTTGGCAGAACCGGTAACTAATTTTTTTGTTGCCCAGGCCCAGAATGGACTTCCGGAAGCAGCATCCACATAGAGAACCGGTTGTTCACATATTTGAATCCCACCACTGTTTGTGTCTAAGATGAGACTAGAACTCACAGGCTCCTGATTTCTATCCCAGTGCCTTCACCACAACACCAAACTGGCTCTAGAAATCTATACTTCTAGAAAATTTTCTCTCCCCTTTCCTCCTGATCACAATCTAATCTAAAACTCCTTTTACCCTTCTTGAGATTGCTTTGGATGATATCCCAGTAAGGGATTTTATTTTAATACCAACACACCAAGTGATAACTTTAGCCTGTCCCATTCCTGAACTAAAGATGAGATGAAGGCAACATCATGGAGAAAATAGCAAGGAGGAAGATGTGGCCATGGCATCTTTATTTAATGCTTAGGAGTAAGTGGAAAGCCATAGAAAGCTGATTTCAAATAAAAAAGGACTTTTATTTGAAAAACCCAACCTTCAAAAGCAGTTTTAAGGTGATTGTAGTCAAGTCCACTGACTTCAAATGCAGTTCTTATCTTGCTCCAGGCTGCTATCGATACTGCAGCCGGAGAAAATTCCCTCAACCTACTCAACACTAAAAGGAAAGAAGAAACGGGAAAGGGGGAAATTATCTGTTGCTTTGCACTTGGTCTCCTACTTTCATACACTCAGTTCTCCAGAGCCTAACTGAAAGATGCAATACATGGCCACGTGGCTTCTGCACTCTGATTACTGAAGTGAGAACCACAATGGCCACCTTCAACTTATTGCTTTGACTGTTGTGGTGATTCGATCTATACTCAGGAACAAACATCTTACCTAAACTGACCCAGTGGGTAAACATAATCCCTTGCTTTACTTTAATACGTACCTTGGACAATATTCTTGACTGTATTGTGGTCCTTATTTTGCTCTTTCCATAACTTTAGTAGCAGAAAGGTCTGATCTTGCACACTACTCTTTTGTTTAATTCTTTCTCTGTTTTCAAGACTGATCTTCATGCCAGGCAGACTGTCCATGAGGGTGTTCAGCCAGGGGGATGATAGCGATAGCTTTTTGGGCACAATGAACCTGAAGAACGCTTCTTCACACAGGGTGACATCTAATACAATACAGATACTGACTTTAAAATCAAGACCTTAACTTTTGGAACAAATGTCAAAAACTGCTGTCAAAAAGTGCAGTCTGATTTTTCTATAAAACTACAATCCTATGAAAACCAACAGGGGTTGGACCCTACTGAAAAATAATGTTTATTAAGTTTACTTTAAACTTAACACTTTGCAAGTGTTAACAAAATGCTTCCTTTGGAGGACAAAGTTATTCAATAGAGTAGCTGCACTGTGTGGCTTCTGGTTTTGCTTCTGTCCTCTCAGGCAATAATGAATAAATACAGGCTCTTTTTTTACATGAGAATCCTTCCACCGGATGACAATTTTCCAGTCTGCGTATTAGTCTACTAGGTATAATCTACAAAATCAAGCCTAAATAAAATTTCACTGTGTGCCAGCTGCAAACTCATGAGGAATTTCATTATTTGCTTTATTATTATTATTATATACACACCGATTCCACATTGCTGGTCCAATTTATCATTCTCTTCTCCCTGGCAAACGTTGTCATGTGTGGAGTCTCCCTTCTGCACCAATTTAAGACTTAGGGCACTGCAGTTAGTGTGCATTTGACAGGCAGCTTTGGATGATGTATTATTAGAGAAATATCCTTCTGGACATCTCTCACAAATGGTGTCACTTTCAGGGGTACCTGCAGAAAAGGAAAGAGATTATTTTTTTAAAAAAACATTTATCAATCATTTTGTTTATAGCACTTCAAGAATTTCCCATTCAACAATGGCAACAGCACTAAGGATAGAAATGAAAAACAATATGATTTTCTTTGAAAGAGGAAGAGATTATCATCTCACATAATTTGGTTGATTAATGTTTTAAGTCTCATCCAGATCTTTCGATTTTCAAAAAACTCCCAGAGAAAGGAGTTTTTTCACCTCAGAGGGTGACAGAAGACATTAGTTGTATTTCGTTCATGTTAAATGAAAAACAATAACGCTGCACAAAGAAATCCTATTATAAGAGGAATAGTATTTTTCACCTACATTGCTTTTAAATGAAACATTCAACCAGATGGAAGATTCATACAGAACTAATCTGACTCAACCAGAATATCTCTCTCTCTCTCTCTCTCTCTCTCTCTCTCTCTCTCTCTCTCTCTCTCTGTCCAGCTAATCTATATCATCTGTCATAAACATTAGGCATTTCAACAATAATTAGGAAAAGGTATTTTGGAATATACAAGCTTATATATAATCAGAAGTGCAAGAGGAGGAGGAGTTGTTGTTGTTGTTCAGATGATGTTGTATGGTTACTGGATAGTCTACCTAATTCCTAAATTCCAAAACTGTAGTTGATCAGCAGACTTTTTTTCCCCCCTAAAGATAAAATTAGCATCAGCCTCTTGTCTCTGGCTGGTATCAGCACCTTGAGACAATGAACTAATACAGATCCCTGGTTTGGCATTTCCTAATTATATACATTCCAGCATTTTTCCTAATGAGTCAGAATACCTGCTGAGCCATAATGTGTCTCCAGAATACTGGTAGGAAGTAACATGCCAAAAAAGAGGCTGTTATTTCAATATTCTACCACCTTATGTCAGAAAGCTAATGGAAATTCAAAATGGCAGATTGTTATTACTCACTCCTGTTGTTAAATACAAAGAGAATAGCAGCTGTTAGAAAGGCTGATGAAGAAACTGGTGCTTTGTCCCACAGATAACACCACTGATAAAATAATTCCTAACCACTTTTAATGAATTCTTCCCTTTTCATTCTGGCCACTGAAATCAATTATATTGTATCATTCAGCAGACAAATATTATTTTCCTTGAAGCGGGCTTTTAAAACTACTCTTGCGTGAGTTTCACGGAGCAAGTCAACCCTACATTATAGCCTATTGGTGCTTAATAACCCTATATTGCACAATCTGGAATCAGAAAAGGGAGAGTTTATCAAGCAGCTGGTGTCTTATAATTCATGGTTACTCTTTCATAGATGGCTTCGGGGCTTCCAACTTGATAGGATAGATTTAAGCCTCTGCTGAGCAAATTTCCATTTGTGTAATAAACTAAAGAAAATGGTTATTTTTCCAAACCAACTTGTATACATATCTATGTGCTTCTTTCTTTTCAGTCTTCCTCTATGTATATTACTAGAAACTGGGAGACCATGAATCCTATTACCACTTTAGATGTAAGGCCAGTTGGGTGACTTTGGGCCAGTCAGTCTCTGTCACTCCTAGAGGATTTCCAAAAAGCCATTTCCAAAAATGTTGCCCTGAAAATAGCATGGATTTGTCCAAGCAGCCAAGAGTCAAGATTCACCTGAAGATACAAGTTTACTTAGTATGTCCCAAACTTAGTTGCTCTCCAAACTTGCAAGTTATACTTGAATGAGGCTGTTTAAAAATATCATACCATGTTCCTAAACATAAGTTGCTAAAAATATTTTTTGAGGCAAATATAGCAATAATTAATACATGGGAGCTATTGCTGATAAGCAGTTTTCAAATATACTAAATAAAATAGAAGAAAACAAATAACCAGTCCATGATTTGGAAGATCAACAATATGCAATATGAACCGATGTGTTATGTTTCGTGTAAGTATCTTTAGATTTTTCTATTTTCTATATCCTAAACAAAATACTTTATTTGAAACACAACTTGGGTTTGTTTTCTGCATGTCAGATTTGAATTCTAAGAATGCTTATATTTTTGTCAGTATAGGAAATCCTCTTTATGTATTAGCTATTTGTTTCGTTCAGTATTAGCAGATGCATTAAAACAAAAGTCTGTTCAATAAACAGAGAAGAACAGCTACATTAAATGATGGAAGTAGTACAGGCTGAGCCATTGTGAAATGTTTATTAGCTCTGGACAACAATTTGTACACGTTGTTTTAAATGCAGATCGTATTTACGTTTAACTTCAGTCTGAAATCTGAAATTTGCCCATTCAATGACAGATTACATTTTTCTTTCCCTATCACTATCCTTTTCAAAATACATTTAATATGGTTTTAATCCTGACTTTGAAATACAGGATACTGCCATTTTTTTTCAAGACAACTCTTTATATCTTTGAGGATTTTGTATCCTCCTACAAGGATCATTAATTATGCAGGTAATTAATTATGTCCATCCAGGTATGATGACATTCACTGATACCCTAATACTGTTATAATTATTCTCCTAGTGCTATGTCAATTAACACTTTTACTGTTTGCCAAGGCACACAAGGCCCTGGAACAGCCTTCTTTCCAATGAAAAATGTTACTAGTTATCACCCATAAATATTGCATTTCAAATAATGTTCCCATGAAAGAGGGCACTCCATCATGTTACTCAGTAGAATGCAATTTGAAACTGCTGTTAGATTAGTCATTATCATATAAGAAGAATATTTTGTTCGGCTGCCAGCAACATTCCTTTTGATAACAGTCCGAGGAGATGGTTCTTTCAAGTTCTCACAAGAAATATACTATCCATCATGTTCATCTGAGCACACTTATTTAGGAAGTGTTCAAAGCCAGGTGGATGTTTGTTTTCACAGTTCCAAGCAGATGGCAAAAACAGTAAGCTTAGTAAGAGCTTTTTCTTACTTATAACTGCATAAGTATACCCTGGTAAGTTCTTTTTGATGTTGTGTCCTCATGACATTACTTTCATCAGATCATATCTCATGGTTCAGATGGCTTTAAATTATTCATTCCTACCTGTACCAATGTTAAAGTAGGGTGGGTCCTTGGTATTTGGTTGTTTTCTTGCAGACATTTCTTTACCTAACTAAATAACATCCTCATGTTGCTGGACATGTTAAATCTTGTGGCATTACTTGGATAATTTTTAGGTTCCTAGTTGGAACTTGAATTTCCAAAAGACATCTGTCATGGCTGCCATCCTATGAATAGAATAGAATAGAATAGAATAGAATAGAATAGAATAGAATATGGAAGGAACCATGGAGGTCTTCTAGTCCAGCCCCCTGCTCCAGCAGGAGAACCTATACCATTTCAGACAAGTGACTGTCTAGCCTCGTTTTAAAAATCTCCAGTGATGGAGCATCCACGATTTCTGAAGGCAAGCTGTTCCTCTGGTTAATTGTCCTCACTGTTAGGAGGTTTCTCCTTAATTCCAGGTTGCTTCTCTCTTTGATCATTCTTTATTCTTTGTACAATGCTATTCTTTGATTAATAGAAACAGGATAATTATAATGTAATTTAAAATACAATAAAATCAAATGCAGTTAATATATTTGTCCATCCTATGTGGTTATTCACTTAGTATGATGTTCCCTCCAACTGCTAGTCATTCTAGCATACTGTCTTTCCAATAAACTCTGCCTCAGTTAGATCAGTCTCTGCTTTTGTTTTGTTTTTAATCTTTGGGATCGGATAAACCAGAGTTTACTCTTTTATCGTAACACCTGACAGGTGGGAGCAGTAACTTTTCCATCTAATTGTCTGGAAAATATTTTTACTCATTGACCTTGAAACAGCTTTTGATAGTTGAACAATCTTGAAATCATCCCTTGAAAATAAAGACATACCTACCTTTTTGAACAACACCAAATCCAGGAGGACATGTTGCGTGCTTCAAACAGAATTCAAGTTTCAGGTACCGTCCTTCTACACATTCACAGACACGGTTTCTGGTGCTGGTGCATTTGATTTTTTCATACTGCAGTTCCTTGCATATCACGTTGCAGTAGTGACATTTCTCATTATTGTTCCATTCATCTGCATAAGACTGATCTGGACAAGGAGCACATTCCGTCTTTGCTGAGGCTGTACAATGCCGTTTGACGTAGGTTCCTGGAGGACATTGGTCACACATCAGCCGATGGGAGGTGATAGGATCATAATGGATATACTTTGGATGAGGAGTTTCTTGGACTGTCCACCTGACTGAGATGTCCAATAACTAATAAAATAAAATTAAAGCATTTTTAAAGTTTGTATTTTATTTATTTATTTATTTTTGCAATACAATGATGGTGCCCTCAAGTACTAAGTTGTCCTTTATCACTATGATTTGGCTGGATTAACACATTGAATTAAACCATATTTTTAAACTATGTTAAAAATAAAAAAAATCACAAGATCTATCACACAAAAACTGGTGTCCCACAAATGGTAAGTTACTGGAAAATATTTACTGCTATGTAAGATCTCAGATATTTGTCACAGACCATTATGACAAATTTTATCATCTCTGCCTGTCAACTGCAACCAATTGTCATATACAATAACCTTCCATTGTATTAGTTAGCCTGAAATTTTGTCATAATATAGCTAATTAAAAACTAAGTAAATTTAAAACACTCCAGTATTGTAAAAAGAGTTATTATCTCTTTTTTAGACAACCTTCTCTGGATGAAGAAGCTAAGCAGAGCTGGTCCTAGTTAGTACTTGGGTCAGAGAGAACAACCAGGGAATTATGGTATAACTAATTAACTGAAAAAAATACATTTCAGAATAGAATACAGAATAACAGTGTTGAAAGGAACCTTGAAGGTCTTCTAGTCCAATCCCCTGCTCAAGCAGGAGACTCTATGCCATTTTAGACAAATGTCCAGTCCCTTCTTAAAAGCCTCCAGCGTTGGAGCACCCACAACTTTTGAAGACAAGTTGTTCCACTGGTTGATTGTTCTTGCTGTAATTTCTCCTTAGTTCCAGTTTGCTTCTCTCTTTATTCAGTTTCTATCCATTGCTTCTTGTCCTGCCTTCAGTTGCTTTGGAGAATAAGTTGACCCACTTCTTCTTTGTGGCAGTCCCTCAAATATTAGAACACTGCTATCATGTCACCGCTAGTTTTCTTTTCACTAGACTATACATACCCAATTCCTGCAACTGTTCTTCAGCCCCCCAATCATCTTATCCCTCTTCTCTGCACTCTTTCCAGAGTTTTTTATATTGTGATGATGACCCAAACTGGATGCAGTATTACATTAATAATACATTATATAGCAGTAATATCATTGTTTTGTGATCTTGTTAATGTAGCCTAGGATTGCATTGGTGTTTTTGGCAGCTGAAGCACTTTGCTGGCTTATATTTAAGTGACTGTCCACTAGGATTCCGAGATTTATATAATTATAATAGTAAAGTTGGAAGGGACCTTGGAGGTCATCTAGTCCAACCCCCTGCTCGGGCAGGAAACCCTACACCATTTCGGACAAATGGCTGTCCAGTCTCTTCTTAAAAACTTCCAGTGTTGGAGCATTTACTGCTTCTGGAGGCAAGCTGTTCCACTGATTAATTGTTCTCACTGTCAGGAAGTTTCTCCTTAGTTCTAGGTTGCTTCTCTCCTTGATTAGTTTCCACCCGTTGCTTCTTGTCCTGCCTTCAGGTGCTTTGGAAAATAGCTTAATTCCCTCTTCTTTATGGCAGCCCCTGAGATATTGGAATACTGCTATCATGTCCCCCCTTGTCCTTCTCTTCGTTAAACTAGACATACCCAATTCTAGCAACCGTTCCTTATATGTTTTAGCCTCCAGTCCCCTAATCATCTTTGTTGCTCTTCTCTGTACTTTTTCTAGAGTCTCAACATCTTTTTTACATCGTGGTGACCAAAACTGGATGCAGTATTCCAAGTGTGGCCTTACCAAGGCATTAAAGAGTGGTATTAATACTTCACGTGATCTTGATTCCTGTGTTAAGCTAAGTTTTACTTAGTCCGTACCTATATATTTGTTTTTTCTTGCCTAAGTGTAAAGCCCTATCTTTTTCTACATTGAATTTCATTTTGTTAGATAGGGCCGAGTGTTCAAATAATAAAGCTAAGGGCAATCACATCTGTACTGTTATCATCACAATAACACTAATGACAATCCTGTTTAAAGGAGACTTCTTTCCTTTGGTGGCCTCGTTTTTAAAAATTACATTCTATTAATTGAATTCTGAACTTTCACAAGTTTTTTCCTGCTCTTCAAATGAAAGCCAATGTCACTGCTCCACCCTTGTGAAATAAATACAGATTGGATGCCAATGACCAACACAGTCCATATTCCTTCAAGTATCTTTTTCCCCCCTTTCAATCACAGCCTTGTGATTTTTTAAAAAAAAATTAAAAAGTACTTTTTTCAACATTGATTATATGCTTCGGTTTTGGGTTTTTCACACAGACCGCAGAAGAATGCTTGAATTTACTAAAACAGATAAAGCATCCTCTGTTTAGAATTGCAAACACATCCTGAAACCTAGTTTTCCTTTGATGACAGCTGCCAGGGGCTGGGCAAGTGCCAAGGCAAATCTGTAAATTCTGGCATTCACTTTTCTACATTATGTAAGAACATTGTAATTGCCTCCAGGCAAAAATCCAGTTTGGCACTCATTCTACTTCCGGCTGTACCCAACAAATGGGAGCTTACCAGCAAGACATACACTTGATTATCCCCAAACCACTGTTTTTTGCCGGATACTCAGGGAGATATAACTGTTCTGGTGACAGAGATTCAGTTCAGCTATCACAACCAATAGCTAATAAACAATTAATCTGCTCTGATTTCTTTTCTTTTCAATGCTGTTAAAAGCAAACAAGAACCACCAAATTATAATGTTGAGGCATTACATACAGTGGGAAGAAAAAAGTTTGTTATTCATTTAAAAGCCCTGATACACTTTTGAAAAGGTTTTGAGTGGATAAAGCAATTTTAAAAAATAGGCTTTGTGTCTTAAGTTTCCAATCTTAAAACACACACACACACACACACAAAGGAAAAACAGGAAGAGGACTGTGGATGAAAACAAACCTGAATCCCCATTACTGGCATTTTTTTATGTCATATGTATAAATACCAGACTGTTCAGTTTCTCTATTTACTTCTCTAGCCTGAAGGAACAAATGCTGGACCACAGTTCCTTGGGTCATTTGTTAACTAATCAATCTCACTGAGTGAATATTTATATTATAGAACTATAATTCTATTTTGATAAGTTTATTCATTACAATAGCTTGAAAAGAACCTTGTACATAACAGCTGTACTTATGATCATCCTCCAGAAAAACTCAGAAATCAGGAATTAGGTGAGCAGTCCTTTATCTCATAACCGCATCACTCTGTTTGAAAGACAGTCCAGTTCAAGTCCAGTTTGCAAAGGAAGTTTCATGGGACGAGGGGGCTTCCAGCCATTTCCATTCTATAAGGTAGCAGGGAGGTGGGAAAGATGACAGAGAATGAAGAAAAGATCCAGCTGTTTACCTGAGATAATGCAGAGAGTAGTTGGCAATCAATGATCATTAGCTATCATCGATAGCTATCCATCAATAGCCTTCTGCCTGATTTAATGTCATCTTTATTCTATCATGGCAATAGACAGGTGTCTATTTGTGGGTGCATTTATGCAGAATAGTGAACATTCATTTGTTTAGAAAAGAACTTGCTATGGTGATATATCTTCTTCCCACAACCTGGAAAAATGAAGCCTAATGTCTTGCTGTGTTGGACAAGTCCTGTCCCAAAGAAAAGAGAATCATCAACCTGAAGATTAATCCATGAGAGAATCACCATTTCCCAGCTGAGTGCAGGAAGTAGAGAGAAGAGAGAGGTTACTAGGGAGAATACCTTGGGAGTAGTGCTCTGTTTGGAAATATGCTTTGGAAAATTGGCCAAGGAGTTGGACTAATGATATTCAATCCAAGGAGCACCAGTCCCATGGACTGGGCACAGGACAGATGTTTGTGGGATTAAAGGCTTTGTCTAGTTTAAACTATATTTATCACAGCCTGGCCTATATTACTTTTGAAATGACCTCTGTTTTTACTACTGGATATACCAAAGTATTTTATGACTGTGTAAAATCCACAGCATCCAAGAATTGGCTTCCAAGTCAATTTAGTACCAACCAGTAGTTGTGGCTTCATATTTAGCCCAATGAAAATGCAAAGAACTAAGAGAGTACTTCCTCCCTCTGAACTTTGCTGCAAATACTAAACTCTTTGCCTTGAGCCATGGATTTAAATGTGTCCTACTCTATCAACTCCTCATCTGGGTGGGTTGGCCCAGATTTGTCAGCCTAAGGTAGAGCAATTGTTAACATTTTGTACTTGCTAGTTCTGTAGAAATGTACAGAAATTAGTTTTAGTGGCCGAACATTTGGTTATCTTATGTCTGTAGAAGGATATCTGCTGAATTTTTGTTGTCTACACTTTGGTCACCAGTCTGAGAGACCTCTGGCTGAACAGAATCCTTACTTAAAACAGACTTCATTTCAACTCTATTTCTTTTTTACTGCATTCTACCAATGTTATTCTGCATTAGCTTTTTAACCACCGAAGTCAAAGGTTCACAAAGCAAGACTGTAGAGAGAACCCTCCAATATTAATATCTCTCTCTCTCTCTAATGGTTTCATTTATTTGACCTGTACTTAACTTTCCTCCAGGAAATAAAAACAGCATACACAGCACTTCCATTTTTTCCTATGACAATAATCCTATCAAGTTGGATAGCCTGAGAGATGGTGATTGGTTCAAATCTAGTAAGTGTCCAGGGCTGAAGTGCTTAAACTTGGACCTCTTCAGACAAACTCCTCAATCACAACCCTGCAAACTTTTGGATTGCACTGCCTGGCATTGTTCATCCTAAAAAAAACTAAGCAGGATCAAATCTTGTTAATATTTGGATAAGGAACCATTCAGAAGTACAAATGCTGTAGGCTAGCCTTGAAATATAAGAAACATTGTGATCATAAATGCATCCACACTGATGCCCAAAAATTGAGAGAGAGAGATATGATTCTTTTTTGACCGATCCAAACCAATATGACTGTGAAGGCAGAAACTTTGGCTCAATTCAAAGGAGAGTTTACCTGAAGACAGCGAAATAAAACATTAAACCATCCTCTTTTAAACTGGTGTGGAATCTCATTAGACGTAAGAAGCAACATACAGTACCTTCAATCATCACTTTGTATGGCTCAGTATCTGCAGCAGGTGGCAGCACCTGGCTGACTTAATTAAAACCTGATGAGAAACCAAAAGGAACGGAGTTCTCCTGTGAAACTTACTACTTCTGCTTACATTTCATAAAAGCAATGAAACAAAACTAGAGAAAGCAATTGCAACTGTGTTTAAGATTGCCAGGCTGCTATGCAACCCCCCCCACAGTAAAGGTAGTCCTCGACATACAACAGTTCATTTAGTGACCCTTCAAAGTTACAACAGCACTGAAAAAGTGATTTTGACCATTGTTCCCACTTACGACCATTTCAGCATCCCCATGGTCAGGTGATCAAAATTCAGATGCTCGGCAAGTGGTTCACATTTGTGACGGTTGCAGTCATGTCATATGATCACTTTTGGGACCTTCTGACAAGCAAAGTCAATGGGGAAGCCAGATTCACTTAAAACCGTGTTACAAAGTTAACAACTGCAATGATTCACTTAGCAACTGTGGTGAGAAATGTCATTAAATGAGGAAAAATTCACTTAAATATTTCACTTAGCAACATAAATGTTGGGCTCAGTTGTGGTCGTAACTCAAGGACTACCTGTAGTAGAGAGTCAATAAGAGGTACCTATATTTCCTTGATTCAGCCACGCTTACTTCTTTAAAAATTAAGCCCATGTAAGGCTTTTTTAGGCTCTCCTTGAACCTCATGGCACATAAACATGTTTTAACCTAGGCTGGAATATTCCCATCGCATTTAATGCTTTCTGTATATTTGGTGTACAGCAATTTTATATTTTTGTATTTTTTTAATCAGTTAGTATGAATGGACAATCTGAGAAATGTTTTTCAAACCTGTATGGTATTAGTGTAGATTTTAATGCATCTGGTTCAGTTGGGCCTCTGGGTTTTTTTTTATATATATATATATATATCATACTTTTGTTTTTGTGGGGCAGGGAGTAGGGCAAAACAACAGCAAACTTTTTCTTTATAACTACTGGGGAAATGAGGCTTGAGTAAGACATTTCTTATCGGACAGAATTCCATTTAAAAACAAAATCTAATCATTATAAAAATCAGAGCTCAAGGACTTTTATTGTCTGAAAAGCTCCTTTTCAGTGAAAGATAGCATTAATTCACCACTTATACACATGAAACAAACTTGGCAGGAAATAAAAGAAGCATTCACAGTTATTTTATCAACAGCCTTTGACTTCTTTTCCCAAAATGAAATATATTGAATATATAGCTTCAAAATAACACCAGGCATTGCTGTTTCTTGCTATGAGCAGATTCTGAGATAAATTACATTTATAGATATTGATTCTCCCAGGATGGGATATAAATTCAGTATATGATCCCCCATTGTAATTCCATAATAGAACAGCTCAAGGAATTGAAGAATAGGTGGCACTTAATAGTGCATATAATCGTTTACTGATTCTAAATTATCTATGGAAGTTTTCTATTTTCTTCAATGTCACTGGGAGCTCTGTGTACACAACTTAGTATATGAAAATGCCCCAAGATTTGTATTATTTACTAGGAGGAAGCAGTAGAAGGAGAAACATCCAGATTCTGAGCTTGTCATCTCTCAGTATAATGATGGATCTCAGTCTGAGACCCTGGAGAATACTTGCCCAACCCAATAGACATTGCTGGGAAAGATAGCTCAATGGTCTGACTCGGCATCCAGCAGCTTCTTACAGACCCATTTAAAATTAAACACCCCTATGCTCTATCCAGTTCCATCCCATAGATTATTGCTTACTGTCCCATAGACAATCACGATCTATCAGCCCGCTAATGACATTTGCAATGGTTTTAGTCCTATCAGGTGAAGATACAGTAGGATTCAGAAGATACTCCTTCCAAAAAAAAAAAAAGCATGCCAGGGAAGCATTTCCTTTACCTCCACAAGCAAAAGCGACCTTGCCCCAAATTTGTTCCAACAGCCCAAAGAGCTACTGAAGACTTAAGAGGCAAATGCAGCTTTAAAGAAACAGAGAGAAAACAGCCTCATTGTTTTGGAAAGTACAACCGTTAGCCTTGAGGCAAAGACTTACCAGCAGCGTGCAGCAGAGAAATTTGGTCATCGCACCCGGCATTACAACTCTTAAGAAGCTGGAAAGGCAATCAGAGATAGCCCGGGAGTAACAGCTAGCAAGCAGGACCTCAGCTTATTTAAGTCTCGTTTATATATATTTCTGTGGCCCCATGCAGCAGGAAAACGTGGCTCAGCTTAAAAGCCTCCCTCTCTCCCCATGATCAATTTTTTTTCTTTTTCTTTTTTTTAAGGAACCTGTTGATGATTTCATGCAACTTCTTAACCACAGGTTCTGGGAGGGGAGAAAGGAAGGAGGAGTAGGATTCAGGCAGAAAGATGGGTTAACTAATTACTGTCTGCCAGCCTCCACCTCCATTGTGAAACTGTCCCCCCCCCTTTTCTGAGCAAAAAGGGGGAGTCCAAAGAAGGCTCACCTTCAGGACAACAAAGACTGAGTTATTCACACAGTCCCGGCTGTTAATAGGAACAGCGTTTTAAAAATAACTCCCTGAAACTCTTTTTAAGTTCCTGCTTTGGACTTGGTGGTTTGTGAAGGGAGAGAGCAAGAGTGGGAAGTCTTTGTATTGTTTTATTTCCCCATCAGGTGAAAAGACTGCAGATGTTTATCATTTAATTCAAGGTGTTTTTATGCAAGTTTGCAAAATTACCTGTGTTTTGACTGGCACCTTTAAATTTTTTGGCTTAAAAAAACTTAAGCCCAAGTTTTTTTTTAAGCCAACTTAGTGTATTCTATGAAAGAGGCTAGTCTCCTTTCCCTCTCTTAAGGAAATGTGTATGAGAAGATTTATTTTGCTTGTGATGATGTATTTCTTCGGAAAGAATCCTCCCTAAAAATCAAAACAAAAAGCAGGATGGAAACAATTTAAGGGCATGTTGAAGACCTCCAAGCAAAGATATAATTGCCTGATTATGATGTGTGTCAGAAAAGATAAGTTCAATAGTTTCTCCTGAAGGTTTCATTTGAACTGAAGAAGAGCTATTGAGGTGAGAACCTATTGGCCAGTGATTATGGCAAATCCACTATAAGTCCCAGCAAACTCTTTTCCACAACTCCATTCATTTTTTGTGGATAAGCACATATGCATCTATTTTTAAAGGAGATGGAGTTTTGCCTTTTCAGGAGTTGAGTGTTAACCCACATGGAGAAAACTCTGCTTTGGTGTCTTCAAGACATTTTTGACAGTGAGTTCCTTGATGCTCTCTGAGTTTGATTATTTTCTTGCAGACGTTTCATTATCAAACTGGGTAACATCATCAGTGCATTGATTGTTGACAATCACACACTCCTGCAAGCTATCCCACAAAGTTGTATTGGAAGGAGGCTATAACAAAAACAAGCTTAACAGCAAGTCACCTAATTTCCTTCCACACTTTTCTGCATCTCCAGTGGTTTCTTTTGCAGTGAAGAATTTGATCCTCTGCCATAAAAACTACTTTTTATTTCTTTAAAATGTCTGATTCTTTTATCCCTCCTCCTGTTGTTACATTCAGTGAATCAATGAGATGTTTGCCTGAGACTCTTCTAAATATTGTTCTGGACTTTTTAAAAAATGCTTCAGCTCCCTTTGCCTAGGCCAGGGGTAGGCAACCTTGGCTCTTTTACTGCTCAGGAATTCTGGGAGTTGAAGTCCATGAGTCATAAAAGATCCAAGGTTGCCTACCCCTGGCCTAGGCCAGTGATTCTCAATCTTGGTAACTTTAAGATATGTGGACTTCAGCTCCCAGAATTCCCCAGCCAACATGCATCTTAAAGTTGCTGAGTTTGAAAAAAAAAACCCTGCTCAAAATCAACTGATGTCCAATGAACTTCCTTTGAGAACTTTAGGAAGGTGAACTTTATGAAAGAATGGAAACACACTTCCTAAATTCAGCTCACTGTCACCTCCTGCACCCTTTCAATCAGAATTTTGCTTTACAATAAACCATTGTAATATATGTGTTCCTTCTTGCAACTTTTTCGTTTGCATAGGGAACAATGATGGTATTCTTATAGTTCTCATACTGCAAAGGTGCAATTTTACAGACATGCCATACAAGTCTCAGAGCCACTCCATAAATCGATCATATCCATAAGCCATCTACATCTGGAGATTTACCATTTTTTCCAGTACACTCATCATATTTATGGTTTCCTCTTCGTCAATTTTTTTGAACACTGCCATTTATAGCATTTTTTTCAAATCTACTTTTTGACATAGTATCCTTAGTCCCGTATAAATCATCAAAACATTTAACTTAGCATTCTTCTATTTTCGTTCCTTCCAGATTATTTTTCTTTTTAATTCCATTCCTCCTTTTAGTTCTTTTTATTCACTTCCATAGCATTTTTTTTCATCAAAATCATTCAGCATTTTCTCTGCCACTTTCCTTACCATTGTTATTTTCCTTCAGAGCATATACACATTATTTGATATATTTCCCTTATTCTCGTTTTTGCAGCATTCTCCTCTGTGAATTTGTTCCTCAGCCACAGCTTCTTTCCTTCATCAATCTACCCAGCATCCTTCTCCATGCTTCCCACAAGCCATGGTCACTTGCAGGGAGACTAATGATAAAGCATGTGATGAAATCATCATATAATACTGCAGCCTATATACTTGTAGGTTGCTTGTATGAGATGCCAGGACATAGTTCTCAACGTAAAACCCCAATGGGACCAAAATTTCCATTACTAAGCAAGGTAGTTGTTAAATGAGTTGAGCCCAATTTTATGACCTTTTTTCCTGTGGTTGTTTAGTGAATCAGTTTAATTGTTAAGTTAAATCACATAGATGTTAAGAGAATCCAGCTTCCACATTGGCTTTGCTTGTCAGAAGCTGACTGTGAGAATTGCAAATAGTGATCACATAACCCTAGATGCTGCAACCATTGTAAATAAATACTGGTGAATGTTGATCACATGAGCACAGGGATGCTACAATAATCTAAGTACAAGGACTGATCAAAACTTCTTTTCATTACCATTCATTGTCGGTCCAACAAACCACAGTTACAGCAGGAAACGGAAGACAGAGAACAGATCAGCAGAGACTTCCCTTTATACAAAGGCTCTTAAAGAGACACAGACCCTGCTGAGTCATTCCCATCATTACATCTTATATTATACATTACATATAAGTAGGGCTTTTTTTCTCATAGAACGCCCAGAACGGAGTTCCAGCACCTTTTTGGATGGAACCTTGTAGGGGAGGCAAAGCAGGTTGTATGACATGTGTGAGTACTGGCACTTTTTTTTTTTTTAAGAAAAAAAGCACTGCATATAAGGAATGGCTGCTGGAATTAGGTATGTCTAGTTTAATGAAGAGAAGTACGAGGGGGGACATGTAGCAGTGTTCCAATATCTCAGGGGTTGCCACAAAGAAGAGGGAGTCAAGCTATTTTCCAAAGCGCCTGAGGGCAGGACAAGAAGCAACGGGTGGAAACTAATCAAGGAGAGAAGCAACCTAGAACTAAGGAGAAACTTCCTGACAGAACAATTAACCAGTGGAACAGCCTGCCTCTAGAAACAGTGAATGCTTCAACACTGGAAGCATTTTAAGAAGAGACTGGACAGCCATTTGTCCGAAATGGTATAGGGTTTCCTGCCTGAGCAGGGGGTTGGACTAGATGACCTCCAAGGTCCCTTCCAACTTTACTACTACTACTATTATTATTACTACTAGTAGTATAAATTGGTTAGCTGTTAAATCAATACCTTGTAACTTCGAATAGTCATTAAATAAATGGCTGTAAGTCAAGGACGACCTGCACATAGGGGTAGTATTTGCCTGATGACATCACCACTCAAGTGTCATTTTGACTTTGTTGAAAGTGGTGTGGCCCTTGTGGTTCTCCACTGAATTCTGTGGCACTCTGTCACATCCTTCTTTCCATTCTGTTCCATTCTGTAATATATCCTCTTTCCTTGTATCCAACTCTCCATTCATTCTGTTGGAGGTTGATCTATCTTGTAATATTTTTTTTTCTTACATGATTTGAGTTTTTTCTTCCTGCAGTTGTTCTACCTTCAGTCTTTCCTTTCCCTTCTTTCCTCTTCTTCTACCACCATTTTCCCCAAGTTCTATTATTGGCATTAACAAGAAACAGTCTGGACCATACTGAGAACTTTTCATTAGTGTTGCGTGGTATAGCATGAGCATGCATAGAGTAAAACTGGAAACTAGTTGTATTTGTGGCATATTGACCAAAATAGGTCAAAACCGGCTATTCCTATCCCTGTTACTCTATGCTAACCAAGATTTTTTATCCTGTGGCTACATTTTTCTTCTTTTTTCTTTACTTCCTCTTTTACCGCTTCAAGTGTCAAGACAGATACAAAGTTCTGGTTCTTAACTCTTCTGGCAGCCTCAACCATTGATATTTCATGCTGTTGTAATGTGCCTTTGATGTTGTCTCCATCTTCTTCTGGGTCTGCCTCATATTCTTTGGCCTTCTTTTCTTTTTTCTATATGCTTTATATGGTATGGAATCCCAAGACATTCTTTCCCGGTGAGCAAATCACTTTATTTGCTGTTTTTGTTTAAGATTGACTCTATGCCAATTCTTTGTCTTAACAATTTCATTTCTGATTTCATCTCTTCTGGCCACTGTCAGCTACCATAGAAAATACATGCAGTGTACTGACCTATATTCAGGATAGTCAGATTCAAATTTAGAAATCTGAATTAGCTAGTTGTGCTTTTTCCACCATACCAACCTATAAATTTTCTTGGGAAGCAACTCGCAGAATACCCAGCTATAATAGAGAGATGAGATCATACAGAAAATACAGCCCACTCTGTCAATTTGCGGTTATTGTGTACCAGACTAGTATTAGCAGACGAATAGCAGGAAAGTAGGCTCCCTCCTAATTTTGGGCGTGTGCAGTAAAGCCAGAAGAGACTTTTCCATCCTGCAGAGTTTTGTAGTAAACTCATTGGAAATAAAGCCTGTTTCCTCCATTTTAGCTACAGTGATGGCCAGGTGCAAGAACTCAGGATGCAAGGTGGTTCAAATGAATGCAGGTTTAAGACTCTCTACAAAAATCTGAACTAACAGTCAAAACAAATTGGTGATAGATAAGAGACGGTGGGATTCAAGGTGGGTTAGACTTAGATCTCTTGTGAGCATGAAAGGATTAGAGACTGATGGCATGCTTGACTCCTCCCTTAGGCTCAGCCTGGTCATCTCCTACAATAGGTCTATCTGAGTTGCAGTGGGTTGTGTATCTTGTCAAATACTTTTATTATCTGACAGTTATGGAGAGAAAGAGTTTCCAAAGAAATGCTACGAAGTTTGCTCTTGTGGCTTTAACTGCTAACAACAAAAACCAATGTCACAAATGCAGAACTATATAGATAAATACATTATTTTTTCTTTACAATATATCCAACAGCACTTATTTCAGGAAGGTGGAATGTTTAGCTTTGTGTCGTTAGATAGGAGAGCACTTTCTATAGAGCAGTTGTCATTTTATGGAACCAGCACTGGAAAAGCAGGTGACAATCTGCTTCATCCTTGCTTCAGAATTGCCAGATTTGAGCTCCATTGAAATGTTCAGCACATCCACTAAAATTTATCAGGAAATATTTATGATAAGATTTATTAACTTTTTTTCTACTTGAAGCTGTAAAAATGGTTGGGGAACTTTAGTTTTTCAATCTTTGCCTATCAAATTTTCCTTTAAAAAAAAAAATTTTTTTTAAAAAAAAATAACAGAATGACAAAGAGAGGGAGGGAGGGAGGGAAGGAGGGAAGGAAGAAAGGAAAGAAAGAAGGAAAGAAAGAAGGAAGGAAGGAAGGAAGGAAGGAAGGAAGGAAGGAAGGATAATAAGAAAAGAGAATAAAAGACAGAAAAAATAAGAATAAGATATAAAGAATTAGCTTCTGATATTCTTCACAGCAGTCAAAAGGACATTTATATTTTAACCTCTCTACTAAAGTTACATTGTGACTATCTTCTTTCTATACTCTATCCTCTCTAATCATTAAAATCATAAATCACAAGTTCATTTTTTATGCAAAAAAATACATAAGGGATTTCCAGGCACCAATAAATGTGTAGATACTGTCTTTTCTCTAATCAAATAAATCAATTTATCCATCTCAGCAAATTCTGCCAATTTCCCCAACCATTCTTCCATGATAAGTCGTACTGAATCTTTCCATCTCTGTACATATAGTGGTCTCGCCACAATAATCATATACTGAAATAGTCTTCCATGACTTTTTTCTAATTATTTATCCATCAAACCTAAAAGTGAAAGTTCTGGCCTCAGTTCAATATTAACCTTTAAGTTTATCCAATTTTCCAGTTCACAAATAGAGCAGAAAATTCTTCCAATCCATCTCTTTTAATTCACTGTATCTTTCATCCACTGCAGCAAATTAACAATAAACTTTTACTCAACCTGAAAGAAGCTCAAGTATTTCAAGGCCGATTAAAAAATTTCACTCCCATTTTTGTACTATAATCTCAATGATTTTCTTCAAATACTCAGGGAATTTCAAGAAATCCTGAAGAACAATAGTTTTCATAAGAGAACAATATATTTTCTTTCTTTCTTTCTTTCTTTCTTTCTTTCTTTCTTTCTTTCTTTCCTTCCTCTTCTTTCCTTCCCTTTCCTTTCTTTTCTTCCTTCCTTCCTTCCTTCCTTCCTTCCTCCCTTTCTCTTTTTCTTTCTTTCTTTCTTTCCTTTTTTCTTTTATCTTCAGTAAAGTTCTCCTGTATTGCCAATGAACCCTGCACAACATAATTAAAAAGGACAACAAATCCCATAAATCTTGCATAGTTTTATTTTATTTTAGTAGACAATGTAGAATGTTCCTCCTCCACCTCTTCCTTCCTCTTCCTCGTTCTTTTCTTCTTCTTTTCTTCTTCCTCCTCCTTCTCCTCAACATCTGAAGTTTTTAAGTTATACTTAAAGATTGTTTTCTCTTGGACTCTTCTAGTCTATATCTGTCTCCTGATGAGACTTCGGTTTTTGATGTTCATCCATGTTTAAAAAACTGAACAGGACTTCCTAATTTAACCTGCTGCTTCAAGAATAGTAAAACATTACCTCACTTCCAGAACAGAAGGCAAGTTTAATCATTTTTATGCAAGCATTGAAAAGAGGTGCCATTTTGTCTTTTTTCCCCAAGCAGTAGAATATTTGTTGCTGGTCCTGATTATGAGAGAATGGAATTAATCTCTGAAGAGTGATATTTGAGGAGCCAAAATATCATAGTTAATGAGAATAGTGGATCATTGGCAAAGGCATATTCCTCACTGTCCTTTCATGGACATTTTCCTACTTTTTCTCAGATAAGATAGATCCTGCACTATATTCTTGTCTGGTCTCCTGTCCTCTGGTTCCAATTTTGCCAGCTTCAGCTCTCACAACCTTTTGCAGAGTGAAGTTCCCTCCACCCAGTGGTGGGATTCAGCTGGTTCGCATCAGTTCGGTAGAACTGGTAGCTAAATTTTGTTGAGTTTGGAGAACCGGCTGAACCCATGCTGCTTCTGGAAATCCATTCTAGGCTTCGGAGGCCTGGAGGAGGTCTTCTCCCAGGCCTAGAACGGCCCACAGGAAGTGCGTTGATGTCACTTCCAGAAGTCCTTTCTAGGCCTCGGAGGCCCAGACCTGCATCCACGCAGAGAACTGGATGTTAAGGTGTTTGAATCCCACCACTGCCTCCACCCATTCCTGACTCCCAAGAAACTAGCATGAAATTTGCTGCTCCCATTGCCAGTATCTATCCCACATCAGATCAGTGTAACATGACCTCTCATGTCAGAGTTTACATACATTGCAAAGCTTTTAAAAATAAGGGAGGGAAAATATATTTTAACACCAGCATATCTAAGGAAGATGTAAGCCTATCTCTCTCCTGAGTTAGATATCAGATGAAGTTAGCATTATGGAGATAGGGTAGAAAAAAAATATTTTGCCAATAAATGCTTGTACTGGAATTAAGTGCAAATAGGAAAAGCAATAACTATTTCTTGCAAAATATGCATCTCTTAGTAGTGCCTTTGACAGATAAAACTGCTTGTACGCAATTTTGCTACTGACTTCCTACCATGGGATTGAACAAGCAAAAAAATCAGAATCTTCAGAATTCTTTAGGTCACACATTGAAACTGTCTACTTAAAATTACAAGCAGTTTGTAATTTTAAATCTGAATGCCTGCTGCCAAAGTTTCATTCAACATGAATCGGGCATTGTTGATTACATCCAGGAAGTACCCAATACAGTTTCAGGATGTGATGGACCTGAATGAACAATGTAGGTGGTTTATAAGCTAATACTGGGAAGTTTGAAACTGGGAACAGATGTCTCTCTCGACTGATCTTGCAGCAATTACTTATTTATTTACTAAGCAAATAGAGCCAGTTTGGCATGGGGGTTTAAAGCATCAGGCTAGAAACAAGGAGAGTGAGACTTCTAGATTCACTTGAGGCATGAAGCAAGCTGGGTGACCTTGAGCCAGTAACTCTCTCCCACCCCTAAAAATAGCAAAATGCTTCTTGAAACATTTCCAATAAAACTACAGGGAATTGGATAGGCAATCACCAGAAGTCAACAGTGACTCAAAGGCATAGAGTACATAAAAAAGCAACGGGTGCAGGGCATGCCTACAAAAACAGTATGCTGAAGACACATACACCCAATTTAGCATAAGAGGGGGAAAGGGTATATATAATTTTTTCCCAATACAACTCTTTATCAAATTAAGATTCCATGTTGATTGGAGGCTCAAATGAGGACTCAGATTATTGGGGGCAATATGCTGACTCTGTAAACTGCAAAGAGAGGGATGGAAAGCACTATGAAGCAGTATATAAGTTTAAGTCAGTGGTTCTCAACCTGTGGGTTGGGACCCCATTTGGGGTCGAACGACCATTTCACGGGGGTCGCCAAACAAGGCTGTCCGCCATTTTTTCCCCCTTTTCTTTGGCCATGCCCCTGGCACCCAGTGATGTATAAGTGGTTGGGGGTCACCACAACATGGGGAACTGTATTATGGGGTCGCGGCATGAGAAAGGTTGAGAACCATTGGTTTAAGTGCTATTGCTATTTTGGGTTTTTCCATAACACATTAAGTCATAAGCCATAGTTCTGAATCACAATGGCTAGAGATACCAGAACTAGGCTATAGAAATATGGAATATCATAGAAGGCAGCAAAGGAACCCAGAAAAACCCAATGAATGCTGCCCTATAGTAGACATCTGGACGTCTGCAGTTTAGGTCTGGTAATCCTATACATAATACACCAAGCCAAAGCCAATAAAAATGGACCGTAATATAAAAAAGCCATCCTGTGAAGGATACTGAGACAAAGGTTCCATGGTCCATTTTCTTTATAAAATATGTCTTTAAATTTCTTAAGAAGGAAGAAGGCAGTCAGCAAGCATGTAAAATATTTAAGACTATTAAAGAGTATTTTCTTTGGGGACTAAAAAGAAGCATCTGGGAAGGATACATGAGTAGGATTCTACAATGGTATTTTCATGTCAAGTAGAGTCCTCTTCCAGTAAAAGCAATAAATACTTGTATGGTACTACTGAGCGAACAAATATATTATGGCACATACTTTTATTGCAAACAATCAACTTAATCAGTCTCACATGTACGTAAGGGTAAACACTTACATATCTCCCCGGGGTACAATTTTAAACAACAAACAGAACAATGGAGAGAAATGAGATGCAAAAAGCATGAATAGTGGGGATTTATTTGTCTTAACAGTAGTCATTCACAGTTATCAGTGATCATTCAGATATTCAGGCATTGGTAGCCTAATTATCATTGTGGGGTGATAAAAAATTCAGAATCCTGTACAAGATGTCATTCAGCTATTGCATTTTGAAATATCTCTTTGAAATTATTTCAGAATGACTGCTTTCTAATCAGTTTCTGTTGAAGCGCAGAACATTTCTCTGTTGAATGTCTATGGAGATTCTCAGTCATCCAGGTCATAGTTGTCTCAAAGGTGCTTTTTATCAAAAGGCAACTGGACTGTTTTTTTTTGAGGAAGAAGAAGATGTTTTGTTTCTCATCCAAGAAGCTTCACCAGTTGTGACTGGATGGTGGGGGGATGGATACCTACTCTTCCATCCCCTTACCATCCAGTCACAACTGATGAAGCTTCTTGGATCAGAAGCAAAACTTCTTCTTCCTCAAAAAAACAGTCCAGTCGCCTTTTAAAAAAGCACCTTTGACATTCCTCTGTCGAGAGTTGTAGGAAAATGGTTGATTAGTTGATCAATGGTTAGATGGAACTGAAAAAACTGGTAGACGATCCAAAGTCCAGATTGGTGGGCTTCCCTTTCATTATTTGTTTTATTTTTAATTAAATTTAATTTAACTTTTCCAACATTATTTCCTTTTTTCTCATTCTTTCCTCTTTCTGGAATAGTCTTCTCTCCCATGCCTTAGAGTGCCAAAAAAACAGACAGATCACTGTTACCGAAGTCAGTGGTAATGTTATTGATTTATTTATCTGAAAGATTTGTATGGCCATGAATATGACATAAAATAATTTTGGGTAACAACAATTAAAGAAATAACAAAAGAAAAATGTCTCAGTGGGTCAAAATGTTCCCCAACTATTTTTTGTTTTTAAAAAGTGACTTATGATAGGTTTTCACACTTACGACCATGGTCACATGATCAAAATTTGGATAGTTGGCAACAGGTTCATATTTATGCAGTCTCCCAAGGTCCAGTGATCACCTTTTGTGACCTCTGCAAAGTCAACAGGGAAGCCAGATTCACTTAACAACTGTGTTACTAACTTAACTAGAGTGATTCACTTAACCACTGTGGCATGAAAGGTTGTAAAATGGGGCAAAACCTATTTAACAACTATCTTGCTTAGCAATGGAAATTTCGGGCTCAGTTGGAGTCATAAGACAAGGACTAGCTGCACAGCTGCTGAGCCATTGGCTGAAGCTGAATTCACAACAGAGGGGAGGGCAAATCCCAAAGCATTTGAAGGAATGACAATAAATTGGATTGAGATTTCTTTGGTTTCAAATCCTTGGATGGGAAGAATAACATTCCACACTAAGCATGAAATATGACCTTCCAAAATCAAATAAATTAAGTTAATGTGACTTGCTCTACTGTATCTCCAGAGGCTGGACTCATTTTTTGTGTGTGTTTTCTAGGAAAGAGGCTCTTTACTTAAAGTATTCTTCTCCAGTCTACACATCCAGAAAATGAAAGAGTGCACTGATTTGGTAACATTGCACACACACTTCTGAGAAGTCAAATCTCAGAGAAAAAACAGTTATGTTTGTTCAGTAGCTCCTTGATTCTATTAGTCTTGGTTTGCAAGTTATAATGAATGCTATTGAAGTGGGCAACTGTGGTCCTTGAATATAATTCAAAGAGTTTCCATCCATCTACTTTTAATCACTTCTGCAAATATCCAGTTTGATTTTGCAGGCTCACTATTCATGGGCCTGTTTGATAAGCCAGAATTGACTGATGCCAAGATCAACATCTCTTCCACTTGCAAGCTATGAATCCAAAAGAAGCAATAAAATATTGTCTTTTTTGTAAACCCGTCACAAGCTACACACGTGGCATTGATGCAAGATAAGCTTTGATGGGTATATTTTCCCAACTTTGATGGGTATATTTTCCCCTATTTCTGTCTCTAGCTAATATTTGTTTTATGATCCTGTACTTTGGTTAACCAGCTGTGGGAGTGTTTTGTTATTCTGAGAACAATGTTAATCCATCCATAATCTCCCCTCTTAATGGATATCAGATCATGACAGCAGAAGTTGTCAAAATGTTTATATCTTGAGTACCCATTCAAGAAGCTTGAAGTGGTTGCACACAAGTGGTGTGACCTGAAATGCGCAATGTCATAATGAAGTCTGTTACATGGAAAGGAATCACACACTTATATCAGTGATAGTACTATGGACAAAAATGTATAGACAGCAATATGTACTAGCCAATTTTACTGTGCTCATTCGTTAACTATAATATCAGATATGGTAGCATATCTGTAGGAAGGTTCAAACATTTTATGCTAAACTACAATGTAGCTTGTTGTGCTTATGATAATATATGTCTAGGGTCAATGAACAAACCATGGCTCATTTTAGATTGCAAGTCATAGTTCTAAATTATTGCTGACTTAGCTATTACAACTGTGGATTTATGTGAAATATGAACAAATGGCTTGTTTATAACTTTCTGATTATTCTTGATATGATTTATGCTCCTCAAACCGTCTAATCATTCCCAGAGTTCCAAGAAAAAAGTAACTAAAAAAGGGAAGGAAATCACAGAACATAGAATCATGGGACTGGAAGGGACCTCAGAGGTCTTCTAGTCCAGCCTCTTGCACAAGACAGGAAACCTTATACCATCTCAGTCAAATGGCTGTCCAATCTATTTCTGAAAACCTTCAGCGATGGAGTACCACTGTCAAAAAATTTCTCCTTACTTCTAGATTGGATCTCTCTTTAACAAGCCTCCACCCATTACTTCTTGTCCTCTGATTCTTTGGAGAATAAGTCAGTCCCCTCAAATCAAACCAAGAATTGACTAAGCTGGGATTAATCTGCAAGACTAGATCTAGCCTATCAACAAATCACAGTTAGAGAAAACTAAATTCACTGTGTGGAGGAAGATAATGCCACCTAATCATTGGGTTATTAATTGAATGAAAGCTCTCTTGCATTAAAAAATACAGCATTGTTTATGTTAACAAGGCAACTATTTGATATCACAGATTAATCCTCTATTCTTAATAATGAAACATGAATAAAATATAAAAACTGGAGCCTGCTGTACTGATGAAAACAGCAAAAGTGTCTTATGTGTCTCACTTGAAAAATGAGTGAGGCAATTAGTTTTCTTAAACTTACCACTAATCTTTCCCAACAGTCAATCCTTCAAGAGAAAACTACGGTATGGAAGCCTGGAATCGCATTAAGAATGCGGAAGGAGCTGTGGGAACAGATGTTCTGCCTTCATTTTCTGAGGAAAAAATAACTCGGATTGGTTTCTCACTAAATGGAAGAAGAATTTTGCTGCCGAGACAACGTTCTCCAGACTCAGCTAAGCAACTTCATTGCCCACCCTCCCGATTTAGGAAGGCAAGGGTGATGGATATGCAATGCTATTTGCTTTAACACAACATCTGGTGTCCCTTGGGTGCAAGAGATTCACATATGTTGCATTTGCTGCAGGCTGACTCTTTTATTTAGTGGGGTTGAAAGCAAAACCCAAAAAAGAAGTCATTCTATTCTCTGAATATGCAGTTTCCTGTACACCTTTCCTTATGTTTTTTCTTTATTTTCTTAGTTTAATTCTTTTACAGGTAGTCCTCAACTTAGAACAGTTCATTTAGTGATGGTTCAAAGTTACAACAGCACTGAAAAGAGTAACTTATGACCATTTTTCACACTTATAGCCATTGTAGCATTCCCACGGTAAGGTGATCAAAATTCAGACACTTGGCAACTGACTCATATTTATGACGGTTGCAGTGTCCCGGGGTCATGCAATCACCTTTTGTGACCTTCCAACAAGCAAAGTCAATAAGAAAGCCAGTTAGTAACAACCGTGTTACTAACTTAACAAATGCAAGGATTCATTTAACAACCGTGGCTAGCCAAGTCGTAAAATGGGACTAAAATCGCTTAGCAATAGAAATTTTGGGCTCAGTTGTGATGGTAAGCCAAGGACTACCTGTATTGGTTTATTTTTTTCTGTAAATCTTTGGCCAGTCCCTTCTTCTGAGTGGTGTCACATTATTGGTAATTAGCAAAGGTACTGCTATAACTATAAAACAACTTTGCTTTTAAATCTGACCTGATGTTCAGTTGTTCCTGCACCATGAACACATATGCTTTTCCCTTTTGCTAACCATCTTTGTTCTTTTGGGATTCATTTTCTGTAGGGTAGCAACAGAATTTTTTAAATTTCCACTTAGAAAGCAGAAAGGTTATTTCCTTTGTTCATATCTCTTTCTGCAGAATAATGGACTATAGAACAGTGTTTCTCAACCTTGACAATTTTAAGGCATGTGGACTTCAACTCCCAGAATTCCCCAGCCAGCATTGCTGGCTGTGGAATTCTGGGAGTTGAAATCCACATGTCTTAAATTTGTCAAGGTTGAGAAACTCTGCTATAGATAGTCCTTAATTTACAACCATTCATTTAGTGAACATTTGAAGTTACAGCACTAAAAAAATGGTCCTCACATTCACAACAGTCACAGCATCCCCACAGTTACATGATCAAAATTTGGGCACTTGGGAACTAGCATGTACAGTACGATGGTTGCAGCATCTTAGGCTCATGTGTTCACCGTTTGCGATCTTCCCAGCCAGCTTCCGGCAAGCAAAGTAACAAACTTGAGTTGCAGAAAATATTCAAATGATGGAAAATGAAATAGGTTTCTATTTCTCTCTATATATTTTTCTTTTAATGTCCCTGTAATCCCTTGCATCGGAGTAGAGTCAGGGTGACTGAACGGAACTTGGCATTTACTGGCCAGATGCCCTTCCTGATGCCTATGCGGAGTTTGCAGCAGACAATCTCATTGTTGCCAGAGAGAGAAATAGCTGCTGCTACCTAGGATCGAACTCACAGCTTCCTGATTTTGAGGCAAGAGCTCCACCTCTAGGCCATCACTTTTGTATTTATACCCACGCCTATATCCACTCCAGCTTTGGAGGACCCCTGACAGTCTTGGATAGGTTCCCAAAGGGAGTTGATCACTAGGTGGGCATAAGAAAATTCCTAAGGGAGACAAAGGAGGAAATAATATGTGTAAAAAATTACCTATCTAGTGTCTATTTTCTATCCTATCCTAATCTATCTATCTATCTATCTATCTATCTATCTATCTATCTATCTATCTATCTATCTATCTATCTATCTATCCAGCGCTTTTTTTGGGGAAAAAAAAAGGTGCCGGAACTCACACATGTCATACAATCCGCCTTGCCTACCCTACAAGGTTCCATCCAAAAAAGATGCCGGAACTCCGTTCTGAGCTTCTATGACAAAAAAGCCCTCTATCTATCTATCTATCTATCTATCTATCTATCTATCTATCTATCTATCTATCTATCTATCTATCTATCTATCTATCTATCCATCCATTTATTTCTATCTAATCTATATCTATCTGTCTGTCTGTCTGTCTGTCTGTCTATTATCTGTCATCCATCTAATTGTCTATCGTCTATCTTCTTTACAAAAAAGGCCTCCTACCTGGAACCCATGTCTTTTTAGAAGTGGGCATAAATGGCTTTTCAAAATTCTTCACCCAATTCGTGGGCAAGAAAACAGCTGGCCAATTTATATGCATTTCTAAAATTCTCTGACAATTTCTCAGGGGCAGGGGTGGTCCCCCAGAGAGGGACAGAAGAGAAAAACAGAGAAACCACTTAAAGAATCCAATTGGAGAATAAACCCTTTGGATTTAATGGAAGTATGTGAAAACAAAAGGCTGCGGTTTACTACAGGGATTATTGTTTAGCATAGAAAGGAAAATGTATTCACACCCAAGTTTTAATCATTTCATCTCTGAATTGAAATGCTTGCATAAGATTTTCAGGTGTATCCAACTTGTTGTTATAGGTATTCCTCATCCACTATTCCCGTATCCCACAATTTCCAACAAACTTCATGTAGTATGGATGTATTTCAACCAATGATTTAGATGCCCTTTCATAAAAGCAAAATCCAAAGAAGGCTGGAGGTCTAGGTGTTTTCCCAGCAAGAGGGGAAATATGGATGCCTTGTTTACTGAGAAAATTCTGGGTCACTGCCAAGGAATAAGGTGTAACTTTGCCAAGCTGTAAAGACATATCTTGCAACCAGGTGACTTCTGGAAAGGATTAAGAGAACGTCAACCACAAACTTTTCAGACAGTAACAGACTGGAGCTTAGTACAAATAAATCCCTACAGAAGTTATAAATATGGAGAATATTACAGTACAGTGGGAACCTTTGGTACGTAGACCATAAGGTGTGAACAATAAAATCTCAATGTTATTGATCAGTTGGGGGAAGAAGAGATGTCCATTACATTTGAATGTTCATAATGTACATAAATGTTATGTGATATATAGGTAATGTGCACAATGTACATACATTTTATGCAATATGTATGAAATGTAGATTGATTTATCTGGATTCAGATTTAGCCAGTTGCATCTGAAATCTGCTGAATGCAGGTTTATTAAAATCAGGGATTTACTGTCATCTATTGAGAGAGAAAGCTAACTTACCAGTCTTGCTTTTTGGTGAATTAGCTATAGGAATAACTCACTAACAAGTTCCAGATATATTTAAAAACAATTTGAAGGGGCCCCAGTGCTGGCAATCTCTCCATAAAGAGTGCTTGAGAATAATTTAAGAGGAATTGCAGGGTCAAACATTGTGATGTTGCTATGCATGTAGTTGTGTATAATTAAATCCAATAGTTTAATGTTCTGATCTGAATGACTTTTGCCCTGGGGAACTGATGGAGATGTGCCATCACAAAATAGGAGGAGGAAAAATTTCCCCTTCTCTTTGAAAGTGCAATTTATTATTTTTAATCATATTGAAGAAAAGTGATGGGGGGAGATGGGGAGGAAAACAAATAATAGAAATGATACATAGAGATAGATAGATAGATAGATAGATAGATAGATAGATAGATAGATAGATAGATAGATAGATAGATAGGATAGGATAGGAGATAGACGCTAATATAAAAGTAAAGGTAAAGGTTCTCTTGAATCAAGTTGAAGAAGATTGATGGGGAAGATGGGAAGGAAAACAGATGATAGAGATTAGATAGAGAGAGATAGAGATAGAGATAGAGAGAGAGAGAGAGAGAGATGGATAGATGGATAGATAGATAGATAGGATAGGAGATAGACGCTAATATAAAAGTAAAGGTAAAGGTTCTCTTGAATCAAGTTGAAGAAGATTGATGGGGAAGATGGGAAGGAAAACAGATGATAGAGATTAGATAGATAGATAGATAGATAGATAGATAGATAGACAGACAGACAGACAGACAGACAGACAGACAGACAGACAGACAGACAGACAGACAGACAGACAGATATAAAGGTAAAGGTTTCCCCTGTCCAGTCATGTCTGACTCTAGATGCTCATCTCCATTTCTTAGCTGAGGGAGCCAGCGTTACCTGAAGATGCTTCCATGATCATATGGCTAGCATGACTATATCTTGAGGAGCGCAGAATGCTCTTATCTTCTCACCATATCTATATACTCGCATTTGCATGCTTTCGAACTGCTAGATGGGCAAGAGCTGAGGCAGGTAATGGGAGCTCACCCTATGGTGTGACACTCGGGTCTCAAACTCGGGTTGTCAGCTGGAAAACTGATGGGCCATCATGCCCCCTAGATAAATATAGATAGATATAAATAGACAGATATTATTTTGCAAAATCGAATTTGGGTCAATCACCAGGACCAGAGATTGCAAAATTCAATTTTGCGTCATTATCCTGGGACATGTATGTTTGCCTTCATTCGTGAGATATTATTTTGCCTGAGATTAACCAGGGCATGGCAGACTGTTGTAGTGGGAAGTGGTAATTGGCAATCTTAACTCTGACAATCGAATTGTTATTCCCAGTGTTCCTTATTTGTGTAAAGTTGGAAGGTCTCTTTAGAGAAAGACGTCTGTCCAAAAACCCCTTCCACCCCATCAGATGTTGCCTGCTGACAATTAGCATCCTTTGTTCTCTTTTCTTCTCATTATTGTATTACAGCAATTGTGAAATTTGGTAAATGCATTTATGTAATACTTCAGTATCAGAAGACATGAATGGCCTTGTAAATTTGACAAAATAAATAAGACATTTTCAGCTTGTACTGTATAAGATGCTCATTTCCTTGAGCTTGAATTTATGTGAAAGAAAAACATTTTCTTTCAATCAACTAGCATCTCTAGATAGCTTCTTTACCAATTCTGACACAAAAGAACTGAATTTATCAGGAATGAACTGGCAACAGAACCATGCAGAATAAGTGATTTGGATGTTTATTTCCAATAATTCAGTTACAAATTAGACACTGCTATTCAATTTACAAATAAAATACTATACACATCACAATAATCTCACAATCCGTAAAATTTGGAATAGACTACTGCTGATTAATGTGAAAGAAAAGCATAGGATTAGTCTCTGAAAATCTGTTCAGAGAATCATGTGGTCTTCAACTTACACTGACACTGAAAAAAGTGACTTATGACCATTTTTCACACTAATAACCATTGCAGCATTCCCATGGACACGTGATTAAAATTCAGAAGTTTGAGAATTGGCATGTATTTATGATGGTTGCAGTGTCCCGGGGTCATGTGATCACCTTTTGTGACCTTCTAACAACTAAAGTACATGGGGAAGCCAGATTCACTTAACAACCGTGTTACTAACTTAACAACTGCAGTGATTCATTTAAGAAGTGTGGCAAGAAAGCTCATAAAATGGAGAAAAGCTCACTTAACAGCTGTCTCGGTTAGCACAGAAATGTTGAGCTCAATTGTGGTCATAAGTCAAGGACTACCTATAATTGGATGTTGGATTTTGGAGAGGCATATTTGAAAGTGGCCAGGCAGCATTAGAGAAAGATTTTGGAATCATAGAATCTTGGAAGAAACCTTTGAGATCTGCTAGTCCAGCCCCCTGTCCTCTTATAAAATCCTAGACAAATGATTGTCCAATCTTTTCTTGAAAACCTCCACCAATGCAGCACCCACAACTCTGGGAAGCAACCTGTTCTGTTGATTAAACACTCTCACTTCAGGAAATTCCTCCTTATTTCCAGGTTGGATATGCCTTTGACAAGTTCCACCCATTGCTTCTTCCAGCCGTTTCTTTTTCTTCTTGATTTAAAACACTAAATCCCATAAATCTTGCATACTTCTATTTTATTTTAATAGAACAAGATACAATCTTCCTCCTCCTCCTCCTCCTCCTTCAATATTTCACATTCTGAACTGATATTTGTGGTTGATTCATCTGAAAAACAAATGTTCCAGGATTACCAGCGCTGGTTTGTTGGGTGAGTTCATGCTTTCCTGTGTAAACATGTTACATGGCTAAACTAATATGCAGTCAAAGGAAAGAACATAGGGGAATTAGTGTGAAGTACTTTTCCATCAACAAAACATGCCAGATCATGGAGTCCTTACCATGGACTCCTTTCAAGCCAACGTGGTACATACTCTACTACTGAATGGAATATTGTGTAATGGAAAATGCTGTGTTTTGCTTTGTTTGCTACCATTTCTCTGGAAAATATACCAAGAGCGGTAAATACACATTTATTAAGGGTATAATAAGGGTATAAAAAGGCAACTCATAATGACTTAGGAGTGTTGCTGTGCAACAGATGTACAGTCCACAAAGACTTGCATGCTGGCATGGAACAGACACAGCATTTGTTTGCAAAGCAGGAATGGGATGGAAATATTTCTTGCAGGTTGTTTAAAAGGTTTTTTTGCCTTGTTGTAATCTGAATTCATTGAGATGTGTTTTATAGTTTCAGAGAAAATGTGTTTGGAATGAGCTGATTAATGTAAAATATTATTAGTCTCCTATATGGGGTGCAGGTTGCTGACAGTGAAATGTATTTGTCCTTTTTAATTCAAATAAATTCTGATGCTGCTACCAAATTCTTAACACAAACCTTTCATGCATGTTATTATTATGGCATATTTTAGGCAATGGGGATTAGGCCAAACTGAGATCTTAGGGATACAGGTAGTCCTCAATGTGTGAATGCTCATTTAGTGACTGTTCAAAGTTCTGACAGACCTACATAGAAGCTATTTATAACCTGAATTCAAAGTTCTGATGGTTTGTCCCCCCATGGTCACATGACTGGACTTTCGGCGCATAGCGACTGGGCCACATTTACAGCCATTTGCAGCATTCCGTGGTCATGTGACTGCAGTTACTTCCTGGTTTTGGCAAAATCGGTCCCATAGCAAACCATTGATTCATTTAAGGACTGCAGCATCACTTTACAAGGCTGTAAAATTGGGTCAGTTATCTGACCGACCTGCTTTGTGACTGTTTTGTTTTACGACTGTAATGGGTAGGCTCCACTGTAGTCATAACTCAAAGATATGAGTTGTATTTCCCATTACTATGATGATTCTCTTATTCACAGAATCCACGATTCATGCTCCAGATCATTTTGTCTTATGCTAGTTTCCTTCGAAAACTTTCTTCCTGATTTTATTTTTATCATGATTCTTTGGTGTGGTGGGGTCTTTATAAGTATAATCTGTGCTGCTAGAGTGGATTTCTAGTTATAAGCAGACATCAGTCCAAGTTATTTTCTGTAGAATATGAAAGGCATTAGAATGGCTTAATAGGCACAGCTTGTCAGGATTCATGTTGAACATTTCATCATTTTGGTGTTACCATGGTTAAAAGCCTAGATTCCTTGTGAAATTGACCAGAAAGCTAGGAAAAATTCCAATAAAAAGGGGGTATGTGTCGATTTGCTTAAAAATTTAAAGAACTGAATCCTCAAGAAAGCAAGGGAGTTACTGTATCTTTAACTAAAGTGGATAAGAATCAAAGAAGAATTGCTTGAACATTCAGTGGTAGAAAAGCTGGGGCAAAAAAATCTGGACTATATCACTACTTCTCCAGTACTTACATGGAATGTGCTTTGTGTCATTTGCCTATTAAGAAGCAATTACTGTTTGAAAAAGTATTACAAAAGTATTAGTGTCACACACTAAGAAAAATTCCAGTGTTAATTCTAGAACTCTACAACACTTGAGATTTGAAGGTAAAAAGATGCTTCAGAGCCAAGATGCGCAAATGCAGTCTTATCTCCAGTTCTTGAATCAACTGCATGATAGTTGCAGAGGACAGGAATGTGTGACCCCACAAGAAGATTTTTCTTTAAAGAGCTGAAACAAGTGCTATATTTCTATCACAGCATGCTCTGAAGAACCTCTTTGCATCTAAATCTGAAACACTGCATAGTCCTGATTAATTCTGTTGTGCTATGATCTACTGAGAATCATAAAAAAATGATGTTAAGCCTACACCAGTGATCATGAATCTATGACATGCCTGTCAAAGGTAACACACTACATTTTGGGGGACACGCAAGCATGAATGATGAATGTAATCACAACTATGTTCAAAAGCACACCCCATTCTCACACAGTTATTGGAGGCTGCGTGAGAATGGGTGTGTTCTCTCTCACAGCTTCTGGACCTGTCATGTGCAAAGAATCAGTACAATTCATAATGTTGCAGCATAAGATGATTCATTGAAGGCTAGACAATAAATCTTCAATTTATTGAAGAGCTGCAGTCGCACAATGGTTAGAATGCAGTATTGCAGGCTAACTCTACTGACTGCCAGCTGCCAGCAGTTCAGCAGTATGAGTCTCACCAGCTCAAGGTTGACTCAGTCTTCCATCCTTCCAAGGTCAGTAAAATGAGGACCCAGATTGTTGGGGTCCTGACTCTGTAAACTGCTTTGAGAGAGCTATAAAGCACTGTGAAGTGGTATGTAAGTCTAAGTGCTATTGCTAGTGCTATACACAAGAATCTAGCCACCTAACAATTAGACCCTAGACTGTTGTTTAAATAAAAATTGGTCCTCTAATATGGCTATTTGCATTTGGAAGAGCATTTTCCACTGAAACCTAACCATGAGTCCCAGTGACTATATAGCTTTATAATGACTTACATTTCTACATATGTACCCAAACAGCTCCCAGCTAAAATCTCTTAAACACCTAGAAGTTGCCAGTTCTGAAATGGCTTTCTTAACTTCTATAATCCAAACTAGGTCATCCCACTTTTCAACCACAGATTAGATTGGAAGAAAAACAATCCTGCAGATTGAAAACAAAGATTGCGTCGAGCCATCACTTCTGGCATCCATTAAAAAACCATTAAAATGGTTTGTTCTTAAGCACTGTTGCCTAATCCAAACTAAAAAGCCATTTAAAGAATTGAGATACTCAAATCTGTAGATCTGAGTGAACCTTAACTGTTGTGCAAATGGTTGAAACCTGAAGTTAGTGGTTGCAACTTCCAATTAACTTGTGCTTTATAACATATTTTTCTGTAAGTCATTTGGGGTCAAAATAAACATTTTAGGCAAACATCTGTTGGCCCTTTTCTTACTTATTTTGAAAGCCATTTTGGGCAGGAGAAAATTAGAACTGGTAGAGATATGTGTCTAAAAGAACATTTGGCAAAGTAACTTCTAGTGAAATGCTCTTTTTTTTGTGACTTGGATCAGTATACCTGATAATGATAGTAGCTGTGAATAAATCACGATGTTAACATTGGTAACTCAGTATAGAATTCAAACAACAACCAAAAGCCCCCGATTGTTCATTTACATATTCCCATTTTTAGAAAGTTAAAATGGAAAAACAGCTGATTTATACCTTAATGCTATGCCTTGGGATAATAATAGAGAGAGGACCAATGGGAGAAAATTTAAATAAATGCATTTATATCTGTAGTAGGGTCACAATGGCAGCAAGTCCAAGAGCCTTTCCCAACTACTGAGTTCAAGTGTGGTCTACTCATCCGTGAGTCAATAAAAAAGTACACATTGTGTGCTTCCCTTTAGAAAAACAATTTTATGTTAAGTGTAAATGAAATAGAAGAAAGAGAGGGAGAAATGAAATCTAGCTGAATCTCTTCTACAGAAGCATAATTCAATATACTATATCTCTCCATGTCTTTCTATCCTTACTCTTGCTTCCATGTTTTCCTATCTCAAGTGAAAGGCCCCAACTTACAAAAAACCATGTTCTGGTAAGGTGACAGCATATTACCAAACTAGACAGCAAGGGAGAGTGAAGGAAAAACAGAAATGAAACAGTTATAATTGAGTTTAGGAGGGAAAAGGTGACAATTCCATCCAAAACCACATCTGAACTTCCCCAAAGGCTAAGTTTACTTAAAAGTAAAAAGGCGTTTTTCTTTGGTAGCAGAAATTATGTAGAAGAAAGCACATTTATTAGAGATTGGGCAATTAACACATCATTTAAAGATTCAGTAGATCAAGCATTCTGCTTATGACCTAAAATGAATGCCTGGAAGAGCCCTTAGATTAAAATTCTTAACTTGTGTAAATTATACAGATGAACTATTTTACTGGAGCAACTCTTTAAGCCACAGTTATCACGATATTCAATACTTCTTATTTTGACCAATCAACCGGGTGATCAAAAAAGTCCCTCCTTTCCCAGGAATATTATATATGATAGACTACAATTAAGACCGAAATGCAGATGCATCCTCAGAAGAATTGGGGGGGGGAGGGGAGGATGAATTTTGCAAAACTTGGTATAACAATTTCCAGGCTACCTTTTTACCCCTTCCTTGGCAACAAGAAATTCTGCCTATCTGCATCACTTTGTTGGTTTCTTCAAAGGCATCTAGGAACACCAGAAAGTCATGATTATGGGATTTTCCAAGAGGTACTAGGCTATATTTAGTGATTGTGTGCAGTGAGTCAAAGTTTCCATCTTTATCATCCACAAATAGACATTATAAATAGTTCTGACTGAAGTGACTAAATCCTAGCTTCTTTTGGCCAGTTTTAGAATGAATTCAAATAGTATTCTTGCTTCCAAGAACTGTAGGCTGATCTCTGAAAAAGGGGGTGTGAAATACTGGAAACCTCGTAGTGATTTTTACTACCAGCTACGTTAGTAGAGAAAGTTAAAGAAAGTAGACTTCAGAATATTGCAGTTACTTCCTTCTCTGCATCAGCATCAGCATCCCTCAGTCTCGAGAGACTATGGTATCGTGCTCTGGAAAGAGGTCCTAAGGCAGCATCTGGTGTGGCTAAAAAGGTCAATTCAAGAATGGCAGTCCCTTCCACACTGGGGGACAGATATAATCTGTCCCCTGTCTAGCCCCCAGATTTCACTGGTTCCGGGACTGCTCTTTGCCTCAGCCTGTCGCACAAGTGTCTCTTCGTATTGGAGAAGGCCATGCTGCGTCTTTAGCCTCCAGGCTGAACGATCAGAGGACAAGGATTCCCAGCTATTAATGTTCATTCCCAAGGCCTTTAGGTCCCTCTTGCAGATAACCTTATATCGCAGCTCAGGTCTCCCTCTGGGGCACTTTCCCTGCACTAGTTCTCCATACAGGAGATCTTTTGGGATACAACCATCAGCCATTCTCACAACATGCCCAGGCCAGCATAGACGTCGCTGTTTCAATAGTGTATACATGCTAGAGATTCCAGCATATTCCAGGACTGCACCATTTGGGACTTTGTCATGCCAGGTGATACATCAGAGACAGCGCATATGAAAAGTGTTCAGCTTTCTCTCCTGCCGTGCGTGAAGAGATCAAGACTCACTGCAGTACAAGAATGTGCTCAAGATGCAGGCTCTATAGACCTGAATCTTTGTATGTTCTGTCAACTTGTTATTAAGCCATACTCTCTTTGTAAGTCTGGAAAATGTGGTGGCCGCTTTACCAATACGTTTATTCAGCTCAGTTCTCTGCATCATGGTTCTCTGCATCAGATAACCATTATTTCTGCCTTATTATGAATGAATTTCTTAATATTCAGTAGTATGTCTTGAGACTTCCTAATGGACAATCCCTAGTACAAATAACTAAAAACACTGTTCCCATTTAATTTTTTCTTTTTGTATGGTTAAAAACAATATGGGAAATAACATGGACAGATATCGGGTAGGTATAAACAAAAGTTGCTTTTGGGACCTTTGGTGAAATTCCAGGAATAAAAGAGGGGAATTGCAGATTAAAAACATTGTAGGCATGTGGCATGTAGTGCAAATTCAATTTAGGAACAATTAATCAATCATTGTCCATCACAATGAAATAAGATATATAATGCCACTGCAATTTGATTAAAGAATACACTAACAGATTTATTAAATGGGGTTATCAGAGAATAACCGCTCAACAGTGAGAAACACAGAGGCTTTGAAAGAGGTCAGGTGTCTTCCAGGTGCTACTGCCAGTAGGGACAAGAAGCGTATTTCTAAAATAATCAAGAATGGCAGCAAGGACTGTGATGTGGAGGCTATTGTACATCTTGGCACTAATGATCTGTCCCAAAAAGATGTACTCTCTGTGCAGAATGATTTCCAGAGCTTGGGGAAGGAACTTAGCAGAATAGGCTGTAGGCTTACTTTCTCAGAGGTTTTACCAGTGTATAAGGAGCAAAACGGAAAAGGCCAGCGCATAGCACAATTCAATATGTGGCTAAAGGAGTGGTGTAAAGGGGAAGGCTTCGGATATATTAGTCACGATGTCAGTAGCTGGTCCAATCAAAAGATGTACAAAAGAGATGGTTTGCATCCATCAAAAAAAGGGACTGAGTTACTCGGCTATAAATTCACAGATTTTCTGGAGGGAAATTTAAACTAAACAGCGGGGACAGGGAGTTAATTGATACGGAACAACCCTGTCCCCGGCAATTTAAAAACCATAGGGCTATCAGTGCATGTAGCATAGATGTGTGTGTGGACAAGAATACCAACCTTGCTACCAATCAAAATGAAGCCTTTAATAGCGAGTGCCACATAAAGTGCACTAACCAAATAGGTGGTAAGACAATAGGGGAACTCAGGCACCACACAGGTTATGTAGAAAGGAAACACAGGGCCACCCACAAAGGACTCAAATGTTTATACACCAATGCACAGAGTATGAACAGCAAACAGGGTGAACTAGAAATTCAGGTTAACGAGGGCAGATACGATATTGTTGCCATTACGGAAACATGGTGGGATGAAACTCACACATGGAACACACAGCTAGAGGGATTTAAATTATTTAAAAGAAACAGACCAAATAAAAGAGGAGGTGGAGTTGCTCTCTATATAAGAAATAACTACATCTCCACAGAAATAGAGTACAACAATGATAAAAACTCTCTTGAATGCATTTGGGTCAATATAAAAGGGGGGGGGAAATGACATTGCCATAGGTGTATACTACAGACCACCCAACCAAACAGAGGAAATAGATGAACTTTTTGCTAGTCAGCTAACTAAGGTATGTAGGAAGCACATCACAATAGTAATGGGGGACTTTAACTACCCTGACATCAACTGGGAGACAAACTCCGCACCAAGTGGAAGATCAAACAGGTTCCTGGCAAACCTAGCAGACAACTTTGTCTCCCAAAAAGTAGAGAAGGGAACTAGGGGATTAGCCATTTTGGATCTAATTCTCACTAACAGAGATGAAATGATAGACGGTGTTGAAGCCATAGGAACCCTGGGAGGAAGTGATCATGCAATATTAGAATTCAACATTATAGAAGCACAACCAATAGAACACAGTCAAACTAGAGTCTTGGACTTCAAGAGAGCTAATTTCAATAAACTTAGAGAGGGCTTGGGAAGGATTCCATGGATGAGAATCCTCAAGGGGAAAACAACTCAAGAAGCTTGGGAAATTTTGAAAAATGAGATAATAAAAGCACAGTCTAGCACAATACCAACAAAGAGGAAAAATAACAGCTCTCAAAAGAAACCAGCATGGCTGCATAAAGAACTCTCTGACAAATTGAAAGATAAAAAGGACAAGTACAGAAAGTGGAAAGAGGGGAACATAACTAAGTCAGAATATCAGCAAATAGCCCGAGCCTGCAAAGATGAAGTGAAGAAAGCCAAGGCTCAAAATGAACTAAGGCTTGCGACCAAAGTCAAAAATAACAAAAAAAGCTTCTTTCAACATGTAAAAAACAAGAAAAAAGTGAAGGAAATGATTGGTCCATTAGTGGGTGGAAGTGGCAAGAAGTGACAAGCAACAGGGAGAAAGCAGAACTATTTAACTCATTTTTTGCATCTGTCTTTACACAAAGGGAAAAAACAGACCAACCTATCAAAAATAGTGCCATAAAAAACAAAACAGAAACACAAGTTAAGATAGGCAAGAAAATGGTTAGGGAGCACCTGTCCAGCCTAGATGAGTTCAAATCGCCAGGACCAGATGGATTACACCCCAGAGTTCTCAAGGAACTGGCAGATGTGATATCGGAGCCACTGAACTATATTTTTCAAAGATCCTGGAACACAGGGGAACTACCAGAGGACTGGAAAAGAGCTGATGTAGTTCCCATCCTCAAAAAAGGAAAAAAAATGGATCCAGGAAATTACAGACCTATCAGCCTGACCTCAATACCTGGGAAGATCCTGGAAAAGATAATCAAACAACGAATCAACGAACACCTAGAGGCAAACAAAGTCATTACTAAAAGCCAACATGGGTTTGTCAAAAATAGATCATGCCAGACAAATCTTATTGCATTCTTTGACCAAGTGACAAAATTAGTGGATCAGAGGAATGCTGTGGACATAATTTACTTGGACTTCAGTAAGGCATTTGATAAAGTAGATCACAACCTACTACTTGACAAGATAGAAAAATGTGGGGTAGACAGAACCACCACCAGATGGATCCGTAGCTGGCTGACCGGCCGTACTCAGCGAGTGGTCCTCAATGGAACTGCATCTATATGGAGGGAAGTGTGTAGTGGGGTGCCCCAGGGCTCTGTTCTGGGCCCAGTACTCTTCAACATCTTCATCAACGATTTGGATGAAGGGATAGATGGGGAACTCATCAAATTTGCAGATGACACCAAGCTGGCAGGAATAGCCAACACTCCAGAAGACAGGCTTCAGTACAGAAGGATCTGGACAGACTTGAACACTGGGCACTAACTAACAAAATGAAATTCAATGGTGAAAAAAGCAAGGTTCTACATTTAGGCAAGAAAAACCAAATGCACAAGTACAGCATAGGTGGCACCATGCTCAATAGTAGTAACTGTGAGAGGGACCTCGGAGTCCTAGTAGACAATCAGTTAAATATGAGCCAGCAGTGTGCGGCAGCTGCCAAAAAGGCCAACACAGTACTAGGCTGCATTAACAGAGGGATAGAATCAAGATCACGCGAAGTATTTATACCACTCTTCAATGCCTTGGTAAGGCCACACTTGGAATACTGCATCCAGTTTTGGTCACCACGATGTAAAAAAGATGTTGAGACTCTAGAAAGAGTACAGAGAAGAGCAACAAAGATGATTAGGGGACTGGAGGCTAAAACATATAAGGAACGGTTGCGAGAATTGGGTATGTCTAGTTTAACGAAGAGAAGGACAAGGGGGGACATGATAGCAGTATTCCAATATCTCAGGGGCTGCCATAAAGAAGAGGGAATTAAGCTATTTTCCAAAGCACCTGAAGGCAGGACAAGAAGCAACGGGTGGAAACTAATCAAGGAGAGAAGCAACCTAGAACTAAGGAGAAACTTCCTGACAGTGAGAACAATTAATCAGTGGAACAGCCTGCCTCCAGAAGCAGTAAATGCTCCAACACTGGAAGTTTTTAAGAAGAGACTGGACAGCCATTTGTCCGAAATGGTGTAGGGTTTCCTGCCCGAGCAGGGGGTTGGACTAGATGACCTCCAAGGTCCCTTCCAACTTTACTATTATTATTATTATTATAAACTGGTGAAGCGGGCACAGCAGAGCCTGCATTTTCTGCATTGCATGAGAAAAGCACATCTTCCTTCCCCTGTCTTGACCACTTTCTACAGGGGGACAATCGAAAGCATCCTGTCATACAGCATCACAATCTGGTTTGGACAGGAAGGCGGTGCAGAAAGTGGTGAGAATGGCCAAAAAGATCATTGGCTGTTCCCTCCCTCCCATCCAGGACATAACACAGAAGTGTTGCTTGAGCAGGGTCCGTAAGATTATCTGGGACGCTACACATCCTCTTCACGACCTGTTTTCCTTGTTACCTTCTGGGAGGAGGCTTTGTGGTATCCGAAGCAGAACATCCAGATTCAGCCAGAGTTTCATTCCATACTGCATTAACCTTGTGAACTCTCAAGCTTCCTCCTTCCGTTATATATTCAAGATGGACAATATTTAATATTTATTTGTTATGTATATGTCGGGGTGTGGGTATATACATATGTTGTACATAGTATGTTTAGGTGTGTGTCATGTATGTGTTTCACTATGAGAGTGGGCAACTAAATTTCATTTTTGATGCGTGCCGTTGTGCCCACAGTAAAAAAATGACAATAAAGATTATCTTATCTTATCTTATAGGGCTGGAAAGGACGTCAGAAGTTTTCTAATCCAACCCCCTGCTCCAGGCAAGAGCCTTATACCATCCCAGTCAAATGGTTGTCCAGTCTATATTTGATAACCTCCAGTGATGGAACACCCACAGCCCCAGGAGGCAAGCTATTCCATTGATTAATTGCTCTTACTGTCAGAAAATTTCTCCTTCTAGCTTATCTTTTTGACAAGCTTCCATCCATTACTTCTTGTACTTCCCTCTCGTGTTCTAGAGAGTAAGTCAATCTCCTCTTCTTTGTGACAGCCCCTCAAGTACTGGAAGACAATTATCAAGTCCCCCTTAATCCTTCTTTTTGATAGGCTAGACCAGTGGTTCTCAACCTTTCTAATGCCGCGACCCCATAATACAGTTCCCCATGTTGTGGTGACCCCCAACCACTTGTACATCACCGGGTGCCAGGGGCGTGACCAAAGAAAAGAGGGGAAAATGGCAGACAGCCTTGTTTGGCGACCCCCATGAAATGGTCGTTCAACCCCAAATGGGGTCACGACCCACAGGTTGAGAACCACTGGGCTAGACATACCTGCATCCCTCAACTGTTCGTCATATGATTTAACTTCCAGACCTTTTATCATCTTTGTTGCTCTTCTCTGAACGCTTTCCAGGGTCTCAGCATCTCTTTTGTATACTGGTGACCAGAACTGGATGCAGTATACCAAGTATGGCCTCACCAGTGTGGTATAAAGCGGTACCATCACTTTTTGTTGTCTTGATGCATCTTAGGACTGCATTGGCTTTTTTGGCAGCTGCAGCACATTGCTGGCTCACACTAGGGTAGGTCATACCACCCTAGTGGTGGTCCACTAGGATACCTAGATCCCTCTCACATTTACTGCTGTTAAGCCAAGTACCACCTGTTCTATACCTGTGCATTTGATTTTTTTTTCCTGCCTAAGTGTAGGACCTTACTTTTCTCATCACTGAACTGTATCTTGTTGGACAGCAGTTGTACCCCACTTCTTGGAAAGGCATAGCCTGCAGCATAATTTCTCTTATTGCAGAGGATGAATTGCAGCCTTTGGGATGAAAATCATTGCTCATTTAGGCCCTAGTGTAAAGAAAGAGGCCACGAGCAGATTAAAGATTTATATTGCAATATTTAAATCATTAGAGCAGAGGTCCCCAACCTCCGGGCTACATCCCACTACTGGGCCATGGGATGCAGATGACCATGCAAAGCTCTATTTGAAACTGATTCTTCAATTATTTATATCTGAAGTGACTGGTTTAGTGTATTTAGAATAGTTTGCAACATTATGCAACTTTATTTCCACGTTGTTGTGGAAATGTTCATTATTATTAGTTATCTATTTAATTTTTCTGGAACCATCTCTAAGGGCTCCCAGATATTTGGAATCTAAAAAAATGTGTGGCCTCACAAAGAGAAGTTGTGTTGTTAAAAGTGTTAGAGCACTGAGCTTGAACAGCAAACCTTATTTAAAGTGCACAGTGAGGTCTTTTCCTAAGACAAACCAAGACTGTCCTTGTTTCAGAAAACTTGCTCATTTAAAAGCAGGATATTCATTAATCATTGACCCAACTACTCAGTTGCACAGCCAGCTACACTTAGGTTCAAGCAGAGCCAGACAGTTCTAGAAACACAAGGGGTATTATGAAAGTGCCAGCAATACCACACAAATGGACAGGAAGGAAATAAAGAAAAGTGTACTTGGCCAGTTAAACCAAGAACAGAGTATGAGATTTTTTTTCCCCTACCTAGTTAGAAGGCCAAGAAACCAAGGCAGACTGTGCTTTTCTTAAAAGTTACATTGTTTAATTGCCCGTGAAATGGTTTTGGAGAGAAAAATCAACACTTAACAGGTCACCTGGAAAAAGCTGTCCTCCACCTTCTCCCAACGTCACAGGTCATAGACATAAATACCCAGGAACAAAGGTACCTGCCGATAGTTAACCACTATTGACTCATGTGGCTAACAACTGAGTCACAAGTAGCTTTGCTTCCTGCACTACTATTTTTGTATTCTTAGAGGATTCCCACTCAAAGTAAGGAAAAATGAGGAAAAAACTTTCAGTCAGTGGTTGTAATGGATATATTTGATGTACAAGAAATGTCACGTCCTATCTCTGTCATCTCCAGGGTTGGGGTTCTGAACATGCTGCTCAAGATGGACAAAACTGAATGAGATGGCCCAATGATTTGTCTCTATAAAAGAGAGATTCTCATGTTTGTTTATTTGTTCCTTCAAATTAGATCCCCCTTCTTCTTCAGCTGAAGGTGGCATACTGTTAACCCTTTGCAGTAGTCCAGATGAGAAGAACCACCAGCAGTCCTAGCTGTATCTTCATTATAATGTCATATTAACCAAATCACATCAGACTACAAGCGTATGCCACAATCTCGATCTGCAGCTATAGTCTCCGCATCCTTGCATTTAAGATTGATGTTTTTCATGTGTTTCTTTGAAAACCAAATGCATAGGTACAAAATAGGTGGCTCATCAATTCAGTTTGGTACCAGGTTTTTTTTGGCCTTCCTTTTTTTTCCCTGACCATCTGGTTAAGCCCTATGTGCTTAGCACAGAACATGAAAAAAAAACTTGCAAATGAAAGTACCCCTCCCGTACATCACAGCACCTTAAACTCCCATGCCAGCATGGGAGAATACTTGAATAGGAAGCATTGCAACAAAGTATTCTTCAACAAAGGGGACATGGTGGCCTAGTGGTTAAAAAACTGGGCTTGTCGATTAGAAGGTCAGCAGTTCAAACCCATACAGGGTAAGCACCCATTCCTGCCCCAGCTTCTGCAAACCTAGCAGTTCAAAAGCATGCAAAAGCAAGCAGATAAATAGGTACCACTTCAGTGGGAAGGTGTTCTGCATGCCTCAACAAATAGTCATGTGGGCCATATGACCATGGAAGCATCTTTGGACATTGCTGACTCCCTTAGCTAAAGAAATGGTGGTGAGCACCACCACCTAGAGTCAGACATGACTAAACAGGGGAAACCTTTACCTTTATTCTTCCACATTCTGAATTTCCTTATTCGACACTTCCTTTTCTGATACTGCCCTTTTCATCAAATTAAAGTAAAATTGCCACAACTGAGTTACAATTAGAAAGATCTCATCTGCATATTGGAATTACCCTTTCAGCCAGCTTCAGTAGCTTGCTTTCCAGAGCAGGCAGAATGGAGAATCCCACTGTAATTCTGTCTGGATTGAAATAGCAGCAGTTGAAACAGATGGTTAAATATGGTTAAAGACAGAATCACTGGCTAATGCATCGTAACTCCTTCCTGGTTTGTACCAATGGGGTTTCTTGCTTTTTGCTAGGTGTGGTTTGAAAGCCAGTTTTTTTCCTGATGAGCTCTATGTGTAGCCATTTGGTTTTTTTGCCCTGGTTGGTTCTGCCATGAGATAAAAAATAAGTAGCAATTGATACATTGAAAAATAGATCCTTTTTTGGGGATTTGGAGCCAGATGTGAAACTATAGTTATCTTGTAGTCTGGAAGAGCATTGCAAACATTAATTTACCCACTCCGACATATCCATACCTAGATGGCACAATACAGTAAACTATGGCATGGTTAGTACAATTCTGAAAATGGACCATGGGTTAAATTATGGGTGAGAGGGAACATCTTAACCACAATTTATATCCATGGTTTATTTAAAATGTACTCACCTGAACTACAGCTTTACATGTTGTCTAGATCCAGACCACTATCGTGCAAAACAAAAATAGTGTGTCATCTGGCCAAACACAACTATGATGGCTGGGATGTTATCCAAGGCAACCAGCAGATTGTAACTGGCCATGGTTTGCTGTTTCCTCCAAGTATAACTAACTTATTATGGTTACAGCTCTGCTTGTCTTAGCATGTTGTATCTATGTACTCCGTCTTCTCCTTCAGCTGAAGGTGGCATACTGTTAGCCCTTGGAAGTAGTCCAGACGAGAAGAACTACCAGGAGTCCTAGCTGAGTCTTTATTATACATCATATTAACCAGCCAAGAACAGCCAAGAATTGATGACTGTATCGTAGAAGGTAAATAACATAAGGGAAATAAGCTTTCAGTTTCGGAGCTCTATAAAATATAGTTAATATACCACAGTGTCCATTTGATGTTCTTCATACACGTCCTGTAATGAAATGACCTGAGAGGTCAATTAGAATAATTTCCTACCCATGCAGGAAATGCATTAATGAATTCTCATTAATTCTTGTATGTGCTTCAGAGAATGTGTAAACTTTTATGTCCTTCAGAGTGTGACCTAATTAGGTAGGCAAGCACTAATCATTTGAATTTCCCCCCAAAAAAATCAGCATTGTTCTGCGGTGCCGTTTCTATGGAAAAGACTGATCTGTTTGGAAGTTACTTCATTTCCCTTATGTCCGGGAGTCCACTGAAAACATGTTCATGTTAACACAGGAAGATCTAAATTCTCAAATTTGCTTAGAAACAGAGCACAGACAATTTAAATCCTGTGTTTTATATCTTGCGGTTTAGTGGCTTTTAAATGAAAACAGGTTTCAGTTATTACTGCTGCAATGTTGCATAACTTGGCATGGGAATCTGGACAGGACTAAGGAAAATATTACTGATGTAACCGTTCCTTAAATATACCTATCCAGAGCTACCAGATTTGATGCAATTAAAGCACCCATTTGTAGTCTCCGAATTTAAATTTTCATTGTTGAGAACACTAAATTCTAATCAAATAATATATGTCATAAATTAAAACTGCAACCCTATACTCACAGATACAGAGATAGTGTACGTCACAGTATGTTCTCAGCTTGAGAAGAATGGAGAATGTCCCACAAGCAGAAAATTCATGAACATCTTTAAAAGGATGGATATATCTAGTGTCCTTGGGAAATTTTGACAATGCAGCCCAGTCAGAGACTATGCCAAAGGCAGTGACTATCTATATATTCATGAAACCAACAAATGATTTAAAGATAAAGGTAAACCTGGCCTGTCATAACCGACTCTAGAGAGTGGTGCTGATCTCTATTTCTTAGCAAAGGGGGGCATTTATTTATTTATTTATGAGACTTATATACCGCTTTAAGTGCAAGCACTCTCTAAGCGGTGTACACCAGTAAGCAATGTATATATATATTTACATTGCCCCCAACAATCTGGGTCCTCATTTTACCTACCTCGGAAGGATGGAAGGCTGAGTCAACCTTGAGCCGGTGAGATTTGAACCGCTGACCTGCTGAACACAGTCAGCTAAAGTGGCCTGCAGTACTGCACTCTAACTGCTGCGCCACCTCGGCTCTTGTTGTCCAAAGACCCTTTCCATGCTCATGTGGCCGACATGATTATATGCCGAGGTGCATAGAACCTTGTTACCTTCCCACTGAAGTAGTTATGTACTTGCATTTACATTACATTGAACCTGCTAGGTTGGTAACAGCTGGGACAAGTAACAGGAGCTCACCCTATCACGCAGTGCTTGGGTCTCAAACCCAGACTGTTATCTTTCCAACTGTTATCTTTCCAGTGTTTTTAATCCTCGAGGCATTGTGTTCCTTAACAAATGACCTAGACAACAGTAAAAAGTCAACAGTGTACTTGCATGTATCACACATACAATAAGCACAGTGAGGACACTGTATCAACCTCTGTAGCAGAGTCAGTTGTGAACCCATTACAAGTAAAAATTGCAATCTTTTATAGTTCTCATAATCACAGAACAGAACAGAACAGAATAAAGCTGGAAAGTGCCTTGGAGGTTGCTGTTTAGTCTCTTCTTTAAAATCTCCAGTGATGAAGCACCCACAGTTTTTGAAGGCAGGCTCTTCCACTGGTTAATTGTCCTTACTTTTATGAAATTTCTTCTTAATTGCATGTTGCTTCTCTCTTTGATTAGTCTCCATCTATCGTTTCTTGTCTTGCCTTAGGGTGCTTTGGAAAATAAATTGACCCCCTCTTCTTTGTGGCAGCCCCTCAAATACTGGAATACTGCTATCATGTCACCTCAGTCCTTCTTTTCTCTAGATTAGCCACATCCAAATCCTGCAACTGTCCTTCATTGTTTTAGTCTCCAGGCCTTTAATCATCTTTGTTACTTTTCTTTACACTTTTTCCAAAGTCTCAACATCTTTTTTGGACTTCCTTAGACAAGTTTTGATCTATCCAGGAAGAGAAAGACTTTTTATCATTTGTTGGCAGCCAATGGGACAAAGCATCATCCTTACATAGGCCCCATTGGCATTCTCATAAAATTAAAAATGAGTGGGAGAATGTAGTAGCTGATTAGAATAAAATAAAAGACTGATCTGGGAGAACTCATGGGTTTGCAGGGAACAATTCCACTAGTTTTCCTTCTGATAAATGTTGCTCACATGCCCATGAATTGCTCCCCAAATTCAAAGAATGGTTCACTGGCTCCAAGCACTTGCATATGCTGCCATAAGCTCACATGGTGACATGAGTGTAGCAGATATTTTTAATTGTTCTTAATCCCATCGAAGTAACTGCTCTGTGGTGGATTTGGGGATGGTGTCAAATTGGATGGTTGATGACATTGTTGTGGATTGAAATGATACATGGGAGAAAGATTGGCAACTAGAGTTTTCCAGATAGAAAAATAGCGGCCACTTGGCCCTAAGCCCAAGAAATACCAAGTGGGGTATGGTTAAGCTGTATATACAACAACAGAGGAAAAAGTACTGAAAATCTATTTGAGAAAGTCTACCAAAAAGGAGCCTGCAACTTCTGTCAGAAGCCAATGCACTATGAAACGGCTTCACTCTCCATGCATTCTTGTCATGCAGAGTGTCTTTAGCCAGGTTTGACCAGCCAACAAGGGAGTTTTGGCATGATATAGGATACAACTGCCTTTACCCCCAAACCGGGCACTCTTTAGTTCTGTGCACTCAGCTCCAGGAATTCAGCTCCTAAATTCTTCAGTGGTTGAAAAATTCTGAAAATTGAAATCCACCCTTGGGGAAGACTCTATATAACTTAAGCTTATTCCTTTTCTATGGTCCTTGCATCTCTCTGGTAATGATGGAACCAGCTGGTACCTAAAGGTGCTAACCTAGCTAATATGGGTTAGACAGTTCCAGTGTTGAAGACGGACTGCTGCTCTCTTGGTTTCTGATCAGAATCAGGTTGGCTGGTGAAACAATTTACACTAAAACAAAATTAGGAGGTACTGAATGAGACTGAGTCAACCTATTCCCCAAAACACCTGAAGGCAGAACAAGAGGCAATGGATGAAATCTAATCAATGAGAGAAGCAACCTAGAACTAGCAATAGCAATAGCACTTACACTTATATACTGTTTCACAGTGCTTTACAGCACTCTCTAAGTCAGGGTTGTCAAATTGCCGGCCTGCAGGCCGGACGCCTCACCGGGAAACTGCACCCACCCCATTGTCAGCAATGGGGAAAAAGCTCCGATACGTTGCGCGACGTTACGTAACGTCGCGAGTTTGACATGTCTGCTCTAAGTGGTTTACAAAGTCAGCATATTGCCTCTAACAATCTGGGTCCTCATTTTATCGACCTTGGAAGGAGGGAAGGCTGGGTCAACCTTGAGCCAGTGAGAATAAAAACCAATCTACAAGGAAAAAACTGAATAAAGCACAAAGTGCTTTGCTACACCATAACTGGTTAGAGAAGGGGAAGGCGAAAGAAAGACACACAAAAGAATGAAGACTAATTAGCAGCGCTGAAGCTGGGAAAAAACCTTTGCCTTTTCTCATACAACTCAGCTAATACTGAATGTCTTCTTTTTGCCTCTATAAAAGTGATTATTTTTTTAACAGAATCTCTGTGGCTCTGCCTCTGACAATCGCATCTCTGGAATGCTTATAATATCTCTGCTGGGAAAAATAAAAGGAGAGATAAGGCCAAAAATCCTTTCTCGGTAGTAACAGCTTGCTGGAAGAAGGAATAATATCCTGCCCTGGGAAGCTGTTCAGTCTGTGTTTGTCCAGGGAAGTCGGAGAGTCACAGTTTCAGAAGCAACAAAAGCAAGAAAGTGCTGTAGGTTTAAAGTATGTGCCAGTGAGAGCAAGTGGTGTTTAAGGTACCAGATTGAAAAGGGAGAGACTAGCAGTTCTACTCTTGCTTTTAACATGAAGCCAGCTGGGTGACCTTGAGCCAATCTCTCTCTCTCTCTCTCTCCCCCCCCCCTCTCTCTTTCTCTCTCTCTCTCTGCCGTGGGAAAGAGGCAAGGGTGAACCAGTTCTGAAATTTTGCCAGGAAAACTGCAGAGTCTTGCCCAGGCAGTCACCAGGAGTCAACACTGACCCTAAGGCAGGCAGGCAGGCAGGCAAGCAGGCAGGCAGGCAGAGATAGATAGATAGATAGATAGATAGATAGATAGATAGATAGATAGATAGATAGATAGATAGATAGATAGATAGATAGATAGATAGATAGATAGATAGATAGATAGATAAATAGATAGATGTGTGTGTGTGTGTGTGTGTGTGTGTGTGTGTGTGTGAGAGAGAGAGAGAGAGAGAGAGAGAGAGAGAGAGAGAGAGAGAGAGAGAGAGACTGTGAAGATTGCTGATTGCTGCTGTCTCATTCAGATAAACTTCTGTGCCTATTTATAAACCACCTAGAATCTGAGGAGAAAGCAGCATAGAAATCTTGAATGGGTGCTGATTATTGCCTTTCTGTCTTTTTGGAGGGTGCCTTTCAGTCAGTGTTGATGTCCAACAACTGCCTAGACATGTCCCTGAAGGTTTCTTGGCAAGATTTTGGGTGTGGTTTGCTCTTTGCTCTTTTCCAGGGCTGAGTGAGAGTGATTGGCCCAAGATCATCCAACTGACTTCCTGCCTAAGGCAGGACTTGAACTGACAATCTCCTGGTTTCTAGCCTAATGTCTTAACCACTAGACCAAAGGGACTCTCCTGCATGTGCTGGGGCCTGGTTACCTAAGGAAGCAGTTATCTCTTAAAGTTTCTGCCCATTTACAGGTAGTCCTTGGTTAACAATGGCAACTTGGACTGGAATTTATGTCACTAAATGAAGTGGGTGTAAAGTGTCATATGACACTGCTGGTTAGCAATAGCAGTTCCAGACTTTTGGTTGCCCTTGTTAAGCAAATCCCACATTGGCATTAAATGAGGACCAGACATGGTCATTATTTGTGATCTCCTGCTGGCTTCCCAATTGACTTCGCTTGTAAGAAGTTGGAAAAGAAGGTAACAAATGGTGACCACACGATTGGCAGAACACTTTGATGCCTGCAACTTCAAGGACCAGTCATAAGTACCACTCAGTCAGTGCCATTGTAAATTCAAAGGGTCAGTGAATTAGTGGTCATTAACCAAGGACCACTGTGCTAATATTGGGGAGAACGGCAGTGCTCCGGGTCCTTTAGTTCAGGTTTCTCCAATCTTGGCAACTTTAAGACTTGTGGACTTTAACTCCCAGAATTCCTCAGCCAGCCATGCTCATTCTCAATCCTCAGCCAGGGCTGGCTGAATAATTCTGGGAACTGAAGTCCACAAGTCTTAAAGTTGTTAAGGTTGGAGAACAGCAGGCAACTAAATTTCATTTTTGATGTGTGCCACTGTGCCCACAGTATAAAAATGACAATAAAGGTTATCTTATCTTATCATCAGTGAGAATCTGGGAAGTGCATTTTCTCTATTAGGGCACCTGTCCTCTGGAACAGCATCTCCCTAGAAATTCATAGGGCTTCCAACCTGAAGATGTTTTAGAGTCCCTGAAAATCTGGCTCTTTTCCCAGGCCTTGGAGTAGAGTGAGTGTTTAGTCCGTTTATCACTTTTGGTGGCTGATCCTATTTTCAATCAGACCTATGTAATTTCGTTATTTTATTAATCTTGCTTTTGAGAGTGTGAGCAGCCCAGAGTCACTTGGAGTTGGGCAGCCTGTAAATTTAACTAATGATTTTAATCGTAATCATAATATTATTTGGTGGTTTTTTAAAATATATATATATATTTGTTCATAGCTGCCCAGAATCGCTATTTGCAAGTTGGGAGGGCGAAGTGAAATAATAAATAAAAACATAATGGCTCCAACAAGGTAAAGTGCCACTATATGTTGTATTACTATCTAAAAATGCTTCAATTGCACTTTAGTTTTTTTTCCCTCTGGAGTAATTAGTGTCTTGCTAATAAGAATGAAACGGTATGTTCATATCACCTGATTATGCAAAGTTCTGCAATTTCCCCTTCCCATCTGCACATTACAGATCATACTTTCCAGTGTGGACTCTTCTACACTTGGAATATTGCATCCAGTTTTGATCACCATGATACAACAAAGACGTTAAGACTCTAGAAAGAATGGAGACAAGAGCAACAAAGATGATCAGGGGGCTGGAAGCTAAAACATGAAGAATGGTTATAAGAACTGGTATGTCTAACAAAGAGAAGGAGTAGGAATGACATGATAGCTGTATTCTAATATTTAATATCGAGTGTGTAAGGGGTGGCCACAAAAAAGAGGGGATCAACCTACTCTCCAAAGCACCTGAAGGCAGGACAAGAAGCATTGGATGATTACTTATCAAGGAGAGATGTAACCTAAAATAAGGAGAAATTTCCCGTCAGTGAGAACAATTAATCAGTGGAACGACTTGCCTCCAGAAGGTGTGGATGCTCCAACATTGGAGGTTTTGAAGAAGATATTGGATAGCCATTTGTCTGAAATGGTATAGTATCTCCTGCTTGAGAAGATGATTGGACTAGAAGACCTCCAAGGTCACTTCCAATTCTGTTATTTTGTTCTTCTGCTTTGATTCTATGGAATTGAGAATTAGCAGGAAAGGAACCATTCACCTTCTTTTTTCCATCCTTCTTTTGACCCATTTCTCCTGCCATTCACGACAAGAAAAGCAGAGGCAGGAGAGAAAGGGACAAAGTGGGTCTTCTACTAAATTCTCCATTCCATGGGATCAAACAACTGGCAGCAAAATGACATTTACCTTGGCTTCTGTCCTTCCTTCTTGTCCAACGATCTATCAGTAGTAGGATAAAATGAGCAAAAGTAGACCTTTTGATGCCTGCACTCTTATGCTAAAATGACTTGTCCTCTCCTCCACTCCCCAACAATCTGAAGATGTACCTTCTCATGTTTCCCTCATCACTGGGGAAATAAAGTGGAATGGAAGAGGATATTCTATCAGCACTCCAACAGTGATGGCAAGGAAATGATGGGATTATCTACTTGAGTTCTGGAAGGCTTTAGTACATAAAGAACAGCCTTACAGCCTTACAGCAACTCAAGCAATCCCATGGGTTTTTAGTTCCAGAACAAATTTAACATGTTTAGATTGACTGACTGATTGGTTGAATGATTATGTGCTATCAAGTGGTTGTTGATTTTTAGCGACCACACAGATAGATGCATTTACATGTTTATATCTCTCTTTCCCTCTCTCTGTATAGTCTGTGTGGTTGCTAAGAATCAACAACAACTTGATAGCATATAAACAATCAATCAAACAGTCTAAAATTCTTAAAATTGTTCTGGAACTATGAGTCTATGGAATTACAGTTCTGAGTTCTGGAAGGCTCTCCTTTGCATAGTAACTTACAATCTGGACAGGGAGGGAGGGAGAGAGAGGGAGGGAGGGAGGGAGAGAGGGAGGGAGAGAGAGCTTTTTAGTTGGTTTCCATAACAAACCATTTCAAGTGCAAGATGTAGAATTTTTCACGGATTATTGAAGAGAGAGAGAGAGATACTCAAAGCATCCTGCAATATACGTTTACTTAGAAGTAAGTGCACCTGTGTTCAGTGGAGCTTTATCAAGCAGACATAAAAATGTGGGAAAACACAGTTGTAACTATCCTGCCAAATCTATATCCCAATACTACCAAAACCAATGGAATTTGCTAAGATATTAATTCAAAGTTTACAGAGTAAAAAGCAGAGAGAGAGAGACCCCAAAGTTGGGAAAAGTTGCCATAAAATAAGTTAAATCCAGACCACTCAGGACACTAGTATTACAGATCTAACATTTTATCAAAATTCACCACAAAGGGAAACAAATTTTATACTATATAATTGCTAGGCAAAACAAAATCAAGAGTGAACATTACGTCAAATTCTGTGAAAAGCCTCTTTGAAGTCTAGGGAGGCATTTGCCCAAATGCCAGTTCTTTTCACTTGGCCCATGTTTACAGGCTGACCAGAGAACTTCATCAGATGAGCACCAAAGTCAGACATAAGAATGGAAGAGCTCTTCCAATGTTTGTTCCATGGATGATTTGGGCTTTCCAGATTGTAATATAGAATTATACTTTCCTTTTCCAGTTAGTCAGTAATGCCAAATAATAGTAGGGAAGAAGACAGATCATGTCCACCATTCCAGATGGGAACATTCAGTTCTTGCTGGCAAGGTTGCCCTTCTGGTAAGAAGATTTACACAAGAATTGAATTTCTTACTAAACCACACCTTTGGCTTCTATTTTTAGGAGGCTACCGGCAGGATTTGGATGTTTTTGCTTAAAATTGGAAGAGCTTGGATTTCCTACTAGATCCATAAATATCACTCAATCATTGATCAAATGATTTGACTTTCAGCAAATAACAGGTATAGTTGCAACAGGATTTGGTAAAGGAGGAAATTGGTGATTTTAATGAGAAACAAAGCTACATTTTTCCAAGAAAAATAGATAGGTGATGTTGGCAGGATTACTGACAAACTATATTTGAGAAATTTTGGGCTACAATTCCAAGCTGTCTACCACTGAATGTTATTCTCCCTTCAAAGTAAAATTCTCTTGAGCGGCTTTAAAGAATGGAATGGAAATTGACATTGAACCTTGAGCCACATCTGTTTTGATCCTAAAGTTAGGATCAGAGGAAGAAATTGATTGCCTTTTGATCTTCGTTTGAGTTCAGAAAAACACATTTTTTCCTTCTGCAGTCTGGCCCTTACTGGTCCTGTAATGAGAGAAAAGGTAAGGAAAGATGAAGGAAAGATTAAAAATGTGACCACCAGGAGAATATAGAAATAAAAATATACTTTACTAAAAGCTGCCAAGCTTTTGTTTGGGAACTCCAAACATCATCAGGGCTAAGGAGCCAGTAAACAATGATGACTTAAATGGGTTTGGCTGACATTTGCACCCGGCTCCTGGACCACGTCACTGATCCCGGCCGGTCAATTTGTGTTCCAGATGTTTCTTTGTTACTCTCCTTGCACTTCCTTCTATCGTTCCTCTGGATCACTCCTCCCACCCCTCCATTGCTGACACTCATCTCCTCCAAGATCCCTTCATCCTTCTTTCCTCCCATAATATTAACTCTCATCCCCTTCCCCTTTTCATTGTCCACCCTGGGAGCATCCGGTTCTCCTCTGTCGGTATTGCAACCCTCTCTGGGATCACAGCCACACCCCCGCATTTCTCTCGACCTCTGCTCCACATCCTCTCCTCTCACCCTCCCACCATTGTAAGTGACATTCATACAGGTGCTACACGTTTGGGCATCTGTGTGCTCCTCCCTCGCCCTGATGTTCTCCGTGTTGGCCACTTTCCACCGTTCCATCTGTTTGCTACGCAATCGGGTGATTGCTCCACCTCTCACTCCATCCTCCCCCCTCCATATCACATGCTCTTCACCACTGCCGCTGTGGACAGCATTCAAGTAGGCTCTGCGTCTCCGAATCCCCACGTTCTGGATCCCCGTGCTCCCACTCCCCTCTCTTATATCCATTTTTGGGATAGTTTCAAAATGTTCATCCCGGGGGGGGGCTGAGTCGTTAGTGGGGATACTCCTTGTCTGCAGTGGGTCCGGATAACATGCTGTCTCCCTCCTTTTCACGATGTGCCTGGGTGATCGTGCCATTCTCTCGTTCTTTTCCTCCCCCCTTTTTTTCTTTGCACAATCTTCGTTGCCGTCCTCCACAGCATCGGGCTGTAAAATCCTCATGCTGGATCTTCTAAGCTCTCCATTGTCATCGAGTTCCAAAGGTGGGGGTCCATCAAGATGATGTTGGGGAAGGGGTGAGTCTTCCATCAGTGAGTGGTTACATGTGCTTGGCAACAGTGGGCTCCCCAGTTGTTCGTCACAATGGCGTTGGCGTTGATCAGGCATAACAGAGATGTTCCTGGTGGGTTGGGGGTAGCTAAGGCTCCATGCACCTGTTCAGGGTGGAGGTCAGGTACTCCGTCACGATTGCAGCCATATAAGCATTGGTCAGACCACTCATGATGGTTAGCATGGTATTTGAAATCCCATTTCCTCAATGCGTTGCCCTTGTCTGCTGGTAGGATTATTATGCTGGTGTCTTCTTTCAGGTTACGTAGTGCTGTCTGTTCCTCTTTGGGTAAGTTGCTTTTGGGTGGCTTGCTGGTGCAGAGGATGTTGGTGATTTTGAGTCTGATTCTGTTAGCGTCGTCGGGGTTGATTTTGGTCAGGCTGGTTTCAACTCCACATATATATATATATATAGTTATAGTTATAGTTATAGTTATTAATTATTCGGGTTTTCTCTTAGCCGAGAAATCCTATTTACATGCTTGTTCTGGAAGTAACAGTTGTTTCTTGGAATCTCCCATTTGCTCACTTGTTTACATTGGTAAGCCAATTTCTGCAGTCCACTCCTAGGTGGACAATGAGAATCTTGTTTCAAGGATGTTCAGAACTGAGGTTGGAAATGGAAGTTTCCAGATGGACTCATAGGGGTTTAATTAGAAGTGTCTTTTCCACCTGGTGGTAAACTGTTGCTTATCTTTCTCAGGTGAGCAATACATAAGCAGACCAACATTCCTTCTTCAAACCAGTGTTTGAGGAACCTTTTTTCCCCATAATCCTGACCTTTGTGACATCTTGACTTGGTCCTTTTATCATCATTTTCCATTGACCTGCAGAGCTTCTGACCACAGTTTTAGTCAGACTCAGGAACTATGTCAATAAGAAGCCCATAAAGACACACAAACACTGTGTGGTTCAACACTGTCCATTGCACTTTGCAACTATAAGCAATTCTCAAGGGCTTTCTCTGTTTTGGAACTAAATACTAATCCAGCAAGTGGGGTTTAAGGAGAAACAACAGAAGAGAGGATTTTAAGGATCAAGCCACAAGATTTTTCCACCTGAGTTAATTGCCCTTCATTTGCTGCATAAATATCTAAACCCAGGCTTGTCAGTTAACAATTTGAGAAATATAAACTAAAATTAAACAGACTATCTTGGCTAAATTATCACTTCCATTTGGTGATATGTTGGTGTGGTTCAGTGCTCAGTTGAAATGGATATGGGAATTTATCTAATTCTGGGAGGGAGGAGGAGGAAGAGGAGGAGGAGGAGAAGGAGGAAGATTGATGGGCCACCAATAAGGAACGCAGGAGCAGCCTGCTTATGATTCTGTGGTAAAGTAAAATTAGACCTGTGATTTAAAAGAACATACAACTCAGATTTTTTTAAAAAAATCATAGAGTTGGTAGAGGTCATTTAAGGATTCGAATCGAATCCCTTGTCAGAGTAAGAATTTAAATTAATCCTCCACCCAGAATGTTGCCTGTCTAGTCTCTACTTGGACACATGCAGTGAAGGACAGCCAGCCATCTCTCTGCATTATCAAATTGCTTTTGCTGTTGAGAAGTTCTTTTTCTTCAAACATTTAACCTGAATCTGTTATTCGTATCTTGTATTACAGCATGAGCCTCTCTTCTGTTTTTTTGTAATTCCCACTTCAGTTTTCTCTTTTCAAGGCTTAACATTCCAAATTGCTGCAAATTCTGTAAAGGAGACTTGGCTTTTAATCCCATCATTATCTTATAGCCCTTCTGTAGACTGTTTCAGTTGGTCTGAATCCTTCTTTAAGCTTTTAAGAGAGCAACTCTCTCTCTCTTTGCCCAGACACACGTAGAGATTTACACAACAGGATCAAGAAACGATGGTCTTATTTCTTTAAACCTATAAGCAACTTGTTAAGAAATTGCAAGTAACATCAGATCTTCACTGAGTAGTTTAGGCCATAAATGTATTTTTCCATTGTTGAAAGATTAATCTCTTAGCAATAAATAAGGAAGAAGAAAATCCATTTTTATTTCCTGGCTGTCAACTTCCATTTATTTCAAGAGAATATTGAATCTAAAAATATTAAACCCTGGCTTAAAATCAGATTAATATATATTTAATCCCTTCTTCTCAGAATATCATAATAAATTTAGGATGTAGGTTTTAATGAAGCATTACATCCACAGCAAATACCAATTCTTTTTTTTAACACAATGGGGTCCAGTAAGTCCAAAATACTACTTTTTGTTAAATAAACAATAGACTTTAAATATACTACATTTTTATACAAACATTGGGACAATTCCCGATTGTTTAGACAAAATCTTCAATTTCTTGTTCCATTCAGTGTCTAAGATTTTCATGTCAGATTAATTTATCAAACTTCTGTCTTTTAAGATTAGTGACCAATCAATCAATCAGAATGAAGCCAGAAAGGACGTTGGAGGTCTTCCAATACGGGCCCCTGCTTAAACAGGAAATCCTATACCAGGGGTGGCGAACTTATGGCACGCGTGCCAGAGGTAGCACTCAGAGCCCTCTCTGTGGGCATGCGCGCCATGCCCCATCCCTCTTCAACCAGCCGTCCGCTAAATCGCCGAGGTCCCACATGGCCGGATGCATCCCAGCACACCTGGTTTCCCTCCCCCTGTCCTGTCCCTCCTGGCCTTGCATGCTCTCCTTTTCCTGGGCACAACCCACTGCATCGCCTCCTCAGCTGTTGGCCAGCCATCCAGCTCAGAGGCGGCTTCTCTGAACTGCTAGCAGTGGGCTGCGGAGCCCCAGAGTGCACCAGTTGAGGGGCCGGCAGGCTGTGGCTGCTGACGGACACTGTCGGGCCCCATGTACTCACTGGCCTCTGTGTGTGGGGGGGCAATGGTGTCAGGCAGCAGCTGCCCCAGCCCCTGTCTCGCCTTGCTCTGTGACAATGGCACCCCCGCCCTGCCTCGCCTTGCCTCTCCTCACCCCACAGGACGAGCCTCCTGCCCACCACCCAACCTGCCAGAGATCCCCTGGATCTACCCCAACCCTGCCCATCCCCCACAGGCATCCCTCCCCATGAGCAACATTGAGGTGACAACACCCACCTTGGCCATACCCACCAGTCTGCCATGACCACTATAGCCACACCCACCCAGTGGGCCACGCCCACCTGGCACCCGGTGATAAATACGTGGGTTTTGGGTTGCAGTTTGGGCACTCGGTCCCTAAAAGGTTCACCATCACATACCCTTTCAGACAAGTGACTGTCCAGACTCTTCTTAAAAACCTCCAGTGATGAAGCACCCACAATGTCTGAAGGAAAGCTGTTCCACTGGTTAATTGTCCTCACTGTTAGTAAGTTTCTCCCTAATTCCAGGTTGCTTCTGTCTTTTATCAGTTTCCATCCATTGTTTCTTGCCTTGCCTTCTGGTGCTTTGGAAAATAAATTGACCCCCTCCTCCTTGGTGCAATGGTTGGAAAAGCTTGAAAAGCCCTGGACTAGAGGACCACCAAGGTCCCTCCCATCTCTATTCTATTCTAAAACATGGGACAAGAAAACAATTCAGAATTGTGAAAAGAACATGCTACAGTTGGATATCATCTCTTTATTTATTTAATGTAGACATAGAATGAATTGATATAAATATAAATACTGAGTATGCTTTGAGTCCTTTCAACTACTAAACAATGTTATCTGATGCTTCTCTTACAACAGGATCAAGATAGCTTCTAACCTGTCATTCCTTTCTAATATATTGAAGATTTGTTTCTACCCAGGACTGCAAAACATTAGATAGGCTCATCTTTAAGGAATTTACTCAGATAAGTGAATGTCTCTGACTCAATTTTTTTTTCAATGTTTTGCTTATTGAATGCATTATAATAAGCCCCAATACCCTTATGGCTTAGCATGTTTTATGAATAGAGTAGAGCTACAGGCCAACCATATTGACCAACCTTACTTTGACATTGAGAATACGTCTTATCACTTTCTGCAGTCAATCCACAACCTTCATGTTGATTGGCTAAATCAGGGGTCTTCAAACTTGGCAACTTTAAGACTTGTGGACTTCAACTCCCAGAATTCTTCAGCCAGGCCTGAAGTCCACAAGTCTTAAAGTTGCCAAGTTTGAAGACCTCTGGGCTAAATGATAGGTTTCATGGCTGAACCACCAAGCCTAATTCTTGGACTTTCTTGATTTTTTTCCCGATTTTTTCCAGATGTTTTAGAGAACTCAGAACTTGCATCTGCTTTGGGGACATTCTGATGAGCCTAATAAAATAATTACCTGGCTATGAGATTTGGATTTTTTTCAAACAGAGACCCCTAGATTATAATGTCCTTCACTTGGAGGGAAGACCTATCTCCAAACCCTGCTTCTTATTCATTCAGAAACATCTTCTAAAGCTTAGTTTGCAAAGAAATGTATCACTAGACTATTAACGTTTATTTTCTCAAATCCAAGAATTGCCTCAGGATAACTTGTAATGATAATACTATTCGCAAAACATGATATGAGTCTCATAATATGATATTTAACAGATAGCTGGGAGGATTGAGAAGCCAAGAAAATGAGCTGGAAAGTCCCCAGTTCAAATGTTATCTCTGCCACAAACTTGTAAAATGAATTGAAGTAAGATATTAATTTCTCCCACCAGCTGCTATAGGAAAACAATGAGAAGTAATGGTAAAAAATCACTAAATAATTTTAGAGGGAATACAGTTATGGGAGGACAGTATCCTTTAGAGAGTCATGTTTATCAGATACAAGCACTGCCTGGGTTGCTGAAAATAATATGTTTAAAAGTGGAAATAATAAAATAAACGTATCTCTTTTATGTTATTATGTTTTTAAATTATAAAAACAATAACAAGAAAGAAAGAATGTTGTAAATTCTAACTCCCTCTATCAGCCCAGGAGTTGACGCTGCACTTTTTTGCAACTGTCTTCTTATCCTGTAATTCTTAAGTAACTCTTTCAGGGATCCTTCCCTGCTATAGGAGATATCTTACAATCCAAATCTAACAAATGAAGAGGTAGATCTTTCAGGATAGATTTCCTGGTCCCCATCCACATTTTAACAACCTAACTGATCTTTCAGGAAAGAAGGGAGAGAGAGAGGAAGGGAGGGAGGGAGGAAGGGAGGGAAGGAAGGAAGGAAGGAAGGAAGGAAGGAAGGAAGGAAGGAAGGAAGGAAGGAAGGAAGATCAAGAAAGGAAAAAGAAAGAAATGGCTTAGGAGGGAAAAAGAAGACTGAGAAATTCAGACATTTTCTTGTTCCCACAGCAACAAAATACTTGAAAAGAACGTTTAAAAATGTAATTAAAACAAAGGAAAAGATTAATGTCAACAGGAGAGTTGTGAGTGAAACTAGGACTCGTGAATGAAGGCAAATAAGCTTGGAAGAACAAAACTTGCAAAAACAAACCTCTGTTCCTAGTGACCAACTCAGACTGGATCCTGAAACTAGGACTCTGGGTGCATTGAAGGATCAATATGCTGATGAGATGGAATTGTGCAAGCCATGGTATTTTCTGTGACCGTGTATGGAAGTGAAAGTTGAACTTTGAAAAAGCAGGACAGGAAGAGTATTGAAATATTTCAACTTTGGTGTTGGAAAAGACTCATAAGAATACCATGGACAGCCAAGAAAGCCCAGAAAATAAATCAATGGATCAGTGAACAAATCAACCCAGAGTTCTCACTCAAGAACACAAATGACCCAACTCAAATTATCCTGCTTCAGGCATGTTTGCCAAAGACCTAGCTCTCTGGAAAAGGCTTTAATACTAGGAAAGACAGAAGGAAAGAGAATAGGATGACCAGCAGCGAAATGGATGGATTCAGTTATAGTGGTGATAAATACACCATAGGGCAGTGGTGGCAACCCTATGGCACGCATGCCAGAGGTGGCACTCAGAGCCCTCTCTGTGGGCATGCATGCCATGACCCCACCCCGCTTCCCCCCATGGCCCCCTCCTCACCAGCAGCCCCCCCCAGAGGAGAGTTGACCCTGGGTGCAGCCGCGCAGAGCAGCATAGCCAAGGATATGGCAGCCGGGCAGCAGGGGCAAGACTCTGCCCTTGCTCCCTGTTGTGTGCAGATGATGCTGCAGGGTGCAGGCAGAGGGCGTGGCCACCATGGTGCTGCTGGGTCACCTGGGCAATCTGCGGCAGGCTGTGGAAGCGGTAGGTGGCCCTGTGGGGGGGGTGGAGCAGGGGCGGGCAGGAATGGGGCAGGCAGGGACGGAGCAGGGGGCGGAGCAAGGGCAGGCAGATGTCAATATGTCAGAATGAGACATGGCAAAAATAGTTGTTTGATGTATCACACATAGCCCAACTTATTGTTTGGTTGGCTTCCTTTCTCTAAGAACATCAGATATGAACTACAAAAATCCAAGTAGAGTGGAGCAGAGATACAGTTTCATTAATATTCTTAGCAGCTTTATTGCAAGGAGTAGTTCTGTTTGAGTCTGTGCATAGGGCGTCAGTTCAAACCACAACATAGTATTATTGGTGACGAAGGTAGGATATTCTAAGAGCCGATATTCAACAGGAAAGTGGTTGAATATTTAGGTGCTCTAGTAAGCAGTCAAAATAATCTCTCATTGGAAACCTGAGCAATTCCAACTACTCTTTTTTAAAAAAAGGAAATGCTTAGTCTTGGACACATTGAAGTTGGATATTACTCAGACTGCTTCCTACAATTCATATGCAGAATGATTTTCTTTTTATCTTGAAGCAAAGAAAGAGATACTGTAATTCTAAACAAAAATAAACCTTTTTCACTGCCTGCAGGGTGCAGGCCTTTCTATAAGAAAAGCCTGCACAGCTCCAGCTTCTTCAAAGCCTAAGATACTCGATGAACTTGTAAGATCACAGAAAGATAATTTCTCACCTGTATACGGATTTAAATTTAAATTTCACAAGCTGTTTCTATCACATGACTTCTTTCTCTTGGTATTACAATATGGAGGACTTTTAGAAGAGAAACAGAGGGATCGCTTTGTATGTAGGGTTTATAATGAAGCACTTTAAGAGTGTCTGTTCTGCAAAGTGAAACTGACATTTGCAATAGCTCTGGAAATGGAATTAGCCAGTGCAGCTATTTTCCTAAAACAGAAATCAAGAAGACAGCAACTGGTGTAAACACTATCTCAACCAAACACATTGAGCTGAATGGAGAAAATCTGCAGATAATACCAGTCTGGAGTACCACCTGAACATCCTCAACATGGACAAAATCATCATCAGTCAATTGCAAAAGTCAGCAGTACTTGGAAAAGCTTACATCCTGAGACAATACCTTTAAAACCATCAAAAAACAGCATCTGTCTGTTCTCGGTCCTGGGGAAGGACTCAATAGCTGTGTAAAAATGCCAAATCCAGTCTAAACATCTGGGTGATTATGTGATCAATGATGGTGGTGGTGGTGGTGGTGGTGGTGGTGGTGGTGATGATGATGATGATGATGATGATGATGATGATGATGATGATATAGTCAGTGCTAAAACCTAATGGAAAAATAAGGCTGGGGAAAGTTGCAAATGCACTGTTATGGGGAGAAAGTCTTTGCCAAATTGTTCTAGATGAAACATACCATGTCTAAACTTTCATTGTCCAGTATGAGAGATTTCAAATCTCCAGAATCCCTGGAATATTGAGACACCTTACGGTGATTCTGCTTTCTGGAATCTCAACTGTTCTCCACATGTTCTTAGCGCAAGGCAGATTTAAAACTGTAATTCTGGGCAGAGATATTAAAACTGTGGATCCTAGAAAGACTGCAGTGATGAGCAATAAAGATTATTAGGAGACTGGAGGCTAAAACATAGGAAAAAAGGTTGCTGGAATTGGTTATGTCTAGTCTAGAGAAAAGAAGGACTAGGAGCGACATGATAGCAGTCTTCCAATATTTGAAAGGCTGTCATAAAGAAGAGGGGGTCAACCTATTTTCCAAAGCACCAGAAGGCAAGAGAAAGAAAAATGGATGGAAACTAATCAAGGAGAGAAGTAACCTAGAACTAATGAGAAATTTCCTGACAGTGAGAACAATTAGTCAGTAGAGTAGTTTTCCTTCAGAAGTTGTGGGTGTTCCATCACAGGAGGTTTTTAAGAAGAGATTGGACAACCATTTGTCTCAAATGGTACAGGGTTTCCTGCTTGAGCAGGGGGTTGGACTAGAAGACCTCCAAGGTTCCTTCAACTTTGTTATTCTGTTCTGTTATGTTGATGATCTCCTGATTATAGAATCAACAGCAGAGGAACTTGCTATAGAGTTAAGGAAGTTCTGTGCTGGTTAGTCAAATTTTATATTCATTGTTTTTTTAAACAAAGACAAGTAGGAATTATTAAATTCTAATGCTATGCATATGGGGGGGAATCTGATTATGATCAGTTATGCTACTCATTACAGGATTAGCTGTGTTTAGTCACAGATTAATGAATGGCTCAGAAGCATCAATTGCTTACTGTTCTAAGAGGTTATTTCCTACTGAATGAATTGTGCTCAAATAGACTCTTCCTGTTCTCTATCATTCATTCATTCAATTTATAAGCCATCCATCTTGCGGTTCAAGGTACTCTGAGCAGAAGTCAAAAGCTCCAACTATGTTTGTGGCCATACCTACAACATTCATACTCGCCACAAATCTTTTTTTTTAGCGGGGGGGGGGAATCTTGCCTAATACCAAGCCCTACATCCCTAAAATATCTTGCATGCAGCACTGAAATTTCTCATGCTGTTGATTACACACCTGTGTACAAGGCAGGATGCATATTGTCCAAAGCTTATGCACCTGCCGCCTCAAATACTAGACTTCACCAGTGGCATCCAAACTCACCACCACCACTTCTGACTTGTCAAGCTGCAAGACTGACGGCATTGATCCCAAGCTAATTTGTGTTTTAAAGTGAGTGTGGAAAAGTTGGTGAACTGACAAGCTACCACAAGAAGCTAAGCCCTTCAAAAACTGTCAAGATAAGGTGTCTTCCCGAAAGGGATTCTTTTGTGGGAAATGTCATGGTTCCAATACATGGAACTCTTCAAAAGAACTTTGAGGCATTGTTTACCGTAAAGAATATTTTATTCAAGGGACAAAGTATTGGCACTACATAGTTGAAACCAGAAACTAAATTCCCCTTCCCTGGATACAAAGTAACAAAGTGCAATTCCCTCCTCCAATAAATAGTCATAAATCACATTCCCTAATTAGCTTGAAGCGGGGGCTTTCTCCCCAGGTCTCCAGCCTGCCAAAACACTTATCAGCTCTGGGCCCAATGTCCTTGGGTTCCCATGATTAAGTTATTATTGTTATGACTAGCTGGACTCTCATCCCTATTCCCCCTCCCAGCAGCAACTAATTCTAAAAGCAATAGAGAAAATGGCTGCATTTCCATCTGTTGTCAAAGCAAGAACATCCGATGTTAGCAGCGTTGACAGGAAAATTGTAGCATGATAGCAGAATAGTTATTAAATTATTCTAACTGCATGGCATCTTAGAATCGTTTGCATGAAAAAAAATTGATATAAATTATGTCTGGTAGTCAAGAAATCTGTAATTTAAATGAAATCAAGGTTGAATTTCATCAGTCTATTATCTCCCTTCTGATTTGCCAAATTAGAATTGTCTGCACTAAGCTCTCCAAGATTTCACCCAAGATTAAGTCTGTTTCTCAGCTTCTGCACAGAAATAACTTTCTACATTTGACATGAAGTAATTCTTCCATTGATGTTCAGATCTCCCAAATTTTCTGGGGTTAAGATGCATGTATGTTTTTTTTAAAAAAAAAAGCTGTGTTTTTATATAAGAACTTTAAGGAAAATATTGGTGGCATGGGACTAAAAAAAATCTGAAAGGGATATACAAATATAGTTTATGTCAGTATTGTAGGCTTGCTAAACTCGGGTTCTTATTTCATCAACATAATTAGATTGCTCTTTTCATAATATTCACTGTGGGTTCCTTTGAATAATAATAACTGGTTCATCTTTCTTTGTTTTTAGAAGCCCTGTTTAAATATTTGTAACACAAACTATCATAATCATTGCTCTTATGATTATTCAATTTGTATTCACTTTTCATTAAAATATCTTAAGGCAGAAAATAATAATACTAAAACAAAACAAATTGTAACACTGATAGAACACAATAGTCTGATAAGGCAGCAGTGGGTACCACACAACTTACAGGACATAGGTAGTCTCTCCCTACCTGCATTGTTCGTATCTCTATGGTGGAATCTCCAACTAGACTGGAGGGAGGCATCAAAAGAGGTCTACATTTAGAATCTCTGCATTGCAGTAAAAGGCAGAGGCAAGGTATCAGACCCTCAATGCTTTATACCCATTTCTTTTCTTATGCATTTCATTTTGGGGTACTGCCATTCTGTTGGGAGGGGGAGGCTGCTCTTTCCAGAGGGGGAAGGTTATGCAGGCTCTGAGATGTGTTTCCTTTCTTTTGTTCTATCTTCTTTGAAGTAACTCTCGCTGAGTATGAAAGGAGGAAGAAATGTGCCTGCAGGCATCTGCCTTATCTCTAGTCGGAGAAGATGGGACAGCTGAGAAACTGAAACCCTGTGAACTACACTTTTATTGCCTAGTTCCCATAACAACTTCATACCTATGGATTGGCCAAAATCAAACCGAATAGCCAGACATTGGGGAGGACTTGAAAGGGCAATTTTAATGTAACATTTTACGCAGGAAAAATTCAGATCTTGCCTAGCTCTCCTGCTATCACTAACTCTCCATAAAAGTTCCTGTTGAAATAATGCCAGTTTCAAGAGTTCTGCTTTCTTGGGAACACTAGCTGAGGCAGGTCCTTACACTAGGCCTCTTCCAGAATCCTTGAAGGGTTATCTTGCCATTCCCAAGGGAATGCAGTCAGTCTGGTGAGATTCTTGTAAGATAGTGGACTAGCCATAAAACTCTTATTGAGATTCTTCATGAATGGTTCAAGTTGCTCTCGCATGACATTAATCTCACCAGACTGACTGCATTCCCTTGGGAATGACAAAAGAAGCCTTCAAGGATTCTGGGAGATATCTGACCTATGCATCTTATACTGCAGTGCAAAGACTCTAAACTGGTACCCCTCTTAACCCCTCCCTCCAGTCTAGCTGGAGATTCCAACCCAATCTCTGGAATTCCCTATTTCAAGATTGGCCGAAGGAATTTAGTGGCATATCACTAATTTTTGGAAACTTGTCTTTTTATATTTTTAACAAAACAAACATTAATCACGCCTCAAAATCTCTGCTCCCTGAAAGGAAAAAAAACCCACCCTCATCCCCTCCAATGATATTGCTACACAACCAACAAGCCCTTAGCATTCTTAATTATGCTCCAAAAGTGCATAAAAAGTTGCCTATCCCTTCAATAAAGCCCTAATAAAAATTATTCCTGGCCTGTTACAGGTCTTGAGCTCAGATTATATACTATACTATATTTTCTTCACATATAGTAGCTGGGGGGGGGAGTTGCTTCACTCAAGGAACTCAATGTTTGTATCTTTAAACCTGTTGAAGAACTCCACCATTTAGAAAACAGACATGAGCAAATACCGCAACACGTGGTAGTTGCTAAAAAATTACAGGAGGTTGACTCACTCTGTTTTATGTTGTGCTCCAATTAAAACACTATAATTTGGCTGAGCTGTAGCCATCTCAGTGGTTACCATTTTGCCTGATGGCTTGTTTTGAAGCAGCAGTGAAAGTTTACCCCAACGGCATGCAACCCCTGGTCACGCCTCAAAGGCCATGTGCTCTCAACATTGATTTCTTTGCTCAGTGATTCACACAGCTGACTCAGTCCAGTGTCTGTCTAGATCACAGATTCATTTTTGGTGTTGTTACTGTCAGTACTGAGGATTTTAAGGAAACAAGTGATGATGCCTAGTCTGGAACTATTGTATATATATTTGGGCCATTTTTATAGCTTGCTTACAACCTTCTCCAGTTCAGAGCCCTCCAAATTGTAGAAGTGTTGATTTCCATCATTCTTACTAGCCCTGATAAATGGGGGGGAGGGTGATGGGAACTGTTTGGAGAAATCTGGAATATTCTAGCTTGAGAAAAGTAGGATTAGCACTGTGAGGGCTATCATGTCTAGTTGCAAAAATGTAGATTATCTGAATATAATAAAAATTCTGGCTTTTAATTGCCCAGATACAGCAGCCATAAACCATGACAATCTGGCTGAAGCCACATTATCACATTTTCAGTGTTTCCTTATGGGAACAGTTTAGAGTTTAGCTGCTCACATGATTACTATTATGAATGTTTTTGTCCTTTCATTTGTCAAGCACAAAGCAGTTTACAAGTAAGTCTCCTTTGTTGTACCACATGATAGCTATTTTTTTTCCCCAGTCACACCATGACATCTTGATATACTTTCTATACAGCTTCTTGGATATTGCCTCATCAGTATTTTTTGTATGCTGCATCTGAAAGCATTTCCCCACAAATACACACACACAAGCACACAAATGCTTTTTGTTGCTCACTACCTAAAGTTCCTTCATTGTTCATAGAGAGAGATTTTATTGCTGTTAAATCCTTGCCTTGATTTTCAAATGCTCTGCAGTTAATTCAATAATCTGACATGGCAGAAGGCTGTTCTCCTGCCCTTTTCTTCTTTGGTCAAGTGAAGATTTAGTCCATCATTCCAATATTTCTCTTTCCTCACTACAACCTCAGATGAATTTTGCTTAAAGGTAAAGGTTTCCCCTGTCCAGTCATGTCCAATTCCTTTCCATTTCTTAGCCAAGGGAGCCAACATTATCTAAAGACATTTCAATGGTCATGTGGCCAGCAGGATTATACACTGAGGCACACAAAACGCTGTTTTCTTCCCACCAAAGTGGTACCTCTTTATGTACTTGCATTCGCATGCTTTTGAATTACTACCATGTTTCCCCAAAAATAAGATACAGTCTTTTTTTTGCCTCCAAAAGAGGCACCAGGTCTTATTTTCGGGGAGTGTCTTTTCCATGGTCTCACATTGCGGCGATGGCGGCAGCACCCACAGCCCCACTTCTTCTTTGGCCGAAGGAAATGCCTCTGCAGCTTAGAACAGAGCTCCGGCCTGCATTCGCCATCAGAGGCCTTCTGGAAAGGCCTCTGCAGCCAAAAACTGAGCTATGAATTGCTTGATTCTCGGCTGCAGAGGTCTTTCCGGAAGGTCTCTGACAGCGAAATGCAAGCAGGAGCTCCATTCTCAGCTGCAGAAGCATTTCCTTCAGCTGCAGAAGAAGTGGGCTGGCAAGGCAAGGCAGATGCTGATTCATGGGAGGCCTGGCTGCAATGGTAAGTGGGTGCAGGGCACATGGGGCAACTCCATCCCGCCACCTCCACCCTAACTTGATTTTTAGGTGTGTGCCTCACTCCAAAACTACAGCTTATTTTTGGGGTAGGGCTTATATTAGGCTCAATCCCAAAATTCAAGCTATGGCTATATTTTTGGAGTAGGCCTTACTTTCAGGGAAATGTGGTAGGTGAGCAGGAGCTGGAGCAAGTAACAGGAGCTTACCCCATTGTGCAACAGTTGGGCTTCAAACCCCAACTGTCAGCTTTCCAACTCAGTCTTTTGCTTACAGTAGGTAAATGGTTGTTGGGATAGGGTGGGAAAAAATAAACAGAAATGATTATATTTCAATTCCTTTCAGTGGAGTACTGCAAGGTTGCCTCCTCAGTCATTCCCCAACTAGTGATCAATCAATTTTGTACTCCCCTCAGTCACAAAGAGTGACAACTTAGTACAATGCATGTTTAACCACTAACCTCTTTGATCTCCTGCAAACACCAAAGTAGACACAGGTAGTCCTCGACTTACGATCACAACTGAGCCCAAAATTTCTGTCGCTAATTGAGACAGATATTAAGAGAAATTGTATGACTTTTCTTGCCACAGAAAAGTCTATGGTTTGATTATCTCAAAGTAAGGTTAAGAGTCCAAAAAAGATGGAAGACAAAAATATAATACAGGTAGTAGTTGACTTAAACAGTTCATTTACTGACTTTTCGAAGTTACAACGGTACTGAAATAAATGACTTATGACAGCTTTTCACACTTATGACTGCTGCAGCATCCCTTTGGTCTCATCATCAAAATTTGGACACCTGGCAACTGGTTCATTTTTATGACAGTTGCAGTGTCCTGGGATCATGCGACCTTTTTTGACATTGCAAACAAAGTCAATGGGGAAGTCAGATTCACTAACAACCGTGTCACCAACTGCACTGATTCATTTAGCAACTGGGGCAAGAAAGGCCGTAAACTAGGGCAAAATTCACTTAACAAGTGTCTTGTTTAACAACAGACATTTTGGGCTCAATTGTGGTTGTAATTGAGGACTATCTGTACAATGCCAGATGGAATGGATTCCTTTGGAACCTCTGGATAAGGACAATATTAATAGAATAGAATAGAATAGAACAGAACAGAACAGAACAGAATAGAATAGAATATGGAATGGAATGGAATGGAATGGAATGGAATGGAATGGAATGGAATAGAATAGAAAATGGAATGGAATAGAATAGAATAGAATAGAATAGAATAGAATAGAATAGAATAGAATAGAATAGAATAGAATAGAATAGAATAGAATAGAATAGAATCTGGAAGGGATCTTGGAGGTCTTCCAGTCCAGCCCACTACTTAAGCAGGAGAACTTATACCATATCAGACAAGAAACTGTTTAGCTTCTTAAAAACCTCCAGTGATGGAGCACCCACAATTTCTGGAGGCAAGCTGGTTAATTGTCCTCACTGTTAGGAACTTTCTTCTTAATTCCAGGTTGCTGCTCTCGTTGATCAGTTTCCAACTATTGTTTCTTGTCCTGCCCTCTGGTGCTTTGGAGAATAGTTTGACCTCGCCCTTCTTTGTGGCAGCCTCTCAAATACTGGAGTACTGCTATCATGTCACCCCTATTTCTTCTTTTCTTTAGACTAGCCAAACCCAAGTCTTGCAGCCCTTCTTCATACGTTTTAGTCTCCAGGCCTTGGATCATCTTAGTTGCTCTTCTCTGAACTTTTTCCAAGGTCTCAACATCTGTTTTGTAATATGGTGACCAAAATTGGTTGCAGTATTCCAGGTATGGTCTCACTAGGGTTTTATAAAAGTACTAATACTTCGCATGATCTTGATTCTATGCCTCTGTTTATACAACCCAGGATTTCATTAGCTTTTTTGGGGGGTGCTGCTGCATATTGCTGGCTCATAGTCAAGTGAAACGAAGGCTAAAGACTTGTTCCAGACTATACAAATCTGAGACCCCATGCATTGCCTCAGCATCTTGAAATGTTACCACAGAGGATAAAGACAACCTGTTCCAAAGGAACCAGTCATTACTAATTAAGTCTGCATTAATGATCCTGAGATTGACCCTAAGCCATGTACTGTGCTGTGCTATGCTGTGGTAGGTATCCCATTGCCCACACAGACTCTGTGGGTTGTTACTCATAGTGGTTGCAGTGAATACTCCTTCGAGGGGAACACATAAACATGTTTAAGAAATTCTTTTGAGGACTGAAAACATTCTTCTGCTGGGGTTATTTATGGAGAATGCAGGAGACCGGAGTGCCATTAAACCACACTTGGTCACTGTTGCTGTAAGATAACCATCAAAGTCCATGTTGGGTGAATATCAGTACTCCATAGAAATTGGTTTACCATGCTAACATGGAGGTTTTATATTGGGCTGACATATGTGGGCATTGTTTTGTGACAACTGAGAAGATCCAAACCCCCAAAGGTTGCACCAATTGTGTCATTGCACATATATCTTCAATAATGAGACACACTTAGCAATAGTGTTTTTGTTAGATGCACAGCAGATTATAGAGAAATCGTTTGGATATTCTATATTTGCAGCAAAGATTTAGAGTGTTTTCTTATTAAAAATAAACTATTACCTCACAGAAACTGGGGATCTCAACTATTCCAGACTACAGGTAGTCTTCAAATTATGACCACCAAGTTGAGCCCAAAATTTCTGTTGCTAGGCAAGACAGTTGTTAAGTGAATGTGTCGTAAAACACATTTTACGACATTTTATGACCTTCCTGGCCACATTTGTTAGGTGAATCACTACAGTTATTGAGTTAGTAAGATGGTCACATCTGACTTCCCTTTTGATTTTGCTTCTCAGAAGGTCGCAAAAAGTGATCACATGACTCAATGACACTGCAACTGTAATAAATACGTGCCAGTTGCCACACATCCAAATTTTGATCACATGATCATGGAAATGCTGTAATGGTCATAAGTGTGGAAAACAATCACTGGTCATAAGTGTGAAAATAAATAAATTAATTAATTTCAAAAAAAAATCTATAAATAAATAAATAAATCATTTTTTCCAGTGATGTCCATGGAGATTCTCAGTCATCCTGGTCATGGCTGTCCCAAAGGTGTTTTTTCAAAAGACTGCAAATGGTGATGATCCAGACCTCTTGCAGCCATCATAAATACATGCCGGAATTTTGATCACATGATCATGAGGCTGCTGCAACAGCCATTAGTGTGAGGTCCGGTTATAAGTCACTTTTTTCTGTGCCATTATAACTTTGAATCGTCACTGAATGAATCGTTGACCATCGAAAACTACATGACATTGAGTAAAAAAAAAAACAAGACATTTGTAAAAAGCAAAAATAACATAGAATAATATAGCAGCCAAAAATGTAGTTAACCAACCAAGAGCAAGAAACACGCCCACCCATAGCATCGGGAACCCAGGCTTGATGGCAAAATAAAGTTTTCAATGCCTTGGGAGAGGCCAGCAGGATCAGAACAAGAACGTCTTCAACAGTGAAGGGCAGAAAACATCTTGCAGCCAAGAAGGCTCCACACACATTTGCAGTACTCAGGTGACTCTGAGGACACAGGTAAACCTCCAAATGGCCTCAAGGACTCCCTAAAAGAATGCAAATGACCAGCTGTCTGCAAGGAGTATAAATCCTTCCATTCCCCACCATCCAATCAGAGCTGAAGAAGATTCTTGGATGAGAAGCAAAACGTCTTCAAAGAAAAACAAGAAAGTCCAGTTGCTTCCTGAAAAAGCGCCTTTGGGACTCTGGAAGAATGAAAAGTTCTCTTCCGGGACCCTGCCAGATGGCACTCCTACATGGATGGGACCCAGAACTTGCCTTTTTCACCAGATCTTACAGGATCTGGGTACAGAGAACACCCTGCATGTTTATAGCGTAACCCAATGGTTCCCAGCCTGTGGTTCACAGACCCTTGGGGGAGCATAATGTCATCACAAGGGGTCCACAAAGGCTTGAAGAAATATTATGATTTAAATCTTGTTAAGTCTTGGGAGGTCCGTGGCCATGATCCGTGGCCACAAAAGGTATTTAAAGGTATTTAAAGAAAAGGTTGAGAGTCAGTGGCTCAGCTCAAAGTTATAATGGTATAGCCCTGTTAGGGGTTTAGGGAATTGCACCACAGATATGAGAAAAAATATTTGTGCCTATGGAATGTACAGTTGTCTTGCTTACTCACAATTCAGTGCCACCATGTACAGTCTTCAGCTCAGCAGAAAGTACCTTCAAGACAAATATCCTGCCCTTAAAGCTTGCAATTACCCTATGAATCATTCAGCTATGTTGCTTCATGGTTACAGAGAATCGGGGCCAGCAATGGCTACTTGAACGAGAGAACAAACTCTGTTTGGACTAGTTGCCTGCGTCATTATCATTGAATCATTCCCCTCTCTTGGACATCTCCAGCAAGCCAAGATTTCATCACAGTAAAATCCATCTGAAATTCTGCCTTTTGCTTACTTGCACATGATGTTGCAATTCAAGTACACAAGGAGCAGAGTTTCTGATGTTGACATCACAATATATGTTTTTTACTTACCCCCCCTTTCCCCTCCTGCAGACGTGTTCTCATTTAACCTCTTTCCTGTGTACCAGCATGTCAACCATGTGTCTTTCCCTGCTGTTAATGTAATACTGCCTCCCTCCTTCTCTTCCTCTGCTGCCTAGGATGATGTGACCAGCCTTTAAGAGTGACCAGCAAGCAGGCTCAGAGATGATACCATCTTGCAAAACTTTTCCAAACTAATAAAATAGAAGCAAAAGAAATAAATGGAGCATCATAGTTGGATCGGCACTGTTAGACAAACTGAACAACTGTAACTTGGCTTCTACAGCTTGTGGTTGTAAGTGCAAGAGGGATCTTAGACAATATGAGCCAGCAGGGTGCTGAAGCTGCCAAAAAAGTCAACACAATCCTAGGCTGCATTAACAGAGGGACAGAATCCAGATCACATCAAGTGTTAATACCACTTTATAATGCCTTTGTAAGACCACACTTGCAATATTGCATCAAGTTTTGGTTGCCAAAATATAAAAAAGGTGTTGAGACTCTAGAAAGAGTGCAGAGAAGAGCAACAAAGATTATTATGAGACTGAAGACTAAAACATACAAAGAACAATTGCAGGAATTGAGTATGTCTAGTTTAATGAAGAGAAGGACTGGGGTGGGGTGACATGATAGTAGTGTTCCAATACCTGAATGGCTGCCACAAAGAAGAGGTCAACCTACTTTTCAAAGCATCTAAAGCAGTGGTTCTCAACCTGTGGGTCGGGACCCCATTTGGGGTCGAACGACCATTTCACGGGGGTCGCCAAACCACGCTTTCCGCCATTTTTTTCCCTTTTCCCTAGCTGTCCTACTCCCTCTTATTGGTGGCCACACCCACTTGGGGGTCACCACAACATGGGGAACTGTATTATGGGGTCACGGCATTAGAAAGGTTGAGAACCACTGATCTAAAGGCAGGCAAAAATCAAGGAGAGAACCAACCTAGAACTAAGGAGAAATTTCCTGACAGTGAGAACAATTAATCAATGGAACAACTTGCCTCCAGAAGTTGTGGGTGCTCCAACACTGGAGGTCATCCCATTCCAAAGATGCTTTTTCATCATGCTTTATATTCCTTTCATTCCCCACCATCCAGTCAGAGCTGAAGAAACTTCCTTGATGAGAAGCAAAACGTCTTCAAAGAAAAACAAAAAAGTCCTGTTGCCTCGTGAAAAAGTATCTTTGGGATAACTATGACCTGGATGAATGAGAAACTCCATAAACACTGGAGGTCATTGAGATTGGACAACCATTTGTCTGAAATGTTATAGAGTTTCCTGCTTGAGCAGAGGGTTGGACTTTTCCGATGTGTTGGGACAACTCTTAAAATAAAAGCTGAAAAGTCATGATCTTCAAGACAGCAGGTTTCAAAAGACTGGCCTAGTAATACAGCTATTTAACTTTCCTTGATTCTGCATTGGTTCAATCAGTCTGGACCTTCTCATAGGATTGCAACTAGTCAATCTTAGCTGATCTCAAAAGACTAAGCAGTGTTGAAAATATGTTGCACTGTAAAAATAAAAGGTGTCTCTTTTAAATCAAGCATAAGTCAAGAATGAGCACTGATGATGTTGCCTAGTTTGGGTAATGAAACATCTGCAAGAAAGCAAGCAAGCTCAGAGAGCACCAAGGACCCCTCATTTCATCCCTAAGCTACAAATATTCTCCTTTATTGGTATCAAACTTGCCCCATTCTGCTTCACCTGTTTTAGATAGTCAAAGTGCACTTGGGGCTGCCATCTAGGCAGTGTTTCATTCTTATTTCCCCTCAGCTCCCTGAACTGGTAATCCATATTTGGGCATACAGTCTGCCATTAACTTCCACTGAGAGCCCCAAAATGGACTATGTAGTTTCTGACAGCAAAAGGATCTAAAACAAAGAAGGAATCAATGCCTTTCTGAACTGAAATATTTCCCAATATTTTGGATGACAATTCAGACAGTGTATCTGTCAACGCTGCTAACATTGGATGTTTTTGCTTTGACAACAGTTGGAGATGCAACCATTTTCTTCTTATGTTTTACTTTTAGAGTTAGAGTTAAAGTTGGAAGATGCTGGGGGGAGGAATGTGCATGGGAGTTCAGCTAGACATAACAATACTGGACCTAGTGTGTGAAACAAGGTTATTGTAACCAGAGATGATAAGAAATTGGTGGGCTGGAGAATGGGAGAGGAAACCCCTGCTTCAAACTAATTGGGGAATGTGATTTATGATAGTTAATTGGAGGAGGGAATTTTGCTTTGATACTATGTGCTCAGCGGAGGAGAATCCAGTTTTTGGTTTCGATTATGTTAGTGCCGATGCTATGCTCCTCTAATAAAGATTCTTTATGTCGGAACCATGACAGTATCTGGATCTGCACCATTACAGCTAATCCTCAACTTACAATCACAATTGAGTCCAAAATTTCTGTTGCTAAGTGAGAAAGTTGTGGGGTTTGCCCCATTGTATGAGCTTTCTTGCCACAATCGTTAAGTGAATCATTGCAGCTGTTAAATTAGTAACACAGTTGCTGAATGAACCTGGCTTCCCTATTGACTTTGTTTGTCAGAAGGTTACAAAAGGTGATCACGTGATCCCAAGACATCATAAATATGAACCAGTTGCCAAATGTCCAAATTTTGAACATGAGGTCATGGAGATGCTGCAACAGTTGCAAGTGTGGAAAATCATTCATAAATCACTTTTTTCAGTGTTATAGTAACTTTGAAGGATCACTAAATGAATGGCTGTAAGTTGAGGACTACCTATATTGCTAAATCCATAAAATCTAATATGAATTTTCATTTCCATTTCATGGTGTAAAACCTCTACTGGACCTATTTTTGTCTCAAAACATGACTTAACCCAGGATCTGAAACCAATCCTGATATATGCTTTATCCAAACAAATTTAGAGTTGAGATATTCCATCTATTCTACTAGGTTCTCATTCAGAAAACCTTGATTTGGGAATTTTGGGCAATGATCTAAGCTTTTGGGGTTAAACTTAAGGGTGTTTATGCATTTATATCCCCTGTTATTTACAAAAGTTTGTATGATCTTGCAAAGTAAAGTTAACAGAGACAGTATTCAAATAGAACAAGCGATTGTGACCAGGGAAATTTATTTTTAATAATAATTTTATTAGAGATTACAATTACATAGATATAATTATACAATTTAAACTAAATAGGAACTACAAAAAATGAAGAAAAAGAAAAAAGTATAAAGTGCAAGAAAGAAAAAAATATGTAACTAGAGCAGATAAAAGAAAAAAAAAGAAAAAATGAAGTTCCTCCTCTCTTGATGTAGGTCAGGGGTTCTCAACCTTGGCAACTTTAAGACTTGTGGATTTTAATTCCCAGAATTCCTCAGACAGCAAAGCTGGCTGAGGAATTCTGGGAGTTGAAGTCCACAAGTCTTAAAGTTGCCAAGGTTGAGAACCCCTGATGTAAGTATATAAAGGTTTCCCGTCCAGTCCTGTTTCCATGGTCATGTGGCCAGCATGACATCACGCCGCAGTGCAGAGCGTGTGGCAAAACACAGAACCCTGTTACCTTCCCACCAAAGTGGTACCTATTTATCTACTCCCATTTTCATGCTTTTCAACTGCTAGGTAGGCAGGAACTGGGGCAAGTAATGGGCGCTCCCCCATCACACAGGGCTCAGGTCTTAAACCCAGGCTGTCAGCTTTCCAGTCAACAAGCTCAGCTTTTTAACCACTGAGCCATTGTGCCGTCAAAGTGTATAAAAAGCAATTAAACCATTAACAAATCCTTGTCTTAAAAAGCAACAAAAAATCTCTTCATCCCATATCTCATTTAAAAAAAAACATTTCCCACTCCAAGTTGGGGAAGGCTGACTGGCTGGCTTCCCCAGTGATAAACAGATATATAAATAATAGTAATCATAATCAGGGTTGCTCTTCATTATTTATTCCCAGCACCACCCCCACCATTCTATGCCTCTATAAATTCATCTGGACACAATCTACCCAAAGTAGATCCTAATCTCTGCTCCCAATCTTCCCCTATTAAACAAACCATTTGAAAAGAAGCTATGACAGGAAACTCAATGTTCCATTTTCTTAAGACAACATGCACTCCAGAAGGAATTGCATGAATGTTTACAAAAATTAAGCAGGAAATATTTTCCCAGGGTAGGTCTTGCCTTCTGAGTTTTATCGGGTCATGAAAGTTAAGATTTATTTTAAGCCAGAAGTTAACAGCTCTCCTCTCATTTCCTGTCTTCTGACAGAGTAAAGACACATTTTGGAAATTCAAGTGGGACATATTTACATTAACGTAGAGAATGCAAGTTTATATTCTTGCAATCGGATAATAGCACATTGTCGCCTACTGTTTGTTGATACAGTACTGAGTAGACCTCGAGTTGAGCTGCATGCATACATTTTTTCATTATACTCTGTGCTAAAACTATGACATACTTTGAATTATGTGCCTACATGGCAACTCTCTAAGACACTCGTGTCAGAGTTGATGGAAGAATGGCTCTGAGCTTCATCTCAGATATATTGCAGATAATATGGCTTAAGTTCACTGGAGGCTTTTAAGTCACTCCATCACTGGAGGCTTTTAAGAAGAGATTGGATTTATCTGGAATGGTAGATGGTTTCCTGCTTGAGCAGGGGATTGGATTACAATACCTCCAAGGTCCCTCCCAGCTCTGTTATTCTATTAAGTCTTCACTAACTTTCCCTCTGGATTTGAGGGGCATGAATTCACATCAACTGACACTGGAAATACCCTCCTGTTTACAGGTTTTCCTTGCAATTTGAAAATAATCCCAGCTATCTGAACTAATCCAATATTACCAATTTAAAAAACCATTATCCTGCAGTTCAGATCCTGGATATCTTAGGGGTAGGTGGCATGCAACAAGACATATATTAAGAAATGGCAAATTAATCTTTTATTTTTCTCCATTTTTCAATTTTGTTTAACATCTGTGCATATTGATGCAGACATCAACTTACATCACATGGTGGTGAATTGTATTGTGATTGCAATTTTTCCTTGACAAACCTGCTTTTTGGCAAACAGTTTGCTATGATACAGTGCGTGTTTCCTATCTTTCCCTACTATATTTTTATGTGGCCAATTTCACTATAAAAATTGGTGAATTCCAAATTTAAAAATAATAAGGCTCTGGATTATTATGATGGTTCAAAAAAGGCAGAAATACACATGGTTGCAGAGAAAATGCAGGCTAAATTAATATTCGCCCTCATGCCTGATTGATGATATGTCATCAAGTTAGTGACAACTCTTAGCAGCCACACAGATAGATTTTCTCCTGGAAACATCAATCATTTTATAATTTATGTCCATGTGTATGCGTGTGGGGGTGTATATGTGGCTGTGAGTGGGTGGGTGTGATTGTGGGTGAGTGGGTGTAATTCTATAAAATACAGAGTGATTTACCATTGCTTTTTCCTGCACAATATTAAATGATGCATTTGCTATTGTCATTAAAGTGATTGTTTGCCTCCACTATATAATATTATGACTATATTAATATATGTGGGCAGTCAAGATGCCCAAAGTGTGAAACTTTGGCAGCTACATGCCTCTGTGTTTCAACTTGCCTTTAGATAAAGGGGTGGGAGGTATTAATTTCAAGTGGGTAAGAATGAGAAATGAAATTTCTTTGACTCAGCTGAAGACCCTGTGGGAATCTGAAGCCTTGTCAAGGACACCAGAACAGGTGTAGATTTGAAGCAGACAGTTCCCATAACAAAGTGGACTTGTTGATATGGATTATGTAAGACATTGGGGGTTTGGCTGGGAAAACTATTGTTTAAGTCTATGAACTGGTATGGGAACCTCAGAGTTAGTTTTGCTTCAACATAACCACACAGAATATTCAATAAATCTTAAGATTTCAGAAAATTAATCTGGACTTTTATTTGGATTCTAAGCGGAATGTTGACAGACCTTCAAATCTTGGGCAACTCTGTTGGAAGCATATACTATGTGTATACATTCCTATCAGCTTGTGCTCATCCTGGACACAAAACACCCTTCCACTATGAAGCAGCAGAACAGGACTTGGGTTAGGGGGAGAATCTCTAATACCCCCATGTAGGCAGTATTAGACTTACAATCACAACTGGCAACAGAATTTCCAGTGCTAAGCAAGACTATTGTTAAGTGAGCTGTGCCTGATTTTATGACATTTTTTGCCACTATTGTTAAGTGACTCACTGCAATTGATAAGTGAATCCTGCAGTTGTTAAATGAATCTGGCTTCCCCCATTGACTTTGCTTGTTGGAAGCCCACTAGGAAATTGTCACAAATGACAATTGTGTAACCCCAGGATGTTGCAATCATCAATAATACCGATTGCTAAGTGGAAAAATTTTGATCACATGACTGTTAGGGTTGCTGCAACAGTTGTAAGTACAAGGACCACTCATAAGTCACTTTTTTTGTGCAGTTGTAACTTTGAACTGAATGTTTGAAAGTCAAAGTCTAGCTGTATCATTCCACAATCATTTCCTTGCTATAATCTTCTTTCCAATACAAGCTGTCCATGGCAGACGTCTTAGAGCAGGGGTCTCCAAACTTGACAACTTTAAGACTTGTGGACTTCAACTGCCAGAATTCCTCAGCCAGCCAGAATTCTGAGAGCTGAAGTCCACAAGTCTTAAAAGTTGCCAAGTTTGAATATCCCTGTCTTAGAGTGAGTTACAAAGCAGGCTTATTTGGAGGTAAATTTCATTATCTTAGTCATTAATGTACAGGTAGTCCTTGCCTTATGACCACAACTGAGCCCAAGATTTCTGTTGTTATGTGAGACATGTGTTAAGTGAATTTTGCCCTATTTTACAACCTTTCTTGCCACAGTTGTTAAGTGAATCACTGCAGTGGTGGGATTCAAACATGCAAACAACCGGTTCTCTGTGTGGATGCCGCTTCCAGAAGTCCATTCTGGGCCTGGGCAACAAGAAATTAGCTACCGGTTCTGCCGAAGTGGTGCGAACTGGCTGAATCCCACCACTGAACCCAGCTGTTAAGTGAATCTGGCTTCCCCATTGACTTTACTTGTCAGAAGGTCACAAAAGGTGACCACATGACCCTTGGACATGGCACCGTCAGAAACACAAGTCAGTTACCAAGCGTTGGAATTTTGATCACATGATCATGGGGGTTCTGCAAAGGTCGTAACTGTGAAAAACAGTCATAAGTTGTAACTTTGAATGGTCACTAAATGAACTGTTGTAAATCGAGGACTAACTGTATTTAGAATTCAAGCTTTTTTAGTATACTTGCTCAGCAAACACAGAGAAGGAATTGGTCCTGCTGACAGCAGGCAGAGACAAAACAGAGGCAGACTTAGGCATTCAAGATCACTCTTGCAGTCTGCAGCTCTTAAACATTTCACAGCCAACAGATAAAAGTTTAATAAACAACTGTCACTGCTACATAAATCTGCTGGACAATGCTGGATCTCAACTTTTGCTTTTCAAGCCCACATCAGTGCACACCCTAATAGGCCTCTTCAGTGCCTTTTTAAAGCTGTAATCAAAGGGAATGTTCAATTTATTTTGCTCTCCAGAGTTATATGGGAAATCTTATTTTAGCAATTATTGAAAGTGGAACAACAAAGGGCATTTCCTTTAGAGCTCAGCAGTGGAAGACATGGAGAGGCAACGGTGGAAACATGAAACTTTCTTCCTGTTGTTTCTTGTCCTGGTTCAAATATTTGGCTTAGAAGATGGCAACCGACAGACTGCCGAGATCTGTTCCACGCATACCATTTTACCTGGACCAAAAGGTGAGGCACTAGAAAGATTTCTGAGGTAAAAACACAATGCCTTTTCTATGATTCTACTCTCTCCTTCTCTTCCTCTCCTCCTGCAAGAAATGGAAAATAAGGTTGCCAGCTTTTCAGCTGCTTCCTGTGGTGATAATGTTGCTGAGTCGCTTATCATGTAAGCTTTCAACCTTATTTTTAGTGCAAAACCATGAAAAGGGTTATTTGTGGAGCCGTCCAACACATCTACAGGCACAAAACGAACCAGCCTAAGCTGGTTACAGGAAAATTGGAATTTTCAACTGAGAAATTATGGTATGAATTAATGAACATTTCAAACATTGGTCACATAATTATCTGCTATTAACCACTGCATTTAAGAACCCAAATATATTCATTGATCTGGCTGCAGTCATCACCTGAAGGCCTCTAGCATTTCCTGAGTGTAGTTTTTGGCAAAGAAAACAGGTGTGCAAATGTTTTAATTTTAGGGAAGGACAGCTTTTAACCCCAGCATGCTACCTAGAATTTCTGATTATAAATTCACATTTAACAATTCTGGAAAAGATTTTGCTTTTGAGTTAATTGCTATATGGGTAGATTTGGGGAGGTCCTGTACTATGAAACTTTTATGTTGCAAACAATATTGTCTTGATTACTATAGGAATAACAATAAGGCCTATGAATTTAATAGAATTGGAAGGATCTTGGAGGTAGTGTCTGTCTGTCTGTCTGTCTGTCTATCTATCTATCTATCTATCTATCTATCTATCTATCTATCTATCTATCTGCCACCCATCTTGCCACAGGACACAAATACATGCTGCTCCTATGTTTAAGACTGAAGTGTTCAGCTGGCTGAATGAGGCCCAACTTTGTATTCATGATATGTATAATATTATGACCGCAATTTATGACAGTTTTCCTGGAAATGTGCATTTATTGCTGATATACTGCAAAAACCACCCTATAGCAAACAAAGAGTTCACTTAATAACACAGTATTTGCTTATGAACTTCAGCTTCACTTTATGAACTTCACATTTGCTTAACAACCACCACCAAAAAAAGTTTTAAAATTGGGATTGGTCACATGGTGACCTGCTTTATGGCTGTCACAATTTATGATGGTAATTGCAAGGCTCAGATTATGGTTGTAATTTGAGGACTACCTGTAATATCTCTCTGATCAATGGGTGATCTCAGTGGCAATATTAGATACACTCCTGTTGCTACAATCTGATTGTAATTGATGGAATTTGTACCCAAAGATTTCAAGCAGAGCAAACTCAGATAAATATAAACTGCTTGAAGTGGGGATTTGTCCCTAAGCTCTTCTGCAAAACATCAAACTAGCTAAATAAACAGATTAAAACTCCATCATTGGCATTTAAACAGAGCACACAATTCATCAATTCTAGTAAAAGTATATTTAACCAAAAACTTTATCTGTGAGAGTTGACAACTAAAATCTGGTGGCATGGATGATCTGATTATCTCCGCAATCCATGCTGTCTTATAGCAGAATAAAAGTAAAATCTCTCTCTCAAGTAAAATTTGGGAGTCCTAGTAACTACAGAATCATAGCCCTGTGGTTACTGATTAATAATAAAAACAGTACAGTAATAAGGGCTCAAATGGAGGGTTTGAGGCTGCCCCCTGGTGACTATGAATAAGAACTTCTAAGATTGATGAAAATAAATTGAAGGTGCGTATATATATGACACCATCACTCTCCACTGTAAATTCAATCAGCTCAGCATTGTTCACGTTATCACACAAACCTGGAAAAAAATGTTACTGCTTTTAAGAAGTATTTCAAGTATATGTGATATTAAAATCTAATTTTCATTGCACAGAACTACAGTATTCCATTCCAATATAAAATAGGCAGTGATCCTTGTTTTTCTTCTGAAGATTTTTAAAAACAAAATCAAAAACAGTCCCTCATAATAGAACAAAAAGGACACATATAAGCTTTTTCCTTCCATGTTTCTTTTGCAAGGTGAACATAATGGAAGCTTAGGCTAGCCCAGAAGTCTGCCTTCTAGTGGCATGTCTGATGTTATGCATTCCAATACTTGCTTGTTGGTCACCTTTGTTGTCCAAGAAATAGGACCCTTCTCCAGCACCACAGCTCAAACAAGTCGATTTTCTTGCTGCCTTGCTTTTTCAAGGTCCAATTTTCACAGCCAAGATAGTTATGGGGAACACATTTGGTTGCCGACCATCAAATCTGGCTCAGCTTCTGGTGACACATCAGCAAATCCTGGTCACCTGGACTTGAAGGCAAATCATAAATAGCATTGATTTCCAGGACTTTCCTTTGATCAGAGTTGGCTCTTTATGTCTTGAATAGAATCTTAACAATTTTCTAATTCATTTGATGGGAAGCAACATCTTTCCCCATAAAACCATGTGCCACACTCCTTTTCTCCATGACTATAATGCTCAAACAGACCTTGCGTTTGCTCTACAACAGCCCAACACAGCTACCTCTGAATTATGTGACTTCAACAAATATTCAGACTGTAATTTTCCAAGTCCTTGCTGAACTGCCCAAGGATATAAGGACATCCAATTGGGAAGATCTATTGATGCAATTGCACGATTGGGCCTCCACATCAAAAATGAACTGAATACTTTGGTGTGTTGTGGGGGGGGAGGATGAGGAATAGCAACATCCAATGAAATTTAATAGAAACTTCAAAGAGCTTTGAACTGAGTCTCGAGTGAAATAAGTGAAGGCATTTTGGAAGGGATGACATGGGAGTACACTTCGCCAGTGTGGTGTGTTTGGAGGGTTTCTCTTTCATTATTCTGACAAATGTCAATTACAAACTCCTTGACATCAGTCGGCACCTCCAAGGCCTGTTTCTTGTGGTCACTGCTGCTTTCGCTGCCCATCTAATAATCATAGTTGCAGAAATTCCCTTCTGAAAAATGATACGGCCACATTCCAAATCCCTTGCTAGAAATGGAAGGACTTCAACACCACATCCTCAAACCTGGCAGAATTGCTTTCCTGTTGTCTTCCCAATCTATCCCTTCTTGACTGGGACGTCTCGTGGCCATGCTTTAAAGAAATTAGAAATCCTAAAAGCCAGAGCTCTTTCGCTACATAACTTTAATTCTGCAGACAGAGGAGCAAATTAGGTAACTTGCATTCTTTATATTTCTATAAATTCACATTGGGCAAAATGGACTGCATTATTTTCTAGCACCGAAAAGCAACAAGGAGTTGCGTGGGATTCTGTTCCAGACTAGTAGACTACACCAGTGTTTCCCAAACTTGACAATTTTAAGGCATGTGGACTTCAACTCCCAGAATTCCACAGCCAGCATTGCTGGCTGTGGAATTCTGGGAGTTGAAGTCCACATGCCTTAAAATTGTCAAGTTTGGGAAACACTGGACTACACTAATCAAGAACTTCTTTAATTGTTAAGATTTCCTTCTCCATACACTTTCAAGCATGTCTTCCATGAGGGCTAGAAACTGAAAGAAAACTAAACACTTTTTGGAAACTCAATTTTCTGTCAGTCCATGTCTGTGGCCTATGTCGGCACTCAGCAGCCTAGGCAATTGTCCAGGCCGTTGGATGATGTTTGTCCCGAGGCACGCTTTGCAAAAACAAACAAAACCCAGTTTACTGCCCTGAGCAACATAGCTGCCATTTAAACTTTCAACAGTGACCCAGAGTAATGTTCTTTCAGGCCATTGTGGTTAGACTCCAGCTGTCCAATACTCCCAATGGTTGGCTCTTGACAAACCTGGAGAGAGAGACCTGCTGTTATTCTGTTTTCCTGCCAGAACCAATTCACATAACATCCTGAGCACATTACGCGGTGGGGCCAGCTTTTTTGTTATACTCAAAGAAGTCCTGCTTCTAATTATCCTGCAGAAATTAAGCAACAAAGCTCTCCACAGCGTGAAATATAGGAGAAAGTTAAATCTGCCAGGGATATAGCAGATGAGAGCGCAATCGCTGCCATTAAAACAAGAGGAAAAAGTAAATTTGCAGGAAGTGAATGATCCTAAGGCTTTACATTACAAGTAGTCCTCAGTTTATAACCAGTCGCTTAGCAACCATTCAAAGTTATGACAAGGCCTCCCCGTGGGTACTTACAACCAGTGATTTTTTTGTCATAGAACGCACATATTTTCCAAGTTTTAAAAGTAACTTTTGAAAATTTGATGTTTGGTCCACGTAGACTTGAATCGCCCTGTTGAGTGTAGCAGGTCAGCGGCAAAATCATTAAAATATGGTGCATGCGAGCTGCTTGTGTGTTGAGTCTGATACATGTGTACTTCGTCCGCACTGGTTGTGACGACGCTGCTCGGCTTGTGGCACTGCTCGGCTTGTGATTGGTCGTGTGGTCACACGCTGAGTGCTTACTGCAGGTGGCGACCGTTATGTTTCATTACACAACAGATGTGTGTGGGTGTGTGCACAGTGATTGACTACGTGCATAAGGTAAATTTATGTTAAGGACTGAATATATAATTTTTTAAATAAAAGGTAAACAAGATGTGAGTTCTGGCACCTTTTTTCTTACCAAAAAACCATTGCTTACAACCCTGTTCTGAAGTTCAGACAGGTGCCCCCCCCACACACACACATACAGACACGTAACTGCTTGTCAGGCACTCATCAACCAGGCTACATTTACAGCCATTTGCAGTGCCCGATGGCCGTGTGACCATATTTTATAATGGTTTTGCTCAAAACCAGCATTTTTAGGTAATCCTCGACTTTCAACCATTTGTTCAGTGACCATTTGAAATTACAACAGCACTGAAAAAAGGGACTTATGACCATTTTCACATTTACGACCATTATAGCATCCCCATGGTCACGTGATCAAAATTCGGATGCTTGGCATCTGGCATGTATTTATGATGGTTGCAATGTCCCTTGGGTCAGGTGATAACCTTTCACGACTTTTTGACAAGCAAAGTCGTTGAATGAAGTGGATTCACTTAATGAATGAATGAAGCTAACTTAATGAAGTGGATTCACTTAAGGCAGGACAAAAGCAATGGATGGAAACTAATCAATGAGAGAAGCAACCTGGAATTAAGGAGAAACTTCCTAACAGTGAGAATAATTAACCAGTGGAACAGCAGAAGTTGTGAATGCTCCAACACTGGAAGTTTTTAAGAAGAGATGGGTCAGCCATTTGGCTGAAATGATATAGGGTGTCCTGCTTGAGCAGGGGGTTGGACTAGAAGATCTCTAAGGTCTCTTCCAGCTCTTTCTGATTGAACTGCAGTGATTCACTTAACAACTGTGGCAAGCAATATCAAAAAACTGCATAAAACTCACTTAACAATTGTCTTGATTAGCAAGAGAAGTTTTGGGCCTAATTATGGTTGTAAGTCAAGGACTACCTAAGGTCCATTTGTGAGTTAAACTAGGTGCTATATTTAAATGATATGCTAAACTTGATTGGGTAAAAATATATGGAACAATCTAGTGACATTGAGGTGTGTTGCCTTATGATGTAAATGCACAGGTACTTTAGTTTGGGTGCAATGCCATATTTTTGATTAAGAACCCAAATGTTTAACATTATATTTTAGACTTTGTGCTGCAACAGTAAATATGGATCTGAAAAGTGATGTATCGAAGGCCAATGGAGCTGTATTTTACAGGAAAGATGAATGGCAAAAATTAAAATGGATGAATTTGTGTACTATATAGAATGTTTCCTGTTGATGGAAAACAGAAGAGAAATTCTAAGATGTGCAAATGCTAGTAGAAGGCAATGGGTAATGTGTGGCCCTTTGAGAGACATGAGACAGACATATAGGTACAAAACACGTGCAATAAAATGATTGTGAATAAGATCAGGCTTCTGCCTATTTTGTTACAAGGAAGTGAGAACTGGAATTAGGGATGAATTACTTCTAAATTTGGTCAAACAACCCAAGATAGGGTTAAGAATGAATGAATGCTGAAGTAATGTGGACGGAATACAAAGGGGACACTTAAATGGGTTGCTTACATAAAGAGAATGAATGAAGACAGAACCACAAACTATATTTAAAGGAGTGTGAATAGATTCAACTGAAAGGGGAAAAGAGGGAAAGTTGAGAGATGAGAAATGCCACAAAGAAGAAGGTGTCAACCAATTCTCCAAAGCACCTGAAGTTAGGACAAGAAGCAGTGGATGGAAAATAATCAAGGAGAGAAGCAACCGAGAACTAAGGAGAAATTTCCTGACAGAACAATTAATCAGTGGAACAACCTGCCTCCAGAAGTTGTGAATGCTCCAACACTGGAAGTTTTTAAGAAGAGATTTGTCTGAAATGGGTATAGGGATTCTTGGGGCTGGACTAGAAGACCTCCAAGGTCCCTTCCAACTGTTATCCTGAAATTTAAAGGAAAATGGCCTTGTATTAAATCAGTGTATAGATACAATGAATCAAAGATGGCTTGCAAAGAAAAAAGATCTGGAGAGGTATAATGACTGTCATTAAATCTGGATTTTGGGCTTGTTCTTTCTTATTCCTTTTCTGTATTTTGCATAATATTGCCTTCCTTAACAGAGGATAGCATGATGGTTAGGTATATGTTATGAGAAAGAAGAAACTCTCAGCTCCAAAAATTATTTATGCTTGAAACATAAAATCTACAATTCAAAATCAGTTCAAGGTGGAGTTATCAACCCTACCTTCAGTGTTAGGTGTAACTGACATCAGATTACATGTCACCTTTAAGGAGAAAGGATATCATTATACCAAGAACAAAACCAATTACCATTTAGTTATAGATCTGTTGAACTCAGTGGAGTATAAAACTGATCAAATCAGAATTGACTTGTACTACTGACTATTGTAAAAAGGATAATAGTGGTGGTATCCATGTACTTTCCCACACCATAATTTGCCAAGCCTGTCAAAAAAATAACCAAAGGTTTTTTTTAATTTTGTAAACATCACAACATAGAATACCACAAGAGGGCAGCAAGGCGCAAATCTTGGTACATTTTCTCGTGATATATCTTATTTAACAGCTGAATATTTAAGGAAATGGACTTTCATCCAGCTTAGTTCAAAGGGGTTTGTGCTATGATTGATCCCAGAGCAGAAAGGATAGGGTGTGGTTTAATGGTACCCTAGTTTTCCAAAGAAGCTATAATCACTCAGATGATACATCCTGTTGAGCCATAAACTGGGTTTATATACCAAAATGTTCTGTATGGAGGATTTTGTTGTGGTACAAAAATCCTTCTGAATCGGCCCTCCAATATATGTATCTCACTTACCTACCTACCTACCTACCTCATTTTAGAAGGCCATCACAGGCATCATCTTCTCTAGTTTATTATTATCCCAGAGAAGATCTCAGCAACAACAAGAATTACAACAAGATAGGATAATTTCATGCTCAGTACGAGACTTTAAATTTACGGCCATCAACCTAGCTCTTTAAAACCTGAAGTTTCTTTCAATCATTGCAAGTCATTGACTTTATGGAAGAGAGGGAAGGCAAATCAACAAAAACAGCCTGAGTTAAAAAGCTAAAAGTCAAATCTGTGGGGGAAGAATGTACACAAATACCAGTCATTTTTGTTCCCATGGATACCAGCACTCTGGACATACTCCCTATTCCTCTTGATTTTAATGATAAATTCTTCAAAGTGTGTGCGTTTGCTTTCAAAGACAGCTGGCCTGCCGCTAAGGCAGCATTTCCAAGCTTGAATGAATTTTGGATATGTGAACCTCAACTCCCAGAATCCTTAGAAAAGGCCCTGCCGGCTGGAAAATTCTGGGAGCTGGAGTCTACAAATTTGGACGTTACCAGCCTTGGAAAACTACTACTCTAGTATAATCGATGTTTGTATTTACAGAAATATATTTGGGCTACAGATAGATTGAGTTTGGCATTGAGTAAGGACATGAAACAGCATTATCTATTTTCTCTTCTGGCAAATTGATGTTTTGACCATTTCTCCCAGCTTTCTGAAAGAATGCAGAGGACAGACTTCCAACATTTGACATAGATTTAGTATCCTAAATATGAGAGTGGTGATGAAGATACGGGTGCTTGACTATGTATCCAAAGTAATGTTGTTTCAAGTATATTTTCTCTACTTGTATACAAATTCCCAAGGAAGTATCAGGTTCACTGATCGGTTTTAAGAAAAGATTGGACAACCATTTGTCTGAAATGGTGTAGGGTTTCCTCCTTCAGTAGTGGGTAGACCTCCAAGGTCCATCCCAATTCTGTTATTCTATAATTCGGGTATTATGAAGGACCAGGCATATCCAAACATAGGAGTTGAGCCAACAGACGTCATATCTTCAAAAAACAAAATCAGATCAGCATTTCCTAAACTTTTTTTGTTACTGATGACATCTCTCCTTCCTTTATGTTTCTGTTTGAAGGAGATGGAGGTGAAAAGGGAGACCAAGGAGAAATGGGGAAAACTGGGAAACTTGGCCCCACAGGATCCAAAGGTAAAACAATTTATAGTGTTCTCTTTACAGTTGAAAACATAGGAATGGTCCATTACTACTTCACACTGGCTACAGGCATAACCTGGTTCTGAATGAACACAAATGGGGTGGGGTGGGACAGGGCAGGAAGCCCTAAAAAACATCAGGTTTATCCAAGTTTATTACGTAACCGCAATGCAGCCATTAAGTTTTCAGCTAATCTGGTTAAGTGTATAGCATATTCCATAAATTATTTTTACACTCTGACAAGCTTCTCTTGTTTCTTAATCATAGGAGGAACTATTCAAAAGGAAGCTTATAAAGAAAATTATTCAGAGTATTACTTTTCTTTTAATTGTGTGACTTCTTGGACTAGTCCCTGCAGTTTTAGCAATATTTCAGAAATGGGTTGATTGATCGATTGATATAGCCATCTGTCTCACAAATATGACTCTGGCAGTTTGTAATAAAATATATAAAAACAAATAAAACACATAATATAAAATAAAACCCCACAGCAGCCAAGCATCATAAAATAACCATCAACAAAGCTAAGAGATAGAATCTTATCACTCTTCCAAGGCTTCAGGCCTGGGCAAAAAACAAGTTTTCAGGGCCTTGCGAAAGGCCAGCAAGATCGGGGCTAACCTAATCTCAGGGAGACTTATGTTTCACAAGGTAGTTGCCATAGTATTAGAAAAGGCCCACCAGCTGACCCTCCTTAGCTGATGGTATCCACAGCATGGTCCTCTTGCCAGACCAAATGGGATGGAATGTAGCAGAAGGGATGGAGTCAAAAGTGGGATCAGCCTAGAATCCCTACGTAGTCACAAGCAGATTAAGTGTAACCTCCCTTGAATTCCATTGACCCTTATCAAACTCTAAGCAGGTGGCCACTGTTAGTTGGAAAGGTTCTATGCATAAGCTGTTTAACAATAAATCAGTTTAATTGGACCTTCACATGTGGATCTGGTCTTTTGCACCTAACTAGAATAGAAGCAATTGGGGAGAGATGTTCCTGTTATTAGGTCAGTCAGAAGCCATGCCTTGAGGCCCTTGAGACTGGCTGTGCAGATGGCATTTTAGAGGATGCCAAAATGCAAAGATAACTCCTAACTGCTACTTTTGGAAGTAGCTGTATCTTTTCCCAGAATGCAGAAGAATCAAATCCAAAGTATTGTACTGCTCTATTTATTACCCTCTGAAGCATCAACAGTTTGCCCAAAATACTGGTTGCTGGGAAACAAAATGGAAGGGGACTGTCAATCTGAGTTCAAACTTGTGAGCTTCCCAGGTGTATCTAGTTGTCACTGTGTGCTGGTCTATATAGGGTTTAATCCAGCTGAGTTCTTTGTAGGTTCTTAATTGCTCCACTGACGTGCTTATCTTACTCCATCAGTGTATGAGAATAACACCGAGGGAGTTGCATATACATCTAATGAGGTGTTTTTTTTCTTAGTCATCATTTAAGAATATTTTTTTTCAGACCAAAACATAACTCCTACAAGCATCTCAGCAGGGAGTTTTGAGTGATGCAGATAAGCTTGGAAATGTCATGTTGTTTTTTATAAGAGTGCAAAGAAAGGGAGACACAGCCATCTGCTACCTGACAGCTCAGCATGGTACCTTAATGGAGACAAATCAAAGTCAAACCCTCTTCAAAAGAGGCTTCATTCTGTTGGAATGGACCAAAAAAAAGCATATGCAATACCTTTTAAGTCGATAGCAAAGAGTATGTGACAATTTTTTTTAAAAAAAAACCTGGGTACTTGAAAAAGGTGCTATCCTAGTCCTATGTGATAAACAGTGGAGGGAGCTAAGTGTGTCTAGCCTACCAAAGAGAAGGATTAAGGGAGCTATGATAACTGTCTTCCAGTAGTAGAGGGGCTATCACAGAGAAGAAGGGACTATTCTCCAAAGCACCAGAGGGCAAGACAAGAAGTAATTGGTTTAATTCTAGGGTGGTGGTTAAAGAAAAATCCACCCAGAACTAAGGAGAACTTTTCTGACAGTGAGAATAATTAATCACTGGAATTAACATGCAGTATCTTAAAATACAATTAAATTGTACTCTAAGACACAATGAAACAAACTCCTATTTACTGTATTTCCAATTCAGGAGACAAAGGAACAATTGGAAATATTGGTGAACAAGGAATGATAGGTAAAATTGGACCAATTGGCAGAAAAGGTAAGTATTAATTGATCACACGTCTTCACTGGATGGTAAACCTCAGTATAAAATCATTAAACACCTGCTATTTATGTTTCCAAATGAAATTCAAAGGCTTTTATTTCCAAAACACAAGTACTGTTATCTTATGATTCCCATTCCATGGCTACCAACATGCTCATTCAGACTCTTTGGGTATTGTCTATGTTTTTGGAAAAGCTCTTCATAACCACACATTTCAATTTCCTCAATAATGCTATCTGCTGAGTTCGTTATAATTTAGGGTCTGCACAATGTAATACAAGAGCAAAGAATATGGAAGAAGGGGAAAAAAATAACTAGGGCTGTTCTTTATAAATCTATAAAGCATGCAAATGACCAACTGTCTGCAAGGAGTATAAATCCTTCCATTCCTCACCATTCAGTCACAGCTGAAGAAGCTCCTTGGATGAGAAGCAAAATGTCTTCAAAGGAAAAGTCCTCATGAAAAAGGACTTATTTTAGAACAAGCATTAACACACTTGAGTTCATTTCACCAAATGCTGAAAAATGTAAAAAGCAGAATGGTCAGAGAGCTCTTCAATGGGCATCAATAAATGAGAGACCACCACTGCGTTGCAGTCTTCTCAGATCCCAATCAAGGATGGGACCCTTCTAGTCTGTGCTGGGATGATTGTAACTCATTGGAGTGCAAATGCAGAAGGTGACAGGTTCAATCCCCATCCTATCCAGCAAGATTAATAAAGTTCTCCATCAATCTATTCAAGTTCCTTCATCCATCTTGAGCAGATATCCCCTTCAGTACATCCCTATGAACCACACCTCCTGAAAGCTACAAGGTCTATTTTGAAGGGAGCCTGAACAGAAGTGTGCATATGGGATTTCCCAATGGAAGCAAGAATCTTGGAGTTGACTAATAGACTTAATGCAGCTCTGTTGGGAGCTTGGCTATAGGCATTTGGGAATTCATGTTATGAGGTAGGCGTTATTAAGTTCACTTACACATTCACAAAAGACATACGCATTTCTATGCAATGCTCAGACATTTCAAGAATAAAATTGCTCCAATGGCATTATCTAAACTGGCAACTGTTTCACTTTTCTTGTAACCAAGCACATGCTTTTTTACTCTGAGTTATATATGTCTATGGAGATTCTCAGTCATCCAGGTCATGGTTGTCCCATGGTTGTCCCATTCTCACAAGGATGGTACATAAAATTCTGGAATGGTTTTCACAATCCCTGGATTTAAATATTATTGGAAATCTGTGGGGAGATCTCAGACATGTAGGACACTGCAAGGAGTCCCAACAATATTTCTAAGGTAGAAGAGTTTTGCAGGGAAAATATACAACTAAATCCCAAAGGTGCTTTTTCAGGAGGCAACTGGACTTTCTTGTTTTTCTTTGAAGACATTTCACTTCTCATCCAAGAAGCTTCTTCAGCTTCTTCAGACATTTAGCTATGCATTGGAATGAAGACCCTTCGAATGGTGCGGGAGTATGAACGGATTTCCAGAAAACATTGCAGACTACAGGAACCATTTGTGCTTCAGTTTGAGACGCAGACAACACAGACTCATCCCCAACAGCCTGCGCCTGTCTTCAACAGTGAAGGCAGAAAACAACCTGCAGCCAAGAAGGTTCCACACACATTTGCACTATGTAGGTGACTCAGGACACAGAAAAATCTTCAAATGCCTCAATGACTCTCTAAAAGAATGCAAATGACCAGCTGTCTGCAAGGAATATAATTCCTTCCATTCCCCACCATCCAGTCAGAGCTGAAGAAGCTTCTCGGATGAGAAGCAAAACGTCTTCAAAGAAAAACAAGAAAGTCCTGAAAAAGCACCTTTGGGATTTAGTTGTATATTTTCCCTGCAAAACTCTTCTACCTTAGAAATATTGTTGGGACTCCTTGCAATGTCGTACATGTCTGAGATCTCCCCACAGATTCCCAATAATATTTAAATCCAAGGATTGCGAAAGCCATTCCAAAATTTTATGTACCTTCCTTGTGAAAATGTCATGGTTGATTTGAAAGCAAATTTCAGGTTTTTGTTTGTTTAAATGCCCTGCCTCTTTTCGGTTTCATTTTCTTCACCAACTGTGGGAGATGCATGACTGATGCAAATCAGACTGGGGAGGGGGGGGGGATCAAAAATAAGAATGGAAATACTGAGCTGGCTACAGAAAACATATGGAGGTGGAGATGGAGGTGGCAGCCATCACATATATAGGAAGACCCCCTATTCTAAAACCTGCAAAAAATTCCAGAAGTGAAATGCATATCCTACATGCAATGGGGATCATTATATCATTAACTCTTTACAGCTATTGTCCGTCTCAGTTTTTGCTGCAATTCCTTGAAGAAACAAAGGTACCAGGCACATCTAGCCACCTCTAGTCTTTAAACTTTTAATGGGTCATCTATTAAAACCTGAAGTTTACTATCAGAAAGCAAAAGTTTTCAGAGCCTGCCTTGGCAAGTCTGCAATAGATCAAAATAGATTCAATTGTATTCAGTAGAACTTAATCCAATGTACAGGTAGTCCTTGACTTATGGCCACAACTTATGGCCAAAATTTCTGCTGTTAAGTAGGACATTTGTTAAGTGAGTTTTGCCCCATTTTACAACCTTTCTTGCTACAGATGTTAAGTAAACCTGGCTTCCCCATTGACTTTGCTTGCCAGAAGATCGCACAAGGTGATCACATAACCCGAGGACAGTGCTGCTGTCATAAATACATGCCAATTCCAAAGCATCTGAAATTTTGACCATGGGGATGCTGCAACAGTTGTGAAAAATTGCCATAAGTCACTTTTTTCCATGTTGTTATAATTTTGAGCAGTCACTAAAAAAAAAACTGTTGCATGTCAAGGACAATCTGTATTCAGTAGATCTTAATCCAATGTATGTAAAATTGAACTATTTATCTTGACCATCCACCTGCACATTTTATCCCTTTCTCAAGGCCTATTTTGCAAATGTGCCTGCAACTTTCCAGTTGAAGACAATGTATTTTCTTTATTTAGGTGACAAAGGAGTAAAGGGCGAGTCTGGAGTCACTGGAGGGAAGGGTAAAGCAGGTACAACTTTGTTTGTTCTCCTTTTGCATTTCTGAAGCATTTGTTATCCTCTAGATTAGAGACCACCAAATTGTAGACACTGTGCACCCTAGCCTGCTGGTCCAGAGGGCAAGGAAGAGGAAGGGTGTTTTATTATCCTAGCGTGTCCCATCACCATCACAGCAGATGGCAGTACCAGCCAACTTTGGCTGATCTCAGAGAAATTAAACAGAGTCAGATCTGGCAGAAAGCTCAGACATCTAAGGGCTGTAGGCTAAACTGAGAACTAAAATCAGTGATAATAGAAAATGATGAGGGGGACATGATGAAATCAGGAAAAAAAAACCTGTCTGCAAGAACACAAGTCTTTATAAGCTTCTGAAATATCAATAAGGAGGAGGTTAACCTGATCTCTAATGGAGGCTGTTCCTTTACCAAGGAAAAGCAGCACTTCCTTGTTTCATTTCCCATCCTAATCCCTGCAGACCTCTCCAAAATATGAAATCAGAAGCAGTTTTTTCTCTGTTGGATTTAATTGGTCAAGCTAATTCTGGCTAGAGTAGGTAGACCTGCAGGTTTATAAACAGAAGTGCTCAGAAACTAACGCTACAGATAGTCCTCTATTTATGATTGGTCACTTAGCAACTCTTTGAAGCTGCAACAGTCTTTCCCAAGAGTACTTACAACTGGGTTATGACCAGTGGTGGGATTCAAATATGTGAACAACTGGTTCTCTGTGTGGATGCCGCTTCCGGAAGTCCATTCTGGGCCTGGGCAACAAAAAATTAGCTACCAGTTCTGCCGAAGTCGTGCGAACTGTCTGAATCCCACCACTGGTTATGACCATCCAACCCCTCAGTGGTCACATGACTGCATTTTATTACATTTTTGCTGAAAATTGGTATTCTGATTTTCAGGAAAACTAGCCCTGAGTGGACCATTTTTTCCCTTAATGACTGCTGCCAAAAAACCTCATAAAATAGGGTCGGTCACATGGGTGACCCACTTTATGAACATCACTGGTCTTAGGTCAAGAACTATTTATAAAAAGGCAATTCTCTGAAGATGTTCTTAATGAACAGTGTTCCTAAACTAGAGATAGGATTGCTATGTTCAAAACAGCCCCATAAGAGGTCACCTCGGCCACAGTCTGGCTCTCTGATTCAAGTTTTGTTTGCCAAGGGATTCTTTTAAGGCAGGCATATCAAATTGCCGGCCCATGGATGCATCACGCTGAAACCGCGTCCACCCCATTGCTGGCAATGGAGAAAAAGTTGCAATACGTTGCGCGACATTATGTGACATCACGAGTTTGACATGCCTGTTTTAAGGGAAAGAAAAAAGTCTTACTTGCACTCTGAAATAATATAGGCACCTCAGTCAGAATTAGACCTGCATCAATTAAAACGCTGTGGTGATCCAGCCCTCTGCCCTCAGCCATTTTCATTTAATTAAACCTTTGTGAAAATGTAGATTCAAAAAAGCACATTTAATGTTACACCCAATGACTGTATTCACTTAACATACTTTATGAGGGCATTTAAAAAACAGGAGAGGTATTCATACAACAAGATAAGCCCAGTTAATTTTAACTTTGGCTTGGTTTTGTGTCTTAGCATGTGATGCAAAGCAAGCTAGTTTAGGAAGCTGGTTTGATCCAGCGTTTCTCAGCCTCGTCCACTTAGAGATTTGTGGGCTTCAATTCCCAGAATACCCCAGATAGCATGAGTCAAATGATTGCCATCTTGCTAAAATGATTGCTTTTTACAGTTAGTCCTTGACTTAGGACCAATGGTGGCTGTAACTGACCCTATTTTACATTATTTCTGCAGTATTTGTTATGGGCCAGTTTTCCTGAAAATCAGAAATAAATTCTGGTTTTCAGCAAAAACTTCATAAAATGAAGTCACGTGAATACAGCCATTGAATGTTAATGCATCTAAGCAATTGGGGGAGGCACCTTGCTGGCTGTAGTAATATTAATACTTGTCCCAAGAAACTCTACTTTTTATGATACTGTTAACTCCCATAAATTCACCAGATTTTTGTAAAAAAAAGTAGATTTTTTTTAAAAAAATGTAAATATAATTGCATATAATTGCATATAATTGATATGGTCCATTTGTGAGGGAGACTATCTAGAAATGAATAGCCACAATTTCAAATCTCCACTCTTACTTCAACACAGGATCAAATTCAATTTCCTTGGGCCTCCCCTACTTTGCAAAATAGAAACAGCAATAGAATTGCCTCTAGGTTGTAATAGGCTAGTTTTGGAACTCAAAAGAAGTCCCATAAGAAGATAATGGCAAATATTTCCACAATAAAGGAAGTCCTCGTTTAGTGATCACAACTAGGACTGACAACTTGGTCATTAAGCAAAGAATTTGCTATGTGAAATTGTAACTGTGCTTATGATCTTAATTCAGCTTTTCTTTGCTTTCCATACCTGTGAGGGACCGGTGTTGCAAATTTATTTTTTCATCAGTATTGTAAGTGCAAGTGGTTGCTATACAAGGCAGTCATTAAACTAGGACTATCTGTTATGCCAAGACAATTACTCTGATATCACCAATTCATCTTAAGGCCCTGTTTATTTATTTTGAGGACAAATGTTATCTGTACATTTTGATTTGTGAGAAACTGAGATATATGAATATAATAAATAACTACAGTTAATATATTATTGACATGGAAGAGGGAATTGACAGGTCTCATTAAAGTTGCTTCGGACCCAAGCTCATAACATCATGCTATCCATCTTGATACTTCAGCTACTTATAATGTTTCTATATTTATACTGAGTTAGGTGGCGTCTGTGATTGTGGGAAATATCGCAAAGTTGTTGGACAACTGGACATCAATGTGGCTCGACTCAAAAATTCCATTACTTTCGTAAAGAATGGTACGTTCCACATCCTTAGTTTTTGTTTGTTACTCTTAAATTGGGGATTCACGTGAGACTTCTGGAAGGCTGGAAGTGGTACAAAAGTGTCCAAATCCCTCAAAGATCATGCCATCAAAATTCAGTGGAAAAAACTGCCCATTTTTTGCGGCATATTCTTTTCTTCTTTTTGATAACAATTTTGATGACAAGACTCTCCTAATTTATGTGCTAATTCACTGACAATACAGGAAACGTGTTAGAGCATGCACAGTCTTATTGTGCTGAGATAATCCAGGAGTAAACACAGTAAACAGTGGTCTATATTAAATGGTGGTTTATCTTACACTATCTATAATATCATATACCAGGAACAATATACATACACGTGTTAATACAGCAGGCTCCAGCACACAGCAGCTACAGCAGGAAACAGAAGAGAGAGAGAACACAGCAGTAGAGCCTTCCTTTTATACTTGGAGTGTCAAACTGCCGGCCCGCTGACTGGTTGCATCATACAGAGGCCGTGCCCAGAGGCCGTGCCCACCCCAGCTCTGGCAAAAAAAAGCCATGATACATTGCAACATGTCATGTGACACAGCGAGTTTGACACCCATGTTTTATACAAAGGCTCTTAAAGGGACATAGACCCTGCTGAGTCATTCCCATCATTACATCATACATCTCACATTACATAAGCTGGTTAGCTGTTAAATCATAACCTTGACAAAATGTTTGAGGGGGGAAGTGAGTAAGGATCATGCTCAAGTACAGGCAATCCTTGACTTGTGACTAGTTGCTTAGTGATTGTTTGAAGTTACAACAAACCTACCTTGGGACGACTTATAACCTTGATTCAAAGTTTTGACATGGGGGGTGATCATGAGACTGAACTCTGGTCGCTTGGCAACACAGACATATTTACCACCTTTTAGAATTCCCACCGTCACATGACTTCAAATCGCATGACTTCAAATCACCACATCCTCTTTTTGGCAAAACCACCATAGACAACCATTGGTTCGTTGAATGACCACAGCATTCACTTAATAACCACAAAGTCACTTAATGGCCATCACAAAAAAGGTTGTAAAAACCAGGTCGGTCACATGACCAACTCGTTTTACAACTATCATAATGTACAACCGTGATGGGCAGCCTCCATTACAGTCATATGTCGAGGACTACCTATACCAGAGAGCAGTATCTAATATATGTTCCATAGAGATGTAGATATTGGATATGAATTTTCAGTAAGAAACTAATCAGGGTTGGTGGTTAGGAAGAAGAGAAGGTAGTTAATAAATTAAGCATATGAAAATTGAGAATATATAGCAAAGGGATGTGCGAGGGCTCCTAACTATGAAATGGCAGAATTTTGGGGCAGAATTACTAAGATAAATTATCAGCATGCAGGACATTCTAAGCTGGAGAGATACTACAAATTCAGAAACATCTTTCCTGTATCCAAGTCATGCTTAGCTATAGCAATAGTATTTAAGCTTATATACTGCTCCCATAGCACTTTACAGCACTCTCTGGGTGGTTTACAATGTAGACACATTATTTGCATATTGTCCCCAACAATCTGGGTCCTCATTTACTAACCTCAGAAGGATGGAAGACTGAGTCAATCCTGAGCCCTATCAGGACTGAACTCCAGGCTGTGAGCAGAGTTAGACTGCAATATTGCACTGTAACCACTGCACCACCAGGAGTCTCCCATAATTATATATAGACATCCGTGATTATATACTTAGGCATCCTAAAATGGCTATTGTTTTTTATAAAAAAAAACCAGGTTTTTATTTCTCTTTCTAAAAGTGTTAGCAGGCATCAGAGAAACAGAAGAAAAATACTACTACATTGTTCAGGAAGAAAAGAACTACAGGGAAGCCCTTGCTCACTGCAGGATTCGAGAAGGAATCTTAGCGATGCCAAAGGATGAAGCTGCTAACGCAGTGATTTCTGATTACGTCTTCCAGAGTGGTTTCTTCCGAGTCTTTATAGGACTGAATGACATAGAGAAGGAAGGCCAGTTCATGTATGCAGACCGTACACCATTGCAAAGCTACAGCAATTGGAAGGAAGGAGCACCTCAAGACACCCAAGAGAATGAGGACTGTGTGGAGATGCTCAGCACTGGGAAATGGAACGATACGGAATGCCACCTCACCATGTATTTTGTGTGCGAATTCCCAAAGAGAAGGACGTAGGCGAAAGAAGATACCTAAAGTACACTGTAGAATCATTCTTTGACAGTTACTGTTCTGTCCCAGCCTACGTGAGTCCTTGTTGTACTCACAAGGAGAAACCCTTCTTCCAAGAAACAGGCAGGAACTCACAGACCTGAGTCAATGTCCAAGGCAAACAAACACAGTCCACAGAAACTCAATCCTCAGCACGAATGGTTGCCTTTGGCAACCAGCATCTCCCACACCTTCCCTTTTATAATTCAGCCAAGGTGTGGCTTCCTAATGTCCTCTCCTTTGCCTTTGGAGCTGCCCCATTGCATTCCTCTGTCCCACTCTCTTCTCCTGTCTGCACATTTGTACATCCGGCATTTGTCCCAGATGTTCCTCATCACTGTCCAACTCAGGCTCCCAGTACAGCTGTGCCTCAGCCCGAGTGCAATTAGAGGGGCCAGGCTCCTCATTCAACCATAAGTCTTGGAGCTCCTCAGAGCCTTCCTCTGACTCTAATGTCACTCCAGGCCCCTCCTCCTCATCTGATTCCTAGACTCAGCTGCTGGATCCACTGGCTAGTGAGGAATCACAACAGTTACAGGATTTAGGACTATCTTTCCCAGCCTGATGTCACTCAGAACAGTTGGACTTCAATTCTCATCATCCTGACACAATATAAGCATGAAAGGATGGAAACTGAAGTTCAAGATATAGGAAGGGCACCACGCTGAGGATAACGGGTCTTAGGAAAGAACCTGATTCCCAATGGAAGAGAATATTTGTAGCTCAGGGTTGAACTCTGGGGCCCTTGGTGCTGTCTGAGCTTCATTACCCAACCAGATAATATCATCAGTGCAGAAAACCACCAAACTCAGAGAGCACCAAGGAACCTGCAATCTGGTTCTCATTCAGGGACACAGGAACAAATTTACAATTGGACATTAAAATTCCAAATTGTGGGATTTTTCTTCCAAGTTAGTATTTTAGTAGCACAGAATTAAGACGGAATTTTGTTCTTTATGCTAAGACAGAGTAGGCAACTTGCTACCTGCAGGCACCTATTTACCACCAGAGACTTCTCTTAGTGTGCACCAGATCCCATCTTCAGTTATATAAATTTAACATTATTTTAGTCAAAAAACCAGAAAGCTGGTAAACTGCAAAACAAAGCATCAATGTCCACCATCATATGTATTTGCTTTAGAATTCACAATGGACATATAATCTCACTTATTGGAATGATAGGAAACCAGTTCATCTTCAGTAAAATGGTTAGAGGTAGTCCTGATTTTACAACCATTTTTATCACAGTCCTTAAGCGAATCAGGCAGTCTTTAAGTGAATCATGCAGTCATTAAGTGAATCTGGCTTCCCCCATTGACATTACTTCCCCCATTGTCAGAAGCCAGCAGAGAAGGTCACAAATTGGGATTGCATGGCTGCAGGATGCTGCAATTGTCATAAATATGAGCCAGTTGTGATCATGTGACCATGGGGGTTTTATGATGGTCAAAACTTTAAGTATGGGTCGTAAATCACTTTTTTTAGTGCCGTTGTAACTTTGAACAGTTGCTAAACAATTTGAGAACTACACGCATTTTGTGAGTGGCCATGCCCTCTATTTTACAGTGCAGGTAGTCTTCGAACTATGACCACAACTGAGCCCAAAATTTATGTTGCTGAGTGAAACAGTTAAATGAGTTTTGCTCATTTTATGATCTTCCTTGCCATTGTTGTTAAGTGAATCACTGCAATTGTTCAATTAGTAACAATATTGTTAAGTGAATCTGGCTTCCCCATTGGCTTTGTTTTTAGAAGGTTGCAAAAGGTGATCACGTGACCCTGGGATACTGCAACCATCATAAATATGAGTCAGTTGCCAAGTTTATGAATTTTGATCACATGACCATGGGGATGTAGCAATGGTCATAAGTGTGAAAAGTCACTTTCTCAGTGTCATTGTTAACTTTAAATGGTCACTAAATTAACTGTTGTAAGTCAAGGATTGCCTTGCCTATTTTATGAAAAATCAAGTCTTCTACAACAGCCATTTTTTGATTGTGCCTATGTCAAGCTCTCACAATTTCAGCTGTGGCCCTAATCTCTTTTTTCTTCTTAACTTCTGACATTCTGCACATATGCATCTGAAGAAAATGTAGCCCTAGGGCACACGTGATGGGGACAGGGAAAATCAAAGCTATGAAAGAACAAAGCAAATAAATTTTTCAGCTACAAATGTGTGGATCGGTAACTGGGCAGAGTTCCATTCCAGCAGATTTACGTCTGGATTTTTAATTAATTCTCTGGATATAAATCCCGGGTAGTGGGAGAGATTTATTTACTTCTGAAAATGCACAAAATGGCCCTTTCTTTATATTTATGGCCAAAGGGATTTATTACAGAGATTGCATCTCTTTTGTCACGCGTCCTGGAATAAACGTGTGATTGTATGGTTTGTGTGGTCTCATAGTTGGTCCAGGAAGTGCTACAAAAGGCATTCAGCTGCCCAGGCTACTATAATAGTATTGAGCTTTACTATTATAATAAAATAGGGGGGGGGAGTTGGATGTCCTGCCTGCATTTCACATCTTCAAAAGCAAGATGAATTAGCTTCCTGGAAATTTGATCCTAGCAAATTACATGGCAAAATTCTTTTACATCTTTACTTCAAATTACTCAAGTTCTCCTCTGATCTCAGATCCTTACCTTCAAGTTAATCCTTGACTTACGACCACAATTAGAACTAGAATTTCCATTCCTAAGCAAGGCAGTTGTTCAATGAGTTTTATGACCTTTCTTGCCATGACTGTTAAGTAAATCATTATGGTTGTTAAGTGAATCACACAGTTGTTAAGCAAATCCAGCTTCCCCCCATAGACTTTGCTTGTCAGAAGCCCACTGGGAAGGTTGCAAATGGTGATCACATGACTGCAGATGTTGCAACCATTGTAAATACAGGAGTGTTGCCAAGTTCCAAAACTTTGATTACATGACCATGGGGATACTGCAACAATAATAAGTGGGAGGACTGTCTGTCAGTCACTTTTTTTGAGTTGGGCTATACCAGGAGTAGGCAACCTTGGCTCTTTTGTGACTCGTGAACTTCAACTCCCAGAATTCCTGAGCCGGAATTCTGGGAGTTGAAGTCCATGAGTCACAAAAGAGCCAAGGTTGCCTACCCTTGGGCTATACCTTCCGATGGTCATTAAACAAATGATTGTAAATTGAGGACAACCTGTATCGATAATCCTGTGGTAAGAAAGGGTGTTGGAAGGTATTTTCCACTTGATTTTAGATTTAGTCCACACATGCAGAAGAAGGGAAAACAGTTTTCAGAGCTCCAGTTAATAAACAGACAATATTTGTGACTGCTCCCCTATTGCTCGATTCCTTCCAAAGGTTTGAGGGAATCTGAGCAAAATTCAAGATGGGAGTTCCTCATGAATATTTGTTTATGAATGGTTATGGCCAGGGCTTTTCTTGTCATAGAACACCCAGAACGCAGTTACGGCACCTTTTTTGGATGGAACCTTGTAGGGTAGGCAAGGCCGGTTGTATGACATGTGTGAGTTCCAGCATCATTTTTTTTCTTTACAAAAAAAGCACTGGTTATGGCAAAGCATCAAGTCCCAACAGCAGAATACAACCCAGCAGGAGAGCGCACTAGGAATCTCAATAGTTAATTTATTGCTAAGAAAGTAAAACATTAATGTACTGAATCTTGAAAGTTGAGTAAGACAGAATTCTAGCATTCGTTTTTTAAGTACATGCATTAAAGCAGAGTCTCTGAGAATCATTTCAACTACTTTTTTCAGGACCAATGAGCTAACCAATCTTTTTCCAGATTAGATTAATCCTAAAATATCCATCTGCTCATTGTTGTTATTGTTTGGATACACCTTCTTTTCTTCCCAGCCCCACAATCTCTTCTGAACACATTTTTCCATTGCATCTTAAGACAGGAGGCTACCTTTAAGAGCACAAGGCTGGCTGTGTAACACACAGTTTTCTCCTGCATCACTCCCAACATCTGTTGCCCAAGGTCCCTGTTTCAATCTAACTCTTTGTATAACCAGCCCTGCCTACTGAAAGAAATCAGAGCAGAAAACCAGTGCAGCCAGGAAAAACTTGGGCTAGTTTTTTATTAGAGGAAAGATATAGTTTTACTAACATAGTGGAGCCTTTCATACCAGAAATATGAGAAGATGCAAAGATCTTGCTTTAAATGTAATTTAGAACTGAAAATCTACTATGAAGTACTGCTGTAGTGACCAGATACAATTGCAATGCAAAGTGAAAAACTTGAGGATTATTTTATCCATTGTGCTTTGGGACATTGTGCTATGATCTTTTTGATTTGTGACAATGAGCAGAAAAAAGAGCAGAAAAACCCGAATCACAGGTTCTTCTGAGAGACGGCATTGGAATCACCAGTTTTCTGAACTGCTTTTCAGTCCAAATTCTGCCAAATTTGCACTATCTACAGAGATGCTAAAAAAAAGGGAAGAAGGATTTATTTAAAAAATAATTACAGGATGTCATCCAAAGGGAGGCCAAGTATTATCCACCATAGTTAAATTCTTTTCAGACAGAGGCAGACAAAGGCAGAAAATTAAAAATGTTAGTAGTTGTGGAGAAAGCTAATTATTTCAGGAAATGAGATTTTGATGCTGTTGACTCAACTCTTTAAAATGCTCCTTGATGCTACTTTTACAAAACCAATAAATATCCATCTAAGGGACCAAACTAATCTACTTCTTTTCTGTAATGAACATACAATAGCATGAACAGGGTTTAAGGAACCCCCAAATGAAATAAACTGGCCAAAATCAGTAATTCTCACAAGATGTCAGTTTTCACTTAATATTAGCAAGATCTTGGGAATGACACTGCAAAGGACTGATAAGATTTAATGTATAAGAAAGTTGGTCCACTTCTGCCAGAATTGAGGATGCGCTCATGTTGGGAATTGATTTAGATTGTCCCCTATTTTCTTTTGAGGTTAGAAGTTGTTGCTTATCTTCCATGACTTTAATCTTATCGAACGGCCTGTTAGAACTGACGTTTGCTTCATCAGTAGCTGAGATGCACATGTACAGCTTCTATCAAGATGATAATTGATTTTAGCAATTGCTCCATTTTGTGATTGGTCACAGCCAGCCAGATGTTTAAACTGACATTTTTATCCAATTGTTGAGTCCTGTCAAGGACCTGGATAGGCAGATGTTGATGTTTCATGGTGGTAAAGGTATTGTCATAGGATGTAAGCTCTTCCAAGTATAGCTGTCTTTTGCAATTGACTGATAGTGATTTTGTCAATGCCAATGATGTTCAATTGGTTTTGGGATTGTACCCAAAGTGCCTATTACTATTGGTACTATCTTTGCTTTCTTTTGTCACAGTTGTTCTATTTCTTTTGCAGGTATTTGTATGTTGTGTCTTTTCTCCAGTTCTTTCTCATTATTATGGTTATTTATCAGATTTTAAATGTATTCATTATTCTTGCAGATGTTTTAATGGCACTTGGATAGTTGGCTTTACCGCTGTTGATTGCTATTGTTATTAACTGCAAGGTGTCCTTTGCAGATTCAGCAGTATACAGATGCAACAAATAAAGAATAACAGGGTTGGTACAGCTCTGTTGGAATTTAAATGCATGCTGAAATATTTCTACTCATTGTGGCATAACACTGCACTGAACTAGATATGGTCATTTATATATCTCATATTATTCTGAATGTTTACTACTGCATTTTGTGTGCTTTTCTATTATTTTGTATTACGGTGATTGGGCAGTTTTTGTTTTCTACTTTGGAATTGCTGGAGTATATAATAAATTTTCATAAACAATGGGGGGTGTTACTGCAGGAGGAAAAGCACTCAAACACTCAGAAAAGAATATCGGTTGCTAATACAGCCAAACCACGGCACTTTTGCACTCTATTACAGTAATATAAAAAGTGTCCAGCAGAAAGAGCAGAGGGTATTGAAGCAACTAATTGCACACTAATCCCCAAATGACATTTGGCAAAATCTTTCCTGTGTTGGTTTCCAAGCCTATGTATGAGACTGTGCAGAATTCTATTATTATATTATGCAAATTTATCTTGATCTAAAACAAGAACGGGCAACTTAAGAGCCTAAATTCTCCAGTCTTGTTTTTGCCATTCCTAGAGCTTTCCTACAATTGCACTGCCAAAATTTAGTGAATACAAAGCCAGTTCCTGGTAGCATGAATGTTGGTTTTATTTTTCCATGGAAATAAGAACAAAAATGAGTGTGTGAAGCCATTGCTAAGCTAAAGATACTTGTTTTCTTTTATCCAACACCACTCCCAAAAAGGATTTGAAAAAAGAAAAGATTCTTCCTCTCCAAGGATCTCACTAGAGAAAATCAGAAAAATTGAAGTAGCAGCAAACAATGGAATGAAGGGACTGTTCATTGTATATACACATTTGTTTGCTCTCTCTATGCACACATGGATTAATGCACGCTCTCTCACACATACACACATATACATATATATTAGCAGAACTGTAGTTTACATCTTTTCCTGCTTTCCCCATTCACTTCGCATCATAAATTAACATTGTATGATATGTGTATCCTTTGAGATTAAAATAAATACATTCAAAATTGGTTTCATATCTTATCATTCTTCATGATGAAAAGAATCCTTTGTAATGAAGGAATTCTTGTCAATTTTATAGTTCGTGCCGTAGCACAATGTGCCAACACAAAGCCTTGCATATCTCTAAATCTGCGCACCCAAAGGAGATTTTGCTGTGCATATTTTTCATTAAAAGGATTTGGTTTTCCTCTTTTCTGAAGCATGTCTGCTTTAATCTAGCACAAAGAGCAATCTCCCTACTTCTCAGAAGTCTTTGGTTCCAATCAAGCACAGCCATCCTATTTCGATCACCAATGTGACAAAACATGCTGTGTCTATAATTATAAAATACAATTGCAATTTTGTAAGGACATTTCAGCAGAACTAAGCAATTCATGCATATGGACTCCCTTTCGTTAGGTATATTCAAGCAGAGGCCTGCTAGCCATTTGAAAGAGAAGCTTTAATTTGGATTCCTACTAAGGAGACTTGGATTTGATCAAATTGCCTATGATTCTAATCCCTAGAATAGCAGTACATGTGGTCCTTGTTTAGGGATCATTTGCAGTTATCATAGCATCTATGGAGATTCTCAGTCATCCAGGTCATGGTTGTCCCAAAGGTGCTTTTTCAAGAGGCAACTGGACTTTATTCGTTTTTCCTTGAAGACGTTTCACTTCTCATCTAAGAAGCTTCTTCAGAACTGAAGAAGCTTTTTGGATGAGAAGCTAAACGTCTTCAAGGAAAAACAAAGAAAGCCCAGTTGCCTCCTGAGAAAGCATCTTTGGGGCAGTTACAAGAGTGATGAAAAAAGTAACTTTACCACCAATTCTTGCATTTACGACCTTTGCAAGTCAGCAAAGGGAAGCTAAAGATCATAAGTATGGTTGTGGTTTCACTTAGTTACTACGCTGCTTAACAAAGAGTTGCTAGACACCAAAAGGACTACCTCTAATAGCATTCCGGCAATAGAACCCACTTCCCTAAGAAATGATGCATTTTCCTGCCTTGAACGTGTTCAAGGGACTAAGCAACCATCTTTCTGGATGCTTTGATATGGATTTCTGCACTGAACAAGGACTTGATCCTGATGACATAGGCCAGGGTCCCCATCCTTTCCAGCTCTGCAGACCGGAAGCGGCAGTGGTAGCGGCGATCTGGGGGGGGGGGAAGAGGTTCATGCACACAGCCACTGCTTGCACAAATAGAGCTTTGTGCACTCACTTGTTGATAACGTGGCCAGGTTCCTAACAGGCTGTGGCCTGGTACCGAGCCACAGATGGGGGGCTGTGGACCCCTGACATAGGCACGCCTCTCCAAAGTACCTCTTGATAGTATTAGTAATACTATAAATCCACCACTGATTGCAAAAACACCAAAATGGGTTCCTCTGTACTTAACACTGAACAGAATCCGCTAACATCTGTGAATTTCTGCTCACAAACCTACCCAACAAAGCATATATTCAGGAAAGATTTTTTTTTAATGTATCTCTTTTTTCCAACATTCATATCTTTAAAATTCTATTCCGGGGGGGGGGTCTGTGTAACTGTATTTAAAAGCACAGAAAAAGTTGCATAGGAAACAATTTTAAAAAATCAACAGACTAATTTGAAAGGGGTGGTTCACTATTCTAACTGTCTACTGAATATGAAGAGATTGCACTGATTTACATTATTTGTGTAATGAAGTCAGGACAGAGATCGTTTTATTTTCATAATGATGCTATTATTCAAATGAATCAGATCAGAGGAACAATGAATTTCCGAATTTTTTGATTCCGCAGTGGAATACTTCATTGAGTTGCTTATTTTATTGAAAAAAATGTATAGGGTGAGTCAATTCAAACACCATGACTCCAGGTGGTTTACAATAAACCCCAAATAAGCAAAACCATATAGCAGGGGTGTCAAACTGCCAGCCGGTAGGCTGGATGTACCATAGCATCCACCACATTGCCAGCAATGGCAAAAAAGTCACAATACTTATTTATTTATTTATTTATTTATTTATGAGTCTTATATACCGCTTTAAGTGCAAGCACTCCCTAAGCGGTGTACACCAGTAAGCAATGTATATATATATTTACATTGCCCCCAACAATCTGGGTCCTCATTTTACCTACCCCGGAAGGATGGAAGGCTGAGTCAACCTTGAGCCGGTGAGATTTGAACTGCTGACCTGCTGAACACAGTCAGCTAAAGTGGCCTGCAGTACTGCACTCTAACTGCTGCGCCACCCCGGCTCCATATAATACGTCATGACACATCACGTGACGTTGCGAGTTTGACACCCTTGCCATATAGTGTCATGGCCCAGGACTCTGAAAAAACTGCTCCAGCTGAACCTGTGAAATGTCAGTTTCACAGGTTCAGCTGGAAATGCCAAGCCACGAATCACTTGAGGGTGATCAAACACAGGCTCCATCTGAACAGCGGGAGCAATCACATGATGACAGGCAACCTTAAAGAACTTGGACAGTAAAGCAGAGAGAAGTCAATGAGGCTCCTTGCCAAGCAAGGGAGTAACTCTCTCAATTAAAGACAGCTGCCTATAACCTGATTTAAGAAGGAGCCCTGAGCCATTTTTCTCTATTGGAAACAATTGTCTCATTTCCTGCTCTGGTGTGTCATTCTTGTGAAACTCTGATCTTGGATTAGCTGACAAACCTGACTTGGCTCTCTGACGTTTGGACTGAATGTTGACTCTTCTATGGGCTTATATTGAAAGTGAAACCACTCAGACATGCTTTTTTTCCCCAGATGCTCTGTTTTGATTTACATTCCTTGTCTGTGATCTATTGAGCCTTGAGTAAATTACTATTTTCACCTAGCGACTGAATTTGGAACCTAAAACAGAATAGGCAGTTCTGATACACTGAAAATGAGCCCTTGATAGGCAATCAGGGATTTGAAATTATTCTCTAGACTGGGACCCCCAATCATCCTAACCACGATGCCTGAGGAGCTAACTGGGAGAGAGGTGGTCACAACATCACCAATTCAAGGAGGACAAAGGCCAGAATCAGTGCCTAAACACTTAAACTTACCTTATAATTTATAAGCTACAAGGAAAATACAGTCTGCAATCACTAGGAAGATGAAGGAAACGCCTATCGTGAATCCCCAGATCAGACACTACCATCTCACATACTCCAAGGAGTAGCATACAAGTAGTCCTCAACTTGCAACCATTCATTTAGTGATCATTCAAATTTAAACATTTAAAAATGGAAAAAGTAACATATTGGTTTTCACCCAACTGTAGCAACATCCATGATCAAAATTTGGGCACTTGGCAACTGCCATATATTTATGACAGTTGCACTGTCCTGGGATCATGTGATCACCATTCCCAGCTGCCTTCTGACAAGCAAAGTCAATGAGGGAAGCTAGATTTAAGCCCATTTCTGGCAAAAAACATAAATCATGTTCACGTGACTTTGGAATGCCACATAAATGCAAGCAGTTGCCAAGCACCCCATGTGTGATCATGTCACCATTTGGTGGGGCTTCGAAACTTCAAATCTAAGTTGTAAGTTCCTGTTTTGGAGTGTGTTGTAACTTTGAACATCGCTAAACTACCAGTCATAACTTGAGGAGTACTTGCACATATATTGTATTCTTTTTATAGGAAACTTACTGTTCTAAATATACCAGTTGCTGAATTTCCTTATCAGTCTTCCTGTAAATAAAATTACCTTTTTTGCCATTTGAAGAGACTTGATTGTAGATATCAGATTTAAGCCAGCAGATGCCATATATAACTGAATAGATTACACAATAGTAATAGAGTGTGGGGGGGGGGAAATTAGAGAACACTCATATACCTACACATGCCTCTCCTGTCCTCAGTTTCTTACTCATTCTCTAGAGTAAAATATACTCAAATGTTTTGAAGAACATTCAATAATTGTTGAGGTTAAAACTTGCATTATCATTGAGTGGTTCCACATCTTAATGTAAGTCATATAGTCCAGTTATCTGAAAAGAAGATGAATCACAGCAAAAGATTATATCCATATGCACAAGTATAGAACTAATATAGCATTGAAAATGGTGGTCATTTCCCCCCCCCCCAATTAAGTACAATGAGTCTGCCTCCTTGATCTGGTTTTCGTTCTGCCCCACTTTCACAGCGCCTCAAATTATTTATCCAATTTGGAAGCTTCGCTATGCAGCTCTGAAGCCAACTTTTTACTCATTAAAAAGGGTGGAGTTCATCATAACAAGTATAGTCCTGTTGAGCAGAGAATAACATAGCAGGAAGAGCTAAGGAAAAATTTTATGAAGATTTGCAGGAAATGATGGCCTATGTTTTAAAAGGCACTGCCCATGCTTGGTAATGATTCAGCAGTGAAGCTTTAGGGTTAATTTTAAGCCCAGTTTCCCAGGGCTACAACCACACAATAGTGGGCACAGTTTAGATTTTAAAACCCCACTGAAGCTGAAGGGATAATTAAAAGCAAGCCTCCAAATTGGTTTGCAGACATTTTATTATATGACTAGATTGTATTTATTATTATAAAAGTGCATTTAAAAAGAATGACTAAGTATTGTTCATATATATATATATATATATGTGTGTGTGTGTGTGTGTGTGTGTGTGTGTGTGTGTGTGTGTGTGTATGTGTATATGTATATGTATATGTATGTGTATATGTATGTAGGTCTTTGGTTATTCGGGTTTTCTCCCGCATAAAATTGGAAGTGTCTTGGTGACGTTTTGACAAAGTCCCATTCGTCATCTTCAGGCTGGTGTTTTCAGCTTCATGCTTCGAGAGCAATGTATGATCTTAGCTGTTTCTTCCTTTTAACTGCCAGTGGGGTATGAACTGATTGGGTGGGAGCTTGGCTGTGTTCTGATTGGGTGGAGGTGTGTTCTGATTGGTTAGGGGCTTGGCTGTGCTCTGATTGGATGGGGGGTTGGCTGTGCTCTGATTGGATGGAGGAGTGTTCTGTTTGGGTGAGGGCTTTGTTGTGCTCAGGTGAGTCTGAGTTGCAGGGGGGTTTAAGCTCCCACCCAATCAGTTCATACCCCCACTGGCAGTTAAAAGGAAGAAACAGCTAAGACCACACATTGCTCCTCGAAGCACGAAGCTGAAAACACCAGCCTGAAGATGACGAATGGGACTTTGTTGAAACGTCGCCAAGACGTTCGTGGTCGTGCCTCATCTTCATGGTGGGTATGTTTGCTTCATGTATGGATTGGAGGGGTTTAAAGTGGCTCCAATCCATACATGAAGCAAACTGACACCCACCATGAAGATGAGGCATGACCACAAACGCAAAGCCAAAAAATAGCAAGGCAGCCCACCATCCTAATTCCCCCTGCAACTCAGACTAACCTGAGCACAACAAAGCCCTCACCCAAACAGAACACTCCCCCAGCCAATCAGAGCATAGCCAACCCCCCCCAGCCAATCAGAGCACAGCCAAGCCCCTAACCAATCAGAACACCCTCCACCCAATCAGAACACAGCCAAGCTCCCACCCAATCAGTTCATACCCCCACTGGCAGTTAAAAGGAAGAAACAGCTAAGACCACACATTGCTCCTCGAAGCACGAAGCTGAAAACACCAGCCTGAAGATGACGAATGGGACTTCATAGAAACGTCGCCAAGACACTTCCAATTTTACGTGGGGAGAAAACCCAAATAATGAAAGACCTACACACACACACACACACACATATATATCTTCCAAATAGATAAAAAATGATCACGTTAGCAAGTCATTTCTTTAATGAATAAGCAGCAGATGTTGAACATTTCAATGGGTAACAAATTCTGCATTTTCAATTTAGATATTTTGACCCAAATCCCATTAGAATAATAGAATTCAGTAGTAAGCCTACACCATTACTTTTGGTTTCATGTATTTAGTTCTCCCGCTTTTTTAAAAAGAGGAATTTATTTTAAGATGACAAGTTACAACTCCTTCTGGGTGATGTGAGACTTTTACTCCTCCACAAGAAGGAAACAAGCAATCTGGAAGAATGCAGATAAACTGGCTTACCTTTTGACAAAGGAATTGCAAAAATCAAACCTGCTTGCTTTCTTTAAAAGGATCCTTGATCAAATGTTTTGGATTGTTAATCTCATTTATATCAGAGGAGTAGCAGAGAAATTGATAGTCTGAATTCATTTTCTGTATCGTAAATAAAGAGAAGGACTAGGGTTGACTAGCTGTGTTCCAATATCTTAGGGGCTGCCACAAAGAAGAGGGGATCAACCTATTCTTCAAAGCAACTGAAGGAAGGCTGAGAAGCAATGGATGGAAAATAAACAAGGAGAGAACCAATCTAGGACTGACAGTGAGAACAATTAATCAACGTAATGGCTTGCCTCCAGAAGTCATAGGTTCTTCATCACTGGAGGTTTCAAGAAGAGACAATCATTTGTCCAGAATGATATAGGGATTCCTGCTCAAGCAGGAGACCTCCAAGGTCCGTTACACCCTATACTATATTCTATGTAAATGTAGGAATACAAACGAGTCTAAAATCTGAAATGGATTGCTTTATTTTATTGACACTCTCTCAACCATTCTGGAATTGGTAGGGGTTGGAAACAACAGTTTGGGCTATAGGCAAGGTATTTCAAGTTTAGAGCATGTCCAGAATAATCAGAGCAGTTTGGATCACCCCCAGAAATTCTGGAATAGCTCTATGGCAGTGGTGGCAAACCTATGGCACACGTGCCAGAGGCGGCACTCAGAGCCCTCTCTGTGGGCCCGCGTGCCATGCCCCAGAGATGGTAACTGTCCCTCTTTAACCAGCTGCCTGCTAACTTGCCGAGGTCCCACATGGCCAGATGCATCCCAGCATCCATGCACTCAATGGCCTCTGTGTGCAGCAGCTGATGGTGTCAGGCAACAGCCGCCCCGGCCCCTGCCTCATCTTGCTCTGTGACAATGGCACCCTAGCCCTGCCTCGCCTCACCCAGCAGGACGAGCCTCCTGCCCACCGCCCCACCTGCCAGAGACCCCCTGGATCTCCCCCAACCCTGCCCAACCCCCACAGGCGTCCCTCCCCACGAGCAACATCGAGGTGATCACACCCACCCAATCTGCCATGACCACCACAGCCACGCCCACCCAGTGGGCCATGCCCACCTGGCACCCGGTGATAAATAAGTGGGTTTGGGGTTGCAGTTTGGGCATTCGGTCTCTAAAAGGTTTGCCATCACTGCTCTATGGTATGGAATACTTCAAACTGAAAGCTTAAAAAATCTCAAGACTTAAATGTTTGAAAATTATGCCCACCACCATGCAAAGCCAGGTTAAGGCATCAGGCTGGACACTGGGAGGCCAAGAGTTCTAGTCCACCTTAGGCACAAAGCCAGTTTAGTGATCTTCGCCCAATACAGGTAATCCTCAACTTAACCACTATATTAGAGCCTGGAATTAAAGTTTTAAGTCATGGTGGTCATTAAGCAACACACTTTGTGTCCATGCCTGATTTTACTATCTTTTTTTGCAGCAGAAGTTAAGCAAATGTCACAGTCATTAAGTCAGCCTATTGCCTTCAGTGGGCTCTTTTTGCAAAAAATACCAAAACTCCTGGTCACATACCATGGGATGCTGCAAACAGCCATAAATGTGAGCAGTTCCCAAGCACCCAAACTGCAATCATGTGATGAGGGGAGTACAGTTGTTGGAACTCTATAATTGTTTTAAGTAGCTATTGGGAAGTCTATTGTAATTTTGAATAGTATCTAACTGACTTGTTGTTAAGCAAGAACTACTGTAATTCTCAGCTCTGAAAAGATGGCAAAACCACTTCTGAAATTTGCCAAGAAAACTACTTTCTAGGCCAGGCATGTCAAACTCACGACATCACGTGACATAGTGCGACGTTTTGTGACTTTTCCCCCATTGCCAGCAATGGGGTGGACGCAGTTTCAGTGTGATGCATCCGGCCCATGGGCCGGCAGTTTGACATGCCTGTTCTAGGCAGTCATCAGGAATCAACATTGACACAAACATATGGAAAGAAAGCCCTCAACTATAATGAATGTTTTATGAAAAGAAGGACTAGAGATGATATGATAGCAGCATTCCAATATCTAAGGGGCTGCCACAAAGAAGAGGGGGTCAACCTTTTCTCCAAACCTAGAAGCAGGACAAGAAGCAATGGATGGAAACTAGTTAAGGAGAGAAACAACCTAGAACAAAGGCGAAATTTCCTGACAATAAGAGAACAATTAATCAATGAAATGACTTGCCTCCAGAAGTTGTAGGTACTCTATCACTGGAGGTTTTTAAGAAGAGATAGGACAACCATTTGTCTGAAATCGTATATAGTTTCCTGCTTGAGTGGGGAGTTAGATTAGATGACTTCCAAGGTCCCTCCCAACTGTTATTCTGTTATAATCATATTGTGTGGCTATGGCTCCAGATGTGGTTGAATAACCAGTTTTTTAAAATCTATTTAAGCTGTTGACTATAGGTTCTGGGAGGCTGTGCCAAAGGTCATGGGATACTTTTTTGTCAAGTCTGAGACACTCTCCAGAATAGTATTGGAGAGAGCTTGGTTTAAATCAGGGGTTTTCAAACTTGGCCCCTTTATGACTTGTGGACTTCAACTCCCAGAATTCCTCAGCCAGCGTGTCTGGCTGAGGAATTCTGGGAGTTGAAGTCCACAAGTCATAAAAGGACCAAGTTTGAAGACCCCTGATTTAAACTATCATTCTGCCATGAAGTTTAATGGATGTGTGTAGGCCCCTTATTCTGTCCAATCTCGCTCACAGAATTGTTATGGGGATAAAGAACAAAGTTTTGGGAAACCTCGTTATGGCTCCTTAAGAGCAGGGTTTTCAACCTTTTCACCCATTGTACCACTTTTAGGATATGGCAATATCCGAGTACCACCTGTCGCCTAGCAAAGTGTCAAAAACTTGATGACCAAAAAAAAAAGGAAAAAAGTGATAAAGTACAGGTAGTTCTCGACTTACAAGAGCTCGCTTAGTGACTGTTTGAAGTTACCATGGCACTGAAAAAAGTGCCCCCCCCAAGCCACAGCCGAGCAAGACACCTGCCTGCCCACCCAGCGGCGCTCTTCCTCCTGTCCGAGATTTTCATTGTTCTGAGCATTTCTGTTGAGGATTGGCAGCGGGGGTGGGGTGGGTGTTTGGTTTTTATTCCCCCTCCCCATCTGCTGGGTGGCTGCAGCAGGTTTTGGTCACTTCACATGATCCTGGGACACTGTGACCTGGAGAGGCTGCAACATTCCAGCTGATCGGCGCTTCTTCTGGGCTCAACAGAAGCACCAGGATCAGCGCCGAGCTCCAGCTGGAGCCTGGAGCTGATCCTGGCGCTTCCACTGAGCCCTGACAGCCCCAAAGAAGTGCTGATCCTGGCGCTTCCGCTGAGCCCTGACAGCCCTGCAGCTCCAGCCGTCTCTCGCTCAGGCTTGTGCGGTGCTGCCACTGGTTCAGCTCATTCCCCTCCCCCACTACCACTTTTCTAGGATGGTCGCGTACCACCGGCCAGGTGCCAATGTACCACAGGTGGTACCCGTACCACTGGTTGAAAAGCCCTGCTTAAGACGATGTAATATGCATATAACTAAACAAATGCAAATAACTAATATGCATATAACTAAACAAGTGAAGAGAAGGACCTGGGGGTAACATGATAGCAGTACTCCAGTATTGGAGGGGCTGTCATAATCAAGAGGAGGACAACCTATTTTCCAAAGCACTCGAAGGCCAGAAAAGGAACAATGGATGGAAACCAAGGAGAGATTGAAATAAGGAAAAATTTTCTGACAGTGAGAACAATCGATCAATGGAACAGCTTCCCTTCAAAAGCTGTGGGTGCTTCATCACTGGAGGCTTTCAAGAAGAAACTGGGCAGCCATTTGTCAGAAATGGTATAGGGTCTCCTGCTTGAGCAGGGGGTTGGACTAGATGACCTCCAAAGTCCCTTCCAACTCTGTTATTCTAAATAAAGCTGCCCTCATGAGAACTCTGTGGGAGAAATTTGATTACAAGCCCCACAATATATGGAGCCAGCTGTGGTCATTCTGCCAGCTAAATAGCAGATTTTATCTCCATTCAAGGTAAAAATATAAAAGCAACTTTAGGAAGTTAATTCTTCATCAGAGCTTTGCAGACACAAGGTCGTTGATACGACACAATGGCATATGATTTCTGTGCAATATCACAGGATGTGATAGCACACCATTATCACAAAACGGCACTCCTCCTTGGATAGAAACCAAGATAAGCAAATAAGTTGTTCTGCATGTTTAAGCGGCTAAAAATTGCACTCTGAGCTAGCAAGAATGAACATTCCTGATCTACTCTGTGTATATCTTGAGTATGATTAAATATGCACTATACAAATAAGATAAAAAAAAATTAGTTGGTTCCTCTTAGGCGTTTCTATAATCCTTATGGTGGTATCTGCTCATTGCATATTTTTGATTTTTAATATGCTGGCTGTCAGGGACGGAGGGGTGCATGGAAGGAAGAAAAACGCTGAGATTGACTAAGTAACCATTGAACATCATCCTTAGGTGAACCTTCTTTTCCTGTGTACCTATGGCACAACAGTGAAATTGCACAACAGCAAATCAAAATACAAGAAATAGAGTGCAGCATGTAACTACTTTCACACTGATCATAAGAAAGTGTTTTTCTAAAGTATTGCCCAACCTATCTTAGAGAATTTTTGTAACCTGAAGGTTCCTCAGAAATTGGTTGTGCCATTAGGCTGAAGACTCTAGAGGGATTATTGATGGCTCTCCTATTATTTTTGCCTAATATTTCTTATTTTTAGCTATGTCTTTTATAGTTTGTTTATAATAATGAGTATTGTTTTACTATTTATTAATGTAAACATTTTTTAGCTTTGCTGTACGTTGCCAAGAGCCACTGGTGTATGACATGGGCGGCTATATAAATTTGATAAATAAATAAATAATGGGATTAAAATAGGAAAAGAAGACTACAGTGTATTTGATTTTTGGATATCAAGATGGGATGGTCTAACTTCATGGCTCCTAAACTCAGATCCTTAAAGGATCAAATGTCCTTAGTACAGGTAGTCCTCGACATATGACTACAACTGAGCTCAAAATTTATGTTACTAAGTGAGACAGTTAAGTGAATTTTGCCTCATTTTACCTTTCTTGCCACAGTTGTTAAGTGAATCACTATAGTTGTTGGGTTAGTAACACAGTTGTTAAGTGAATCTGGCTTCCTTACTGACTTTGCTTCTCCAAAAGGTTCCCAGGACACTGCAACCGTCATAAATATGAGCCACTTGCCAAGCATCTCAATTTTGATCATTAGACCATGGGAATGCTGCGAAGATCGTAAGTTAGAAAATGGTCATAGGTCACTTTTTTCAGTGCCGTTGTAACTTTACACAGTCACTAAATGAACTATTGTAAATCAAGGACTACCTGTATAGAAATAGTATTTCTTAAAAGAAAACCAGAATGACCTAGACCTGGTAACCTTGCTTGAAAACTCACAAAAGTTAGTGTGTCTCTTCTAATATCATAAAAAACCTTCAACAGGAACATCAATGTAAAATTTAATGATCTCACACATATTCGAATAAAAATAGCAACAACAAACTCTGGGACCCCTCGGGTATCAAGTTGGGAGGTGCTGCAATGTGTACTGAAGTCCACACAAAGAAATGTTTTGAAACATGCTGATTAAAACGTACTTTTATTAATAAATATATCTCCCCCAAAGGATAAGACTTTCTTTATATCATTATTTCTTCTTAGCATTTCCCACAAGGACGGGGTCTCTACCTGGAAAAACTCTGCGCATGTGGGGAGGAGAGGACTCAATTGAGGGTTAATCCATTGGCTGTCACTCAAAACTGACATTGGGAGCTGAGAGAATATGACTGGCCTCAAATCACCCAGTTGCTTTCGTGTCCAAGGCAGAACTAGAACTCACAGTTTAGTGAGTTTCTAGTGCCTTAAGCATTAAACCAAACTGACTCTCAAACCAATATTTTAACAAAATAAGGGATCTTAGCAAGTCATTTTGTCTGGCGAGCCAAACCTGTTGAAATATCCACTTTCACATAGCTGAATAAAGATAAGGAGCTTGGATTTCTTTTCTTGTTTTAGCTACCTTGCCTGGTCTATTCGAATATCCAGATTAAGCAATAAGAATCCCATGGATGTAGACTGGCACAGAACTAGCATCCTATTCCTACCGAAAGAACCCCGCATGTAAACATGGCAGATCGGAGTCCAACCTGCTTATTACTAATGGTAGTTAGGTTTCCCACTCAACTCTTCCAGTAGGAAGCTTTTGAAAATGGAATTCTCCAAATGCAGCTTGAAGTCGATAGCCTCTTCCTCAACAACTTTCAAGAATTCTTGAATGTTTTGCTCTAGTTGGATTATTTTAGCTTTATCATTTTTTAACCTACTTACAAAATGGTGAAATTGCGCTGCTCCAAGTCATACTGACTGACATAGATGCTGAAGGGATTAATTAATAACACACAACCTACTGCCAACACACATTGCTTGTATTGGTATCTTCAGATCAAGACTGACAACCTTTCCTAATCATGGTATACTCCCACACGCTGGAAACATCTCTCTCACAGACACACTCCTCTCTCTCTCTCTCTCTCTCTCTCTCTCTCTCTCTCTCTCTCTCTCTCTCTCTCTCTCTCTCTCTCCCTTTCCCTCTCCCTCTCCCTCTCCCTCTCCCTCTCCACTCATCCAGGTCATGGTTGCCCCATGTTCTGAAGAAGCTTCTTGGATGAGAAGCTAAACATTTTCAAATTGAAAGCAAAGAAAGCCTGCTAGGCTTTTGGTAAAGCATCTTCGGGACTCTCTCCCCGCCTGTTCTCTTTCTCTTTCTTTCTCTCTTATTTTCCACAAATCCCCTTGATGTTGACTTAACCACATTCCCAGCTCATGGGTGTGATCAGGCCTTTTTTTTCTCATAGAACGCCCAGAACGGAATTCCGGCACCTTTTTTGGATGGAACCTTGTAGGGTAGGCAAGGCAGCCTGTATGACATGTGTGAGTTCCGGCACCCTTTTTTTTTTTTTTTTTTTTTAGAAAAAAAAGCACTGGGTGTGATAGACTTAAGTCATCGTTAAGTGTACTGGTATCCAAGTAATATTTTTGCTCTTGGCCTAACCTCATCAAAGGATAAAGGTGGATAAAATTTGTTAGGCTTCACCATCTAATAATACCTGCAGATGACTTGAAATAAGGGCAAGGGGGGAGAAACAGTAGATTTAATGCCAATATAGATCCTTGTCAACTCAAGGATGCGTAGAGAGCATTTCATCTGAGCTCCCGAGTTCATTTAGTGAGCTTATTGTGTACTATTTCAACCCATCTGGCACTGGCCCATACTTTTCTTGCCACTAATAAGCCAACCAAGCCAATTTCACTTAGACATTGAGGTGGTCTCCCATGGAGAATGAGACACGCACACAGGTATCTCGGGATGGGAGCCCAGAGCTGACTCCAGCACCCTATTTTATTGTTACTAAGGTTTTTACATCACACAGCGTAAGCAAAAGATGTATATAGGGGTGGTTACAATATATCAAATAACAGACACTTTCCAGATGCAAGGCTACAGCAGGTGTTCTTATCAGAGTCTGTCCAAATGGTTGATGAATGCATCCTGTGTCTAGGTCAGTTTGTTATCTCTGGGGCCCTTGTGGGAGATGTCCATGGGCATTTGTGCAATTAATCCCACAGACATGAGTGCTTCATCCTTAGAATAGTTTCTTCTAGCCTATTTTTGAAAGCTGAATATTTCCCTGCTAAGACCACAAATCTTCTCCAGTAGACACTAGAGCTGCTATTCCAATGCAATGCTTCTCCTAGGCCAGGATCAGAGCTGTGCTGAACCACGTGGATTGTTGAGATAATCAAGGACTGATTTTGTGATTATAGTTTGCAACATTGCTCTGCAACTATGTAGTTGAACCTGAACGAGTGGCTACAGGAGTAGTATGAGTAATTTTTAAAAAGGGATATTGCAACCTGATGCATAGTCGCAGATGTTCATTATAGTTACACCTACAAGGGTGTGCATAAAAAAATTAGCAAGAGAACTTATAGGAGGCCCCTGAAATCACGTAAAGAATTCCAAATAGGTTCTGGAAATAGACATCACCACCATACATTTAATCCTATATCCAAGCTGAAAATCTCCAAGCTTTATAAAACCAGACATACTTTTCTTTCTTCTTGATGCATTGGATAGACATATAGGTAATTCTTAACTTACGACCACAATTAGGACTGGAAAATATACATATAAATAATGCAATTGTTAAGTGAAGCATTATGTAAGTGCACCCAATTTTATGAACTTTTTGCCAGGGTTGTTAAGTGAATCACTGTGGTTGTTAAGTGACACATCATGGGACCATGATTTGCAATCTTCCCTGCCAGCTTCCCCATCGATTTTGCTTGTCAGAAGCTGGCTGGGAAGTTGCAAATGGCAGTCACGTGACCACAGGATGCTGCAACCGTTGTAAATATGAGTGGTTACAAAAGCCCAGATTGTGATCATGTGACCATGGGGATGCTGGAATAATTGTATGTTTGATTTACGATTGCAAATCACTTTTCTTAGCATCAATATAACTTCAAGAAGTTGCTATAGAATGATTATAAATCAAGGATTACTTGTAAAATATATACTGAATTAATGAAACAGATACATGAAAATGCTGCTTAATCGATTAGCTTGGAGAAGAAAGAAGTTTTAAATAGGATTTAAAACTTAATTTAATTATTAGATTAATAGGAGTGAGGACAATTTTGAATATTTTTACTTGCAGTATAATAGGAAATGATGCAAAAATGTTATAAGCTATTTAATTTTCACACTTTTCCGATTCTAACGTGCCTCAGGGTTGCTGTACAGTTCAGCCCTCACACACACTACAAAGTGATATATTCTAAGATTCAGACCAATCCTGAACTTGCAATATGGATCTAAGCCTATTATTGAGCAACATCTCAAGATTACTATTATCTACTCAGAGCTTGACAGAGAATATTCAGCATGAAATGATCTACTAAGTTATCTTTTCCAGATGCTGCTTCTTCCAACCTATTATGGGAAGAATAAGCAATATGTGCATTAGAATTTACATTATCAAGTATTTATTTTTTTAAAAGTGTTTTTTATTCAATAGCACCTGGATTACAAAAAGAGGCTTTTTTTCCTCCATTTATATACAATAAATGGATATATTGTGGAGAAGCAAAGTGGGAAATGCCAACTTATAAGAATGGAAGTAAAGATGGCATTCATTCTGATCCAGCTGCAAGAAAACAGGATTGTTTTATCTTGCATCTAAACCAATATAATTCTGGGAGTGCCTGATTTTACCATATGGAAACAGAACCGAATTTTTATTATGAAAGTCTTGTAATGTACAGGCAATATACAAGCATCATTTGTCATTTCAGGTAGATATTAGAAGTGGCTAATAATTATGTTCTTGCTCATCACAACCTCAACAAGTTTAGTCAGTTATGTTTACTTAGAAGTATGGTTGATTGCACTGTCCATATCTGACTTTTCTTTAATCCCAGCTTATTATGTGAGATTCATCTAAATAATTAAAGCAGAAAACAAAAATAAATTTGCCAAGTCCATTTGAGTTTAGTGTGTGGCTCAAAACCATTGTCTATTACCTTATGTTTCCATGTGTGTTGAAAACTCAGAAAATTGGGTTGCACCATGATTATCAAAGATGGTATGTTGTTTAAAGACATTTGTAAGCTATTACCAACCCTTCAAACAATTGTGTTCATATAACATCCCAAATCAGGTTATGTCAAAGCCTAACAGCTTCATTCATACAACTTGCTAAACTTGGTTAGTTTTAATTATATTAAGGATTTTCTTTTTTTTCAGTGATTTCATGTATTGTGTTTTGGTAAATTCATTGGGTTCTATAAACCTTATGAGTTAATTCAGGATCTAGGGTTGACAAAGTCACACGAATACAACCAGTTTCTTGTTTTTGTCCAGTCTGGACCCAATTTGTTGGGGGCAACATGCAAATAATGCTTCTATATTGTAAACCACCCAAAGAATGGGGTAAAGCGCTATGGGGTGGTATATAAGCCTAAATGCTATTGCTATCTTGGTTGCTGGAGTTGAAGCCTTCTCTGTCACTTAAAAATAGGGCCTAAAGTAAGCTCTCCTTCAAGTTGAGCTTGTCTGCAGCTAATTCCAGAGCCAGTTTTCGAAACATAACACAAAATGGAAATAGTCCATTACTGCCTTCAAATGTAAGATTTAATTGAGAATTGTAGGATCACCTGGTGGTCTCCCACTATTCAGATACAAGGTTGCTCAGTTTTTTAAGGTCAACAAAGTTTACAAAGGGGAGGCTCTCTAGCTGGGTAGAAATAGAGCACAGTTTGCTAATCGTAATCCCAAAAGCATTTCCTCTCTCGCTTTTTTCAAAAAGTGAACGTGGGGAAAGAATGACATTTTTTTACCAGGATAGTGTCTATTCCCTCAACACTCTGAACTAACCAAATCCACATTGGGGCAAGCCAGCCTGGTTAGGAGCCCAGTTCCGTGGCTGTTAATACCCAGACTCACATCATCCGAGTACTCAAAAAAAAAAAAAAAATTCATTTTGCGCAAGGCGCAAAGTCACAAAAAATGTCTACCCGAGGTTAACTCAAGCGCATTTCGTCAGGTAAGCGTGGGCAAACGCGTCGTGCGAATAGGCCGAGTCCCTTTGCTGCGACTGTCGGCAATTAACCTGAGATAACCTTCTCCTGGCTGAGGAGGGGAGGGGAGGCAGGAATTTGGCGGCGAAGCCTGGACTAAGGGTTACCCAATCACGGGCGGGTCATGCCACCCAGGGCACTAGTTTGTGTTCCTAACCCCCCTGGTTGTGGTTGTGGCTAACAACAGCTTCGGTGAGAAACTCTGCAAAGGAGGAGGCCGGCAGTCTGGAACTGGGAAGGAGCGGGAAGGTGGGCGCAAAGGCCGTCCCCACCGCAGCCGGGAAAGGGCGGGCGGCGGGCGGCGCCGGACCAGCGCGCTCGCCTTTCCCCCTTCCCGCCCTGCCGCCACCTGCAGCTCCGGCTTCCTCCGCCTGGCGTAACTCTTGCCTCTACCTGGCGAGGCCACGTCAGGGGCTCCCGCTCCTGCTCCCGCCACGGCCGGTCGCTCGGATCCTTCCGCACCATGATCTCTGCTCGAGGCGGGGGCTCCATGCCTCCGCCGCCCAACGCCACTGCCTATTATCCCCCGCCTCGCGTGAATCTGCCCTCCGGCGTGGAAATCCTGCGCACTTACTCGGGGGCCTTCGTCTGCCTGGAGATCGTGAGTGCCGAGGGCCGGGAGGAGGAGGGAGAGGGGAAAGAGCCAGGGGCGGTGGAGGGGCAACAGGTGGTACAGGTGCTTCCCCGCCAGCTTTGGCCTCTCCCCGGCCATCCCTTTAAGTGGGATCGCGGGAGGGAAGGGTCCCCTCTTCCCTCGACAGGCGTCTAGGAGCGCCCTTGCTGCTTGCTTTGTTTTTGGCCGAGTCCCCTTTAAAGAGAAATCAAAGCAAACGATGGTAGGAGGACTGGATCTGGTAGGTAGCTGGGTAGATCAAGAAAAGTTGACTTCCGCGATTGGAAAAAAAACCCGACTACGCACAGATCGGTCTTGCAGCCAGTTGCTGGGAAGCAGATACACCTGTTGGATTCTGCACCTTGCATACAGCTGTCAGCTAAGGAGAGGAAAACAGCTGCCTGGCCCTTAGTCCCAACTTCTGGTCACATCATTCTCAAGCTCCAGCTTTTCTCAGTTCCTATTTATGTTACATATTTTTTTCACCAAGGCCTTTACGGTAGAATAGATCTATTTTCCCCGTTATTTTTCTGGTGGCAAATGCATTTCTAGAACTGCCTAATAGATTAAGCAAAGATAAAATGGAGGCTGGGTCTAGCATATTGTGAGTACCCAAATGTTTTCTTATCATATGGTTTGAATATTAAGTCCTGACACGGTTTATTGATTTGATCATGGCATGATAGGTGAACACAGGAAATAAATTTGTTTTTAAAATTTAGATGATCGTGGGAATTCACTTTATTAATGTATCCTTTCTTACTCATTTGTCCATTAGACCCTCAACTTCCACTCTGGTTCTCCCTGATCCACTTAATTAAAAGCTTCCTGCTCTCATTTAATTGTAAATCCCCTTTGCCTCTCAATTTGGATAAATTAAGACATCAGGTAATTTAGTCCAGTTTTATATAACTAGCTTCCTAGAATCTCAGGTGGGGTTCTCTTCCTGCTTTTGTACCTGAGGAAATTTATCTCTAAAAGCCAGGATGAGACACAGCACCCACAGAGCATCTCCTCTTCAATTGTACCTCTTATTCAGCCTTTTCTATAGCATCACACCCTTTTTTTTCAAGAACAGCTCGCTTTGTTTCCAAACCAGCACAAAAGGTGTTGTGGTGATGACAAATGATTGCGTGCCACTAAAGTCAGTCAGAGGTAGGATTTGCCATCACTTCTCTTTAATAAGGTTCCTAAAATTCCTGTAACACTTTTTATGATGTGAGCAAGTCTCAGACTGGATGATTTCGTTACCAGGGAGAGGATAGCATTTAAAGACAGAACATTTGCTGGATTTTAGTCTCCCATACTCCCAATAAACCAAAAGGTCCTTTCTAGAAACCAAGCTGGCAATGTTTTCCTATATTCTAATCTCTGTATTTCTCCTACACCTTTCTCGAGTACACCTGTTGTTGAAACTGCACTCTGTTATTACTCCTCCAATCACTTCCTGCCCGCCTGCTCCTATCTAAATATTCTTCCTGCTGTTCTTTGCAGAGACAGGATCAGGGTACACTAAGGATAAGTTTTGCAAAGGTAACAGAGAAGTCCCAAGACTCATCTGAATGTCCCTTAGCAGTCTAATTATCAGAGAGAAAAGTCCCATTACCAACCCACTTTAGGGACTGGCTTCACCCTCTGCTGACTTTGTCTTCACTGACAGGTGAGCCTAAAGCAATGTTATAATGCCCAGCTCACCCATTATATGATACCATGATTTAGTGCAGGGATGACCAACATGGTCTGCACACCATCCCCAGCATCTGCTGATGCATCAGTTCAACAGAAGAGTGGCCAAATTACCCTCTTCAAAATTACTCCCTCTCCAAAAAAAATACTAATTACTTCTAATTATTTTGGAGGGAGAATAATTCAAAAATCTGTCATAAAAGTGAAAAAGATCCTTTCAGATAATTAAAAGTAGGATCAGAGGATTAAAAGCTCTCCAGAAAAATCCTGGAACAGGTTGTCCCATTCCTTTCCATGACTTTATGACATCATTGGGTTGCCTTCTATAGCCATGTGGACATTTCACAGACTCTCAATGTCTTTTGTAACATGTTGACAAGGGACAATCAATCAGTGGAGAAGACAAAGCACCAAAAGTGTTTTATTTGATGATGTAGGAGATAACGAGTCTGAGCCTGAGGGAGGGGTCAAGTGCATCATCAGCCTTGAGTCCCGTTGTGCCCATAAGAGGTCTAAGTACAGCCCACCTTGAATTCCATTGACTTTTATCTACTGCCAATTTGCTTTGACCATTAGTAGTTCAGATTCTTGTCGAGAGTGTTAGCATGCAATAAACTGTATCTATTTGAACCGCCTTGCCTTCTGATTTCCTGCACTTGACAGGTGATCTGAAAAACAAAGATGTCCTGTTTCTCTGACCTGCTTTTTCCTGTAACCAAGTTAGTGGAGGAAAGTAAGAGTGATTAATGCAGCTAGATAGGCGTTCACAAGGCTAACATCTCGCAGGTCTTACTCAAATATTATTCTGCCTGTCATTGCTTACTTAAGATTGAACTGTGGCTCTTGAAACATCTTCTTGGTTACGCTAGCCCTGAAGGGGCTGTGAGCAGTTCCTTGATGCTCTTCCCCACTTTGTCTCCTCACTCTGCATAGCCACAATGTTAAATATTATTTAACAGGTGGTTTTTTGGTTAACAAGGAACTCTGATAAATTCCCCAAGAGATTTCTGCAAGTCTCCTCTAGCATAATGCTGCTACTGGTCCCACAGAGTTGTGTACCCAGGCCTTCCAGATATTATTCTATGGAATAAATCATAACTAGCTGGCTATATGTAACATTTTGGGCCAAACAAGACACATTTGGATTTGCAATTTGCTCAGCAGCTGGATTCACATAAACCATTAAACTATTATTATTTTATTATATTAAATTTAGAGGTCACCTGGTTGCAAGTGACTCTGGGCGTCTTGCCCTTTAAAAAGCAAGAACAATAAAATAAGAGGATATTGTATATATCTGAAAAGAAAATACATAGCTTACAAAAAAAAAAACAATTAATGGAGGCTCAACATTCAGGGAAACTAGCTAGATTTTCAAGGATTTTTAGAATATCCATCAGGGTGGGAGCTATATCAATCTCTGGGAAAATACTGTCCAAGAAGCTGATACTATGACACAGAAGGCCTATTTCCTAGGTCCCGATAAATGAAAGTACTGTTTAATTAAAAGGATGTATAACACACCCAATGTGCCAGGTCTTAACAGAAACTATTGGAGATAAGCACTCCTTCAAATAACCAGGTCTACTTCCACGAGGAGCTTTTTAGTCATTCATTTATTCATTCATTCAATTTGTGTACCCGCCCATCTCACACCAGTGAGTCTTTGTCTACATACAAGATACACCAGCATTTTGAATAGCATCCTGAAAACCGATAGGTAACCAGTGCAGGTCACAAATTAGTGATGACAGAAGGGGAAGTCCTGTCCTGTCCATCATTGACTGCGCTGACCAATCTGGACCAGCATTACTTCCAAACAATCTTCTAGGATAGTCCCATTGAAAGGGTATTGCAATACAGGTAATCCTTGACTTAACAACCTTTTGTTTAGTGACTATTCAACGTTACAGCGGCACTGTTGAACAAAGTGACTTAGGGTCTTTGTTCACACTTGCAACCATTGCAGCATCCCCATGGTCACGTGATCAAAATTCAAACACTTGGCATGTAGTTATGACGGTTGTAGTCTCCCGGGGTCACGTGATCCTCTTTTGCCACTTTATGACAAGCAAAGTCAATGAGGAAGCCAGATTCACTTAACAACTATGTTATTAACAACTGAAGTGATTCACTTAACTGTGAGCAAGGAAGGTTGTAAATTGGGACAAAACTTGCTTAACAACTGTCTTAGCAATGGAAGTTTCGAGTTCAATTGTGGTCGTAAATCGAGAACTGCCTGTAGTTCATTTGTGAGTTAAACTAGCTGCTATATTCAAATGATATGCTAAACCTGATTAGTTGTGATTACTGTATTTAGATTTTTTTTAATGACTTAGTTGGATGGAGAAACCTGTCCCATTTAATTAGCTTACAATACAGAGGATTGTGCAAAGCTGAAAAATGAATTAGCTCAGTAACCAGGTAAAGGGTATTGTGCAAAGCTAGCTCTTAACAAAGTGGATAGCATATATTGCTGCTATCATTTTGTGTCTGTTTGCTATCAAAATAAGCTATTTTATTGCAGGACAAATCCATTTAGTTGGCCATTCTGGAAGGGAATTAATGTGAAGAGAGGGATAACAAGAAGCTACTTAAAACAGGTTTTATGTTCTTTTATTTTTTCCAGTCTAATAAATGTGGAAATAAATTATGTAAATGGTAGGCACTTTCTTTGTCCACCTGTCAGCAGAATAACTCTCTAAAATAGAGCAGAATTGGGCTGAATTCAATGTGATGGGAAAAGCCTTTAAAAATAAAGTCTGAAAATGAGGCTATAATGAAAGGAAATCAGATATTTTTCCCCGGTAGTAAGAGTAGTTGGCCATTTTTATTTTTATTTATTTTTAATTTTATTTCATTTCCAAAGTATATAGGCTGCTCAGTTCCCAATACTCTGGACAGCTTACAATTATTCTACGAAGACCAAAAAAAAAAAAAAACAACCTAGCAGCACTGAAAAAGATTACTTATGACCAATCCACACCCTTAGGCCCTTCATAGCATCCCCATAGTCACATGGTCAAAATTTGGGTGCTTAGTAGCCATCACGTATTTACAATAGTTGCGGGATCTTCATCTGATCGCCGTTTCAATCCTTCCCAGCCAGCAAACTTAATGGGGGGAAGCAGATTCGCTTAACAGCCAGCTGATTCAATTAGCAACTGCAGTAATTTGCTTAAGAACCATGGCACAAGAAAGGTCATAAAATCGGGCATAACTCATTTAACAACCTCTTGCTCAGCACTGGAAATTCTGGTCCCAATGGTGATCGTAAGTCGGGGACTACCTGTAAAACCGAAGGAAGTACATCCAATAGAGCAATGGTTCTCAACCTGTGGGTTGGGACCCCCTTTGGGGTCGAACGACCATTTCACGGGGGGTCGCCAAACAACGCAGTCTGCCATTTTTTCCCCCTTTTCATTAGCTGTGCTACTCCCTTTTATTCTATTGGCTTTTGAAAGCCAATAGAATAGACTCTCTTGAATAGAGTCTAATTCTATTGGCTTTCAAAAGCCAATAGGAATTGTCCAGGCTGTCTCTGCCCTGCTGAGCCCGCCAAAAGTCCCATTCTGCAAACGGTGCTGCACCAGTTGAGTAGTCCTCGACTTACGACCGGTTGAGTAGTCCTCGACTTACGGCCGGTTGGGGGTCGCGGCATTAAAAAGGTTGAGAACCACTGCAATAGAGTTTAGGAGCATAACCAGCTCTTTTGTGGCTTCCAAAACATCAGGTAACAACTACTTGGATCTTGGGGGAGAGGAATGTTATCCTAGAGGACAAGCAGTGCCACAGAGAAGTCAAGAGCTACTAATATTAATGACTTCTCTATTCTAAGCCTACCTCCCACTGCCTTCCTGGTTCGCATGCTTTAGAACTGTGTGCTTATATAATCTGATTCATGCGTCCCAACACACCCATACATGCCCATACAGTAGTAACACTATAGGAGAACAGGAACACACACCCAGAGAGAAGAGAGAGGCGTAAATTATTGCTTTGTTGTGTAGAAGGTATAATGATTGTCTATGGCCACTACTCATAAAAGGTTTGGGAAAAATTCAAGAAGCCACGCTTAGTATGGCTTTTGGTGGCTGAATTTTTTTTTTAACAGGTTGCATGCTATTTGATTGTGGCAACAACTGAAATAGCTGGAGTCACATATAAGCCACCAAGCAAAACCAGTTCAGGTTGCTGTAGTGCGTGATCCCAGTCCTTAGTTCAGTTATTTATATAATATCCATATGTTGATTGGGATGCTACAATGTTTTAATATCTTAGACACAAAGACTGTGAATTGGCAGGAGAAAATGAAATTAAGTGACTCTCTCTCTCTCTCTCTCTCTCTCTCTCCCTCCCTCCCTCCCTCCTCTGATTTATCTGCTACCCATCTTGTCTAGTGGTGACTCTAGGCAGCTTACTAATATTTACATACCCAGTGACATCTGTGTGATATGTGTATCTTTTCCTACATAACAAATTCTCTGGAGAATTATTCTTTTTGAATACAGTAGGAAATAGGGTTAAAATATTGCTGGTGGTATCAGAATCAGTGCATTAAGTGCAATGCACTGCAGTGATTCTCCCAGGAATCATAAAGTCAATTTCCTCTTTCACTTTGCAGGAGAATAAATATGACCAAACTTAAGTTGGAAGGCAAAAATTTTTTGCTTCTGTGATCATGTAAGACAAGAAACTATCTGGATAGACTGGAAGGACTTCTTAAATTCCCGATTGGATAGCCGGTAGGAAACTACAACATGACTCCTGCCTCTTTAATCGTTCTTTGAAAGAGTTAAATTCAACCAGTGGGACATTTAGACTTACTAAATCATCATTTCTTTAAAACTTTTAAAGACGCTTTACCTCTGCCCTCGTTTGCATAAGACTACTCTCCTATTTTGGCATAGATAAGTGTTTTTCAACCTTAGCAACTTAAGATATGGGTCCTCTAACCATCCTGGCTGGGGAATTCTGGGAGTTCAAGTTCTCACGTCTGAAAATTTGCCAAGGTTAAGAAACACCGACATATATATTTTTTAAATAGAGAACTGGAGTTGAAAGACCCCTTCATCCTCTTTGTCGAAGTTCTGAAGAAGATGGAGTTAGAACAGGGGTAGTCAACCATGGCTCTTTTATGACTCGTTAGCTTGCTCAGGAATTCTGGGAATTGAAGTCCACGAGTCATAAAAGAGCCAAGGTTGACTACCCCTGAGTTAGAATGAAAATTCATGGACACTTCCTTGTATTACTTACTTCATTTATTTTCACACGTTTGCCAACCAATCTTTAACTTCATATTTGCACAAAACTTTACATAATTCACAACATTGTTACCCCGTTGATGACTTCATCTTTTTCCCCCTTGGGTTCTAATATGCAAGTGGGTTTCCATCCCCAGTTGCATAGATTATTATCGTTTTATACAAATCTCTAAAAATGTCCTTAGAAAATCCACATACATCTATAACACTTCAAGTCTTTTCATCAATTTTATCTTTAAGTCCAATTAAATGTTCCTTGCTTAGCCCCCTTCACCCACTTCCAAAGTATTTTCATTTCTGTCAAAATAGTTCTGTATTTTCTCTGCCTCTTATTTTGCAGTAATTATTTTCCTCCATGCATTTTTATCTCGTCTGCAGCTTCTTTCACATCATCATCCCACCAAAAATCCTTTTTTGTACTTCTCATTAGAATGAGAAATCTGCTCTCCCTGTTCCGAACAGCTTCCACATCCTCTTTCATTATGTCTATTTTCCTCTTATTCTTCTGGCAGATCACTCTCACTTTCAGTCTTATTTCATACAGGATGTGTGTTATTGCAGTTGTCATACATTGCGATCTGTATCTAATAGATGCTGGGAGTCAGACTATTACAGGAAGAAGTTTTGACCATGATGCCACAAGTGCAACAACCATCCTATTCTGTATAAAACATGCTTAGTGTATTCTACGCAACCTCCAATTTCTAACCTAGAGACTATCTTGTCTATGTCCCACCAAGTAGGAGATATGTGAGTGTCCTAGCACACATGTATAGTGGGACTGCAGTTGAAAGTGGTTTCAGCTGCCCCAATGTCCACATTAGAGTGGTTTCTTTGGAACTTCTGTATTTAGAGGCTGCCTTTGAACTATGGTGCTGGAGAAGACTCTTGCGAGTCTCCTGGACTGTAAGGCGATCAAACCGGTCAGTCCTAGAGGAGATCAACCCCGTCTGCTCTTTAGAAGGTCAGATTGAAGTTGAAACTCAAATACTTTAGCCACCTAATGAGAAGGAAGGACTCACTGGAGAAGGGCCTAATGCTGGGAAAGATTGAGGGCAATAGAAGAAGGGGACGACAGAGAATGAAGTGGCTGGATGGAGTCACTGAAGCAGTAGCGTGAGTTTAAATGGACTCCATAAGATGGTACAGGAAGGCCTGGAGGAACATTGTTCATGGGGTAGTGATGGGTTGGACACGACTTCGCAGTTAACAACAACAACAACATAAACCTATAAATCTATAAAATCTATAAATCTATAGAAAGAGTACAGAGAAGAGCAACAAAGATGATCAGGGGACTGGAGGCTAAAACATAGAAGGAACGGTTACTGGAATTGGGTATGTCTAGTTTAATGAAGAGAAAGACGAGGGGGGACATGATAGCAGTGTTCCAATATCTCAGGGGCTGCCACAAAGAAGAAGGAGTCAAGCTATTCTCCAAAGAACCTGAAGGCAGGACAAGAAGCAACGGATGGAAACTAATCAAGGAGAGAAGCAACCTAGAACTAAGGAGAAACTTCCTGACAGTTAGAACAATTAACTAGTGGAACAACCTGCCTCCAGAAGCGGTGAATGCTCCAACACTGGAAGTTTTTAAGAAGAGACTGGACAGCCATTTGTCCGAAATGGTGTAGGGTTTCCTGCCTGAGCAGGGGGTTGGACTCAATGACCTCCAAGGTCCCTTCCAACATTATTATTATTATTATTATTATTATTACCATCATCATCATCATTATTAGGAAGAAGAGAATCAATCTTTTTTACAAAATACTGCAAGACAAGAAACGATGGAAAATAATCAAGGAGAGATCCAATCTAGAACTAAGGAGAAATTTCCTGGCAGTGAGAGCAATCAGAAATAGGTTTTCCATCACTGGAGGCAAGACTAGACAACCACTTGTCGGAAATGGTATAGGGCAGTGATGGCGAACCTTTTAGAGACTGAGTGCCCAAACTGCAACCCAAAACCCACTTATGCAGCGTCGAGTGCCGGGTGGGTGTGGTCCATTGGCTGGATGTGGCCAATTGGGTGGGCGTGACCCATTGGGTGGGCGTGGCTGGGTAGTAACGGCAGACTGGGTGGGATTAAAAAGTTCAATCAATCAATTCTAACTGTGCAAGATCTTTTTTTTCCCCGCGAGAAGTTGAAATTGACTGATTGAACCTTTTTTTTTTTTTTTTGCACACGGCGGCGGAGGCCTAAAGCGAAAAGGTTTTATAAAATCCAGCTGAAGGCCTAGGACTGGGGCAATGGCGCACGTGACCACAGAGAGGGCTCTGAGTGCCGCCTCTGGCACCTGTGCCATAGATTCGCCACCACTGGTATAGGGCAGAGGTCCCAGCCTTTTGGGCACCAGGGACCGGTTCTGTGGAGAAAAGTTTTTCCGCAGACCAGAGAGTGTGTGGGTTTGTGTGCTGCCTGCATCCAACAGATGGGGCTTTGCTTGTTTGTGCGGACCGGTTGCTGGCATGCTGCAGACCAGGGGTTGGGGACGCCTGGTATAGTGTTTCTTGCTTTAGCAAGAAGTTGGACTAGAAGATCTCCAAGGTCCCTTCCAACTCTGTTATTCTGTTCAATCTGTTACTGTCCCTTCTATTCTACTGCTTCAACTACAGTCCCTCCATAATCCCAATAAATCAGGGCTCACCAAGTCCTCTTCAAGCATTAAAAAGAGAAAATAATACAGGACATGTTCAGATATTTCCATGGCTTTTCCATTCTATTCAACAAGTTTAAAGCCTTCTATGGGAACACAGTCTTAACAGAATAACAGAGTTGGAAAGGACCTTGGAGGTCTTCAACCCCCTACTCAGGCAGGAAACCCTATACCATTTCAGACAAGTGGTTGTCCAGTCACTTCTTAAAAACCTCCAGTGTTGGAGCATCCACGGGTTCTGGAGGAAAGATGTTCCACTGATTAATTAACAGAATAAGAGAGTTGGAAGGGACCTTGGAGGTCCTCTAATGTCCAATGCCCTAGTCAAGCAGGAGACCCTATACCAGTGGTGGTGAACCTATGGCACACATGCCAGAGGTGGCACTCAGAGCCCTCTGTGTGGGCACGTGCACCATACCCCAGAGATGGCAACCGTCCCTCTTCAACTAGGCACCCACTAACTCACCAAGGTCCCACGTGGCCAGGTGCATCCCAGCATGGCTGGTTTCCCTCTTCTCCGTCCCATCCCTCCTGGCCTTGCACACTCTCCTTTTCCCGGGCACGACCCTCTGCATTGCCTCCTCAGCTATCGGCTATCCGTCCACCTCAGAGCAGCTTCTCTGAACTGCTGGCAGCGGGCTGTGGAGCCCCAGAGTGCACCAGTCGAGGGGCTGCTGACTGACACTGTTGGCCCCCATGCGTTCGCTGGCCTCTGTGTGCGGAGGCCTCTGCCTCGCCTTGCCCTGTGACAATGGCACCCCCGCCCTGCCTCGCCTTGCCTCACCCTGCAGGACGAGCGTCCTGCCCATTGCCCCATCTGCCAGAGACCCCCCGGATCTCCCCCAACCCTACCCAGCCCCCACAGGCGTCCCTCCCCACGAGCAACATCGAGGTGACCACGCCCACCTTGGCCACACCCACCTAGTTTTCCATGACCACCACAGCCACGCCCACCTGGCACCCGGCAATAAATAAGTGGGTTTTGGGTTGCAGTTTGGGCACTCAGTCTCTAAAAGGTTCGCCATCACTGCCTTATACCTTCCCAGACAAATGGCCGTCCAATCTCTTCTTTAATGACTCCAGCGATGGAGTATGCACAATTTATGGTTAATTGTTCTCACTGTCAGGAAATTTCTCCTTAGTTTAATCTTAGTCTTAGTCTTGCATAATCAGGTTTCTCATATTTATGAGAGATTGTAAGTATGTTCAACCAAATATACTTACAGCCTCCTTGGAAGGTTTTCATTTTCCAGAAAGGGAGTTGAGAGCTGTTGTGACTGACAGCCTTTTTTTTTTTTTTGCTTGTTTGTTTGTTTCAAATGCCTGAACTTGTTTTTAGTGAATAGCTCCATAGTGTTGGGAAGTTATGCATGTGATTTGGCAGCATTGCAGTAGCACAGGCAATGTGCCCTAACAAAGCTGTACCGCCGTAGCTGGGCAATGCGAAGAACACATCCCTGTGGCTGCATCAACCGAAACTAAGTTCTCAAGCTTGCAGTAGTAATTGGCGTTGGGACTGAAATCCTACTTATGTTGTCTTGGCAACAGGAATGTGAATCATTACATGGACACAGAGGCATAGCTGTAAAAACAAAAAACAAAAAAACCCAGCAACACTCTTCTATTTTCATGTAGCCCTCCAAAGTATTTCCATATTTCTCTATTACAGGGGTCTTCAAACTTGCCAACTTTAAGACTTGTGGACTTCAACTCCCAGAATTCCTCAGCCAGCCCTGGCTGGCTAAGGAATTCTGGGAGTTGAAGTCCACAAGTCTTAAAGTTGCCAGGTTTGAAGACCTCTGCTCTATTATATGCACTAAGAGAGATAAAATTGATTACTTTCAGTCATCTCTGGTCAAAAGATCACTGTTAATCTGTTATGTGTAGATGTCAGAGACTGAAGCTGGATTAATCTCTGTATGATATCCATGCTGTGCAACCATGTTACTCACTTAACAACTGCAACAATTCATTTAATGACTATGGCAGAAAAGTCATAAAATGGAGCAAAATTTACTTAACTGTCTCGCTTAACAACAGTTATTTTGGGCTCAATTGTGGTCGTAAGTTGAGGACTACTTGTAATATCTTGATGGCAATCCATCAAGAACTTTTTGAGATACAGACTGCATGAGAAATTTGAAAAATCATCCCAAACAAGGGTTAATGGCCAACCGTTTCCATATTGTTGTCAAGAAGACTGGCTGAACTGGCTAACCATGAGGTTACTAGAAGTTGAGATGTTGATTATACATTACCGTGTTTCCCCGAAAGTAAGGCCTACACCAAAAATAAGCCCTAGCTTGATTTTGGGGGGTAGGCCTAATATAAGCCCTACCCCAAAAATAAGCCCTAGTTTTGGGGCAAGGCACACGCCTAAAAATCAAGCTAGCGTGGGGGTATGGAACTGCTCCACCTGGCCCACACCCACTTATCTTGCAGCCAGGCCTCTCCTTGCCAGCCCACTTTTTCTGAGGCCTCTTCTGCAGCCAGGCCTGCATTTCTCAGTCACAAGCGTGCAGCCAATAACCGAACTATGGGTTCAATCCGTAGTTCGGTTCTGCAAGACCTCAGCAGCTGAGCACCAAGATATGGTGATGCATAGGCCTTGTCAGAAAGTCACAAAAGGTGATGACATGACCCCAGGACACTGCCACTGTCATAAATATGAATCAGTTGCCAAGTGTCTGAATTTTGATCACTTGACCATGGGGGATACTGCAACATTGTTAAGTGTGAAAAACGGTCATAAGTCACTTTTTTCCGTTGAAACTTCAAACAGTCACTAAATGAACGGTTGTAAGTCAAGGACCACCTGAATATGTTGCAGTCTTAATTGTCTAAAAGACCAAATTATCCTAAGTATGGATTCCAAACTTTGGCCAAGCTACTGCTTATGTGATGTTGACAGGCATGTTGGCAGCCCTCCCCAATGCGGGAAGTGACCTTAAGATGGAATTTATGACAAGCACACGACGTACTCATATGCTTTTCTCGTGTGTGTTTTTTATTGAAACAATTAGACCAGTTTTGTGGTGTTTTCCTATTTTGGGATAGTGCACTGCCAAATCAGCACTAGGTTTTTAAAGAAGCACAAGTAGATTGATCCAGACTGTTCTGTGAATGAAATGTGCTTTGGGACCTGGAAGAAGTATCAGCTGTGTCTCAAATACCTGAATAATATAAGAATCGTGCTACATTCCTGTGCAAGTCTAAAATAGTCCCATTATGTCCAGGAGAATTTTATTCCCAGATAAGTGGATATCACATTGCAGCTTAAAGCAGGGGAGGACATTCTCCCATGAGGATAAAATGATAAAGTATATCAGATTAATTTCTCCATGACTGGGTAAAGAAGAACCAGTAAAAAATCAACCCTTTTGCCTAATAGCAATGCTGTTTTGTTTTTAAATTTCTTTTTTCAAGTTGTTTTAACATCTTGTTTTTTTAAAAAAATCCCATTGATTTCCTAAGCAAGTAACAGGAAGATATTTACCACAGAGTTACTTGCAATCATTCTGCAATTTAAGATACACCAGTCCTGGACATTATGTGTATATAATTACTTTCTGAGTAGTGTTTGGTTTAGAGGAGTTCTTTGGGGGGGGGGCAAGCTGCATATATTTATCAAAAAACACATAAGTAGTCCTTGTTTAGTGACTGTCTCAGATAACTGTTCATAATTATAACAGTGATTAAAAAATAGCTTTGCAACCAGTCCTTGCAGTTGTGACCTTCACATGTTTATAGAAATAAAATTGTAAGCACAGTTGTGTTTTCACTTAGCAAACGCTTTACTTAAATGATTGAGCTCCGGTCCCAATTGAGGTCACTAAACAAGGACTACATGTATATTCAACAGTGCCCTGCTCAATAGGAACATTTATGTTATATTAAAAGAACTGACCGGTAACAATGCAATGATTTAGAGCAGCTTTATTTCTATCACAACACTCCACAATCTAGTGTCCTCCTGATTTATAGAACTTCAACTCCCATAATGCCTAGTCAGTATGATCATTTGTTCTGTTGGCTACAGATTTTACAACATAGAACAAGATAGAATAATATAGTAATAGTAGTAGTAGTAGTAGTAGTAGTAGTAGTAGTAGTAGTAGTAGTAAAGTTTGGACAAATGGCTGTCCAGTCTCTTCTTAAAAACTTCCAGTGTTGGGGCATTCACCGCTTCTGGAGGCAGGTTGTTCCACTGGTTAATTGTTCTAACTGTCAGGAAGTTTCTCCTTAGTTCTAGGTTGCTTCTCTCCTTGACTAGTTTCCATCCATTGCTTCTTGCCCTGCCCTCAGACGCCTTGGAAAATAGCTTGACTCCCTCTTCTTTGTGGCAACCCCTAAGATATTGGAACACTGCTATCATGTCCCCCCTTGTCCTTCTCTTCATTAAAAGAGAAGGGACCTTGGAGATCTTCTAGTCCAGCAGTCCCCAACCCCTGGTCCGTGGACCAGCACCAGTCTGTGGCATGCCAATAACTGGGCCACACAAACAAGCGAAGAAGCCCCATCCGCGGGATGCAGGCGGCACGCAAAGCCATGTCCCTCTGTTCTGTGGAAAAACCTTTCTCCATGGGGTCCCTGGTGCCAAAAGGTTGGCGGCCACTGTTCTAGTCTAACCCCCTGCTCAAGCAGGATACCCTACACCATTACCAGATGAACTGAACGCTCTGAAAAAATGATAGATTGCTGAAGGCATTCTGGCAAATGATAGCATTTTTAATTTCCACATTTTTTTGTGGGAGTGGTAAATATTGCAAATCCTATTCAGGCATTCAAAAATCTAGAGCACTCCTATTAAGTTTTTAGGAGAGACACCAAATTCCTATTACATGAGACATGAGCGTTGGGTAGCATATAAATTTAATAAATTATTATTATTATTAACCTTGATAATACAGAGTCCTGGCCCAGTTGGAAAATTAAAGAAGTGCTCTAATTTATAGTCATAGACCGAAGAAAGGAAGTAAAATACAGTAAAGAGATAACTAAAAAAGACTTGTATAAGAAAGGCAAACTAATAATAAATAGAAGTATAAGGCTAAGTTTACAGCCAAGTCTCCTGGTGGCGATTGCAGTAGAACAGAATTCAGCTTTTTATGAAGCCAAATTAGTCCAGTAACTTCATACTTAATGTAATCTGAATAGTGCTGTATTTAAGACCATGTAGTAATAGTAATAGTAGTAAAGTTGGAAGGGACCTTGGAGGTCATCTAGTCCAACCCCCTGCTCGGGCAGGAAACCCTACGCTATTTCGGACAAATGGCTGTCCAGTCTCTTCTTAAAAACTTCCAGTGTTGGAGCATTTACTGCTTCTGGAGGCAAGCTGTTCCACTGATTAATTGTTCTCACTGTCAGGAAGTTTCTCCTCAGTTCTAGGTTGCTTCTCTCCTTGATTAGTTTCCACCCGTTGCTTCTTGTCCTGCCTTCAGGTGCTTTGGAAAATAGCTTGATTCCCTCTTCTTTATGGCAGCCCCTGAGATATTGGAATACTGCTATAATGTCCCCCCTTGTCCTTCTCTTCGTTAAACTAGACATACCCAATTCTAGCAACCGTTCCTTATATGTTTTAGCCTCCAGTCCCTAATCATCTTTGTTGCTCTTCTCTGTACTCTTTCTAGAGTCTCAACATCTTTTTTATATCGTGGTGACCAAAACTGGATGCAGTATTCCAAGTGTGGCCTTACCAAGGCATTGAAGAGTGGTATGAATACTTCACGTGATCTTGATTCTATCCCTCTGTTAATGCAGCCTAGCACTGTGTTGGCCTTTTTGGCAGCTGCAGCACACTGCTGGCTCATATTTAAGTGATTGTCTACTAGGACTCCGAGGTCCCTCTCACAGTTACTACTATTGAGCATGGTGCCACCTATGCTGTACTTGTGCATTTGGTTTTTCTTGCCTAAATGTAGAACCTTGCTTTTGTCACCATTGAATTTCATTTTGTTAGTTAGTGCCCAGTGTTCAAGTCTGTCCAGATCCTTCTGTATCTTAAGCCTATCTTCTGGAGTGTTGGTTATTCCTGCCAGCTTGGTGTCGTCTGCAAATTTGGTGAGTTCCCCATCTATCCCTTCATCCAAATCGTTGATGAAGATGTTGAAGAGTACTGGGCCCAGAACAGAGCCCTGGGGCACCCCACTACACACTTCCATCCATATAGATGCAGTTCCATTGAGGACCACTCGCTGAGTACGGCCGGTCAGCCAGCTACGGATCCATCTGGTGGTGGTTCTGTCTACCCCACATTTTTCTATCTTGTCAAGTAGTAGGTTGTGATCTACTTTATCAAATGCCTTACTGAAGTCCAAGTAAATTATGTCCACAGCCTTCCTCTGATCCACTAATTTTGTCACTTGGTCAAAGAATGCAATAAGATTTGTCTGGCATGATCTATTTTTGACAAACCCATGTGGGCTTTTAGTAATGACTTTGTTTGCCTCTAGGTGTTCGTTGATTCGTTGTTTGATTATCTTTTCCAGGATCTTCCCAGGTATTGAGGTCAGGCTGATAGGTCTGTAATTTCCTGGATCCATTTTTTTTCCTTTTTTGAGGATGGGAACTACATCAGTTCTTTTCCAGTCCTCTGGTAGGTCCCCTGTGTTCCAGGATCTTTGAAAAATATAGTTCAGTGGCTCCGATATCACATCTGCCAGTTCCTTGAGAACTCTGGGGTGTAATCCGTCTTGTCCTGGCGATTTGAACTCATCTAGGCTGGACAGGTGCTCACTAACGATTTTCTTGCCTATCTTAACTTGTGTTTCTGTTTTGTTTTTTGTGGCACTATTTTTGATAGGTGGGTCTGTTTTTTCCCTTTGTGTAAAGACAGATGCAAAAAATGAGTTAAATAGTTCTGCTTTCTCCCTGTTGCTTGTCACCTTCTTGCCACTTCCACCCACTAATGGACCAATCATTTCCTTCACTTTTTCCTTGTTTTTTACATGTTGAAAGAAGCTTTTTTTGTTATTTTTGACTTTGGTCGCAAGCCTATGTATTTCAGCCTTAATTTTTTTAAAAAAAAAAAGTGCTTCATTATGATTGAATTGAGAGGAAAAGGACAGGGAAGAAAGTCATGGCTGGTCAAAATTGGTAAGTCCCTGAAAAACAGAAAGATGAGGAAATTTAAAGAATGAAAGACAAATGTATGAAGAGTTATATGCACATGATGAAATCAAGAAATATGCTGCAAATGCGAATAGTTATACTGAATAGTATCAGTGCGTTAAACTGTACTATATTTCTTTTTTTCACCTTTTGCCTTTTTTTTGCTTAGCATTTTTTCCTCTATACCAGGGGTAGGCAACCTTGGCTCTTTTATGACTCGTGGACTTCAACTCCCAGAATTCCTAAGCCAGCCATGCTGAGGGGAAAGGGAGAGGTTTCCATGCTTAGCCATGCTGGCTCAGGAATTCTGGGAGTTGAAGTCCACAAATCATAAAAGAGCCAAAGTTGCCTACCCCTGCTCTATACTTTATATAATTTTGTCATAAAAAGGAATAGTGTCATATCAGGCATGTGCTTGCGTATGCTTCCTTACGCTTCTTTATATGTTGTATTTTACAGCTTTTTGGAGCACTTGTATGGATACTAGTGGCTGCTACAAAAGTTCCTTTGCCCCTGCTGCAGGGCTGGGTAATGTTTGTATCTGTGACAGCCTGCTTCACTTCCATCTCCTTCCTTTCAGTCTTTCTCTTCAGTTATCGAGAGAGAATTGCCATCGACTGGAACCGTTTGGTAAGCATGCAAAAAAAAAAAAAAAAGGCTGCAAGTTAAAAACTGCAAACAAGTCAGAGGCATTTCCAGAAGTGGATTTGTCCATATCATGTTTTTTTTTTTTTTTTTAGAAAACCCATTGCTAGAAATCGGTTGTCACTGCCCAATGTGTTGCTGCTAAGTATTGCAAAAATGAAAAAAAAAATACATAGTTGATGAAAGAATGGCTTATCCATGCATGTTCCTCATGTACATTTTATCTGAAGTTAACATTTTCTTGAATTACTGTATTTGTGAATATGGGAGACCATAGGAAGTACAGAAGGGAGCTGAGACTGCTTTTAAGAATGGCAATTGGAAGGAGCTACTTGAGGAATTGCTGAATACACAGGCCCAAGTCCAAAAGTATTAACTGTGCTATAAAGCCACAAGATGAACAGTTCCATTAATGTAATTGTAGCTTAGTGATGTGTTATTTCTTAATGTTTGTGCATGCATTCGTACTTGTAAAGATGGAAGTTCATGATGATTTACTTGTGTGTTCTTTTAACGCCATTGTTGTAGATTTTGGCTTTCTTTTTTCTTTTTGGAACACGTATTAGAATATATTTTGTATTGCAACAACTACAGAATTATTCAGGCAGCATTTAGTTTGCATCTATAGTTATAATCTATGGTTCCTTTATGTTCTGAGGAAAACTTCCTATGACAGTTGAAACCATTAAGCAGCAAGGCCCTTGGTGACTATATACACTGTACGCTTTAGTTTGCTCCATATGGCTATATAATAAACCTCTGCTACCATTTACGTATAATAAAACAAAATCTTCTAACATTTTTATTTATTCTTTTGGGGACTAAGAGGAAGGATTGTAAGGGCACTTTTGTTCTGGAAAGATGCAAATTCTGTCTTTGTTTGCACAGTAAACAAGGAAAGGCCATTGCTCATTATTAAAGTGAACATTGAAACATAAAATGTCAGCTCTGCTGTGTCATGAGCAATTCTAGGATGGTTTTGTTTTTGTTTTTAAAAAAATCCACCTGAAAATCCCTGTGTCCTGCACAAGTTTGCTCCTGACATAATTTCCTCCTCTATTCTGTAAATATCAAATTTTAGTATCAATTTTCTGTGTTGTAATACATTCTTGTACATAATTATGTATGAAGGATACACTGATCTGCAAATTCATAGATGACCAAGTTTGATGAAAGAACAGGGGGTTAGACTAGAAGACCTCCAGGGTCCCTTCCCAACTCTGTCATTCTGTTATTCACCTAGGAGAATGAGGAAATGCAAATTAATAGATGTGTATTAAAATTGAATGAATGTTTCTCCTTCCTCCTTCTCCTTCTTCATATAAATCATGCTGCCTGCTGTATGGTTTGTTAATAGGTTTGAGTTCAGTGATGTGACTGGAATTGCCTTGAGGGATACAATTTGATTATAAGTTCACAACCATCCTCAGGCATTTACAGGAGAACAGAAAACCTCTGAAGGAGACTGGCCATTAGTTTTACTTATGTTCTCTGGCATAAGCACATTATGATTGCTTCCTGGAAAAATCAATAGGTTGTGGGCCATTTAATTTCCCCCTTGTTGAGAAAAACTCTCTATTTTTCCCCATCTTTGTTTTCTGTTTTTTAAACCAGTTAGCAGTCAATGAATGGATACGATGATAAGTTTATTCAAGAGAAGACAAAGTTCCTAACTAAGGGCTTTGGGGAATTCTAAGTATACAGGTCCAAGGAGTTTTATAGGCCTGAATTTTAAAAAGTCTTGCAGCAGAATTTGTTCAAATAGTACTTACAGTATGTGGAAGTTAGTTCATTGCAAAGATGATCCAACACATTGCCATTCATTTGGGGGTATGCACATATATTCTTATGTGCATGTGTAAGGAACCACCAAGAACAGTCCACCACCACTGACCAGGCAAGTATGTATGTATAAGCAAGCCCAGCACTCACTTTTAGCACTGATGATGTTACCTAGTTGGGTAATGAAACATCTGCAAGAAAACAACCAAACTGTCAGAGAGCACCAAGGATCCCACAAGTTCAACCCTGGGCTACAAATATTCTCTTCTGTTGGTACTTAACATGTTTCCCCAAAAGTTAGGCCCAGCCAGATAGTAAGGCCTAGTTTAATTTTGGGGGGGTGGGCCTAATATAATCCCTACTTCAAAACTAAGCCCTAGTTTGGGGGCGAGGTGCACCCCTAAAAATCAAGCTAGGGTGGGGGTAGGTGGGGTAAAGCTGCCCCACCTGCCCCGTACCCGCTAACCTTACCACTAGGACCACCACAGCCAGGCCTCAACACCCTGACAACTGTCGTGCTGCTACTTCTGTGGCCGCTTGCCACCACTTGTGGCCAGACGACATGTAGTGCATTTCACCATTGCCGCTCCTCCTGGCAGGACACCGCATGGTGCTTTGGGATGCTTCCACTGCTTGCGCAGTGCTTTGGGATGCTTCCATTGCTCGCGCACTTCAGGACACTTCTGTTGCTCATGGCAGGAGGCCATGTGGCACTTCGGGCCGTTTCCGCTGCAGAAATGGCCCAAAGAGTCACACAGCGTCCTGCCACAAGCAGCAGAAATGGCGCAAAGCACCATGCGGCGTCCTGCCGGGAGGAGTGGCAATGGCGCAATGCGCCACATGGCATCCGGCCACAAGTGGCGGCAAGTGGCCACAGAAGAGGTCAAGTAGTGGCGCAACAGGTGTTAGAGCATGGAAGGCCTGGCTGCGATGGTCCTAAGGTAAGACATTCTCCAAAATTAAGACCTGGTGCCTCTTTTGGAGTCTTAATTTCAGGGAAACATGGTATGTGCATATACATGGATCAATGAAGGTCAGAGAAGATTGTGCTTCCACTATAGCCCTGTTCCTCCAAGCATTGTACATTAGGCCAGGGGTCCTCAACCTTGGCAACTTTAAGACTTGTGGACTTCAACTCCCAGAATTTGCTGGCTGAGGAATTCTGGGAGTTGAAGTCCACAAGTCTTAAAGTTGCCAAGGTTGAGGACCCCTGCATTAGGCCATTCATAAGACACTGAAGACCTGAGTGTTCTCTCAGGCGTTGGTCTGGAAGAGTCAGTGAGCCATGTTGGTGTATTTCTTGTTTTAGTCTTCATTGATTGAAAATGGAATGTTTTTAGACTCCATAATATGTTTTTTTGTTATTGTTTTAGATTAGTATTTTCTATATTATTTCTCAGATTTGGGGTTTTAATCCTCTGTTCCCTGCCTAAAGTCTCTATTGTGAGATGGACAGCTAAACCAGTAACATGTATTTAGTTATATATGGTTCTATAAATTATATAAATACATTTTATTGGTTTTTATTGATTGATTGGTTGGTCGATTGCTTTTTATGGATAGGGTCCTATCCTGCCATGCAAAATAGGGAGAACTCACCACTTAAATAAAGTCCTTGATTGATCTATTTATTTATATCACACCTTTATTATTTTTATAAATAACTCAAGGTGATGAACATAACTAATTCTCCTCCCTCCTCCCATTTTCCCCACAACACCAACCCTGTGAAGTGGTTTGGGCTGAGAGAGGGGCTGGCCCAAAGTTACTCAGCCAGCTTCCATGCCTGAGGCGAGACTAGAACTCACAGGCTCCTGATGATTGGCCCAAAGTCACCCAACCGGGTTTCATGCCTAAGATAGACTAGAACTCACCGTCTCCTGGTTTCTAGCCTGATGCCATAACCTTTAGACAAGGGGTAGGCAACCTCGGCTCTTTTATGACTCATGGACTTCAACTCCCAGAATTCCTATGCTGACTCAGGAATTCTGGGAGTTGAAGTCCATGAATCATAAAAGAGTCGAGGTTGCCTACCCCTGCTTTAGACCAAACTAGCTCTAGTCCTGCTTTAGAAACAAAGTCAACTGGGTGACTTTGAGACAATCACTTGCTCTTAGCCTTCGGAACAGGAAGGAGGAAATACGGTAACATGCCTCTTCTGAAAATGTTGCCAAAAACCCTGCCCTCTCCAAGACTAATAAACACACTCACACAGGGCTAGAAATTAGATGGGTAGACTTAAGGTGCTCTTGTCATTTAAAAAGTTGCATCTGCTCTTTGCTTGGCCTCAACAGCTTGTCACGTTTTCTTGATTCAGCTTTGGGAACTGCAGGCAGAAGGGAGAACAGGAGGATCACCCTGAGAGTGATAATATTACCTCATGCATTCCTTTTAGTAAAAATATGTCTCAGTAGGTCACTGCTTCTGCCCACCTTTGGCCTCCTGGAGCTAAGCAGGATCATTCCTGGTTAATAGTTGCACGGCAGGGCCACAAGAATGACAGACTCCTGGGTACTGTGTTGTGATCCCAGCTCCGAGGCTAAAAAATTCCGCAAATTAATTCTAACTTTTATATATATGAGAATACTGCCATCACGTGGGACATGATCTATTTTGCACAGCAAATCATTTGATGCCTGCAAACGTTTGGTCTTTTGAGTTTTTACTTTCACATTTTTGCTCCCCTTAGGATTTCCTTTACCACGCAGCCGTCTTTGTCTTCTACTTTGGGACCTTCTTACTGCAAACTGCCACAACATCTTTGCACAGTCACCCCCTTAAGGCCACCAATCTCGCCTCCAACATCACCAAACCTGGAGCACTTCTAGATAGCCATGAATATAATTTAAGCATAGCAGCTGCGGTGAGTATCACTCAGGGATGTTCTGGGATCAGCCAAATTTACGGTAACTACAGGTCATCCTTGAATTATGACCCTCCACTTAATGACTGTCTGAATTATGATAATCATTTGATGGGTCTTCTGTTCCTGTAGCCCATTCTCAGTCTATCTGCATGTGAAAACCCTTTTCACTCCCCTGTAGGCTGGCAAATGACTTCTCTCTCTTCCAGAACTTACGGTCCTCTGTTTCTGGAGCTGCTTTCTGGAGTTTTGCTACATGCAGTGGGCTTGCTTGAGTTTGCAGACTGTGGTCAGGCTTTTTTCCTCCTCTGTTCTCAGCTCTGCCTCTCATCCGGTCTTGCAGCTCCAAGAATTGCAGTTTTCTTGTCCTTCCTGAAGATTGCTTACTTTTGGGGTGGAGGCATCTCTATTGCCTTCCTGGCTTGACTCCCTTCTTGACACACCCACACTCAACTTTCAGTTCCCTTTTAAGAGACAAACTCTCCAGTTATGAAGAGGATGGAGCTGCTTTAATCCAGGCAGCACCAACATTCTGGATCCCAATCTGGATGGTGAGCCATTCTTCCATGCTGCCCATTACCTACCCATGGCTAGCTCGGGAATTCTGGGAGTTGAAGTCCACAAGTCATAAAAGAGCCAAGGTTCCCCACCCCTAGGCTAAGTGGTGCCATGGAGAAGGCCTTCTCTTCTAGGCTGCCATTTTGCAAAAGTGCCTACAGCCTGTTCTCTACTTTCTCTTCATCAGCACCCAAAGATTGGGGATTTCTGCTCCAACCACTGTATTGCACTCTCTCTTAAGTATTCATGGTCTTCAGGGTTCCAAAATAAATAAATAGGTACCCAGTGTTGGGTTTTTTGCCCACCGTGCAACAAAAAATTACACATCACCCATGTCTGTGTGCATGCTCCTCCTATGAAGTAAGCCCAATACTGACCTTAAGTTCATGAAACGCTAAATGCTTCAAGAAGTGCAATATGCAATGCTTATTGTGTGAAAATAACAACTTAGGGAACAAAACATTAAAGACCACAACCACCAAACTTTGATACACATTTCCATTTTATTTCTCCTTCCATGCCTCCTCTTCCCCTGCAGATTTTTTCCTTTGTAACAACCGTGTGTTATGGATGCAGCACCACCCTGGCTTTAAGAAGATGGAAATTATAGCATCTGAAAGAGGTGACCAGCTCCACTACATCCTGGCTGATTTTGATACCTGCTCAAATCTCAAACAGAGTCCAACTTGTCCATCAAATTGGAGTGGCATTCAAAAGGATGTTTTGGAATGCATCTGTTGTTTTCTAAAGCACTGAGATGTACACACCCAACCCATGCCATAAGTATATACTCTCAGGGGTGGTGGTGGGAAAATCTGTGATTATATTGAGATTGTTATCACAGCTTCTATCTCAGTTCAGCAGCACCATTCCCTTATCCCAAAGTGGGTGTAGTATTAAGAAGCAAGGTCTTAGGAACAGAAGGGATTATTATCAGTTGGGGATGCAACAAAATTCCTAGCTTGACAAGAGGCAGACAGTGGCCTTTGTATACATATTTATATTCTTTCTTCGGTGAAAATAAGATAGAAACTTCTGTTAAAACAACAACAACATTCATCCTTGTTTCCAGATGAAATCTTTTATTTTCTTCCCCACACAGTGCTTCTGAAATAACTCTCTACTAACAGCATTGGTAGAGGGCCCCAAAATATATTCCATTACGCCACAGAATTTTCTCAGTGACCTACATTTTTCTCCTTCCTTTCTTTCCCAGGTTCTTTCTCTGTTGTAATATTTTAAATATGTCAACTGTGCATGAAAAATATTGCACTAACGGTTTCAGCTCAGCTTATGTTTTCAGTTGCTAGGTTGATCTTCCCAAGAACATTGTGTCTATACGTTACAGACACACACACACCATCCCGCAGTATTATAATACTATCTTTAGCAGACAATTGAATGTTGGTTCTCTGATGGTTGTAGGAGAAACAAAAGCTCTTAGCAAATGTGCAATACATTGCATACAGGCAATCAAGAAAGACAACATTAGCCAAAATGAATATTGCAGTAAAACTTAAAGGTAAAGGCTTCCCTGTCTAGTCGTGTCTGACTCTAGGGCACGGTGCTCATCTCCGCTTCTTGGATGAGGGATTCAGCAATTTCCATGGCCATGTGGCCAGCATGGCTATACACAAAAGGTGCACAGAACGCTGTTACCTTCCCACCAAAGTGGTACCTATTAATCTACTCACATTTGCATGCTTTCAAACTGCTAGGTGGACAGGAGTTGGAGCAAGTAACGGGAGCTTACCCCATCGCGTGACACTCGGGTCTTGAACCCAGGTTGTACTTTGTATTGCAGTACTTTGGGCTAAAACCTGCTTTACAGTCCACCATGCCCAGCTGTCTCATTTCAGCAGGATTGACATGGGTTGCCAAATTTCAGGATTTAGTTATCGCTCCCTAGACATGGTGAGTCTAGTTCTCAGAATCATTCCCTAGTATCAGATTGCACCCTTTGAGTCTTAGGCCAGGCCATTATACAATAGTATTATTTTTAAGTGCAGGGAAGATATTCACTCTGTATTCTTAAATAAGAAAGCATGCACACCATTTATTTTTCATTCCTAATTCAGGAAAATAAACGAGGATGTTTTTCTTGGGTTTTCCACTTTTCCTTATAATGTTGGCCTTACCCATGCCCCACGCAAGTGTCTCTCACCACTATTTATCATACTGTATGTTTATCTTTCAAGAATTGCAGCCCTGTGAATTGGGAGATTACCAGAATTCTGGTAATCCCAAAATGGAATTCCTGTTTTGGATTGTTAAACCTTACTAGCCTTGCTCAACAGATTAATACTCCTGTATGTCAATATTCATACAAGCCAGGTCACACAAGGATCCTAAACTATCAACAGAAGTGGAACCTTTTACAAATACTGTATTGTGTTTCTACTTTGAAAGAATAATTTGTAGCAGGAGAAAATATTTCATGTGTTTATGTTCTGCCTGACCAGAATCTAGTTGTACCTTTGCTAGAAAAAGATATTTTCATAAAAGATTGTTGTGGCTTTAAAAAAAAAAATCTGGGAGCATGTCCATGAGTGAAATAGCAAACTAATGTCACAATTCATTTTCCATTGGTGTAGTATAAACCTGAGAAATGTTATGGTCATGTGTTTGAAGTTTATGTGCTTATTCAAGGGAAACATGTTTTATTCAATAATAGTTTTTAATCTAAAAATTTGCTAATGGTACAAGTTAAAAAAAGTAGATGGACTGCCCATCCTATATGTAGTTTACTGATACAAGTTTTGCTTGTACAAATATTAAGAATCTGCAGTCCATTTTTATATATGGGAAGCCTTCCTCCCTCCCTCCCTCCTTCCCTATCTTTTACTCTAAACCAGTGGTTCTCAACCTTTCTAATACCGTGACCCCATAATACAGTTCCCCATGTTGTGGTGACCCCCAAGTGGGTGTGGCCATTAATAAGAGGGAGTAGGACAGCTAGGGAAAAGGGGGAAAAATGGCGGACAGCGTGGTTTGGCGACCCCCGTGAAATGGTCATTCGACCCCAAATGGGGTCCCGACCCACAGGTTGAGAACCACTGCTCTAAACTCATATTTTCTAATTTATCATATAAACTCTTTTATTTATCAGCTTTAGATGTAGAAGCCAAAGGCATCTTGTTTTTATTTTAGCAAACTGGCTAATATTTTAGAATGTCTCCAATGCATTTGTTTCCACTTATGAAAATGTTTATATCTAATTATTCTGGAAATTTCTTGGCTTCCTCTGACCTTCAGTGCTTTCACAATTTTATATTTGAAGTTGTATGTCCTGTTTCATTTTTGACAATTCAGGTTCTGGGGAAAGATCATACAATTAATTATTGTTTGATATCTCCAATATAATGTTTTGTGGTATATTACTGTAAGTTGTTATCAGGGGTAGAAATTAAACTTGAAGGAGGAAAGAAAAGTTAATGGCAGGTCAGATTATTTAATAGGATGCATGTTGCTTGCAGTCTGGTCGTGGAAGTTTGGTCCAAATTCAAGTCACAGCATGGTTTTAAGTGCCGTTTTTCTATTGCAAATGTATGTCTGATATTAAAGGGGAATACATTTGACAGTTGAAACTATTGTGTAATTTGTGTTCAATGTCAAAAGAGTGTTGTGTCTCCAAAGCCAAATAAAAAGTGTTCAGTTAGAAACAGGTTAGAACTGCTAGATGGGCAGTCTTGCCATATAACACTTCAGCAGGCCTTACTACTGCCGTTGTCTTTATCACAACAAAGGAGGTATGCAATAGTTCAACATCTCATAAATCTGAGCTCAGCTGTTTTACATTCCCTTTATATTTTTATTGGAATTTATCCCTCAAATTGATCAAGCACCCTACTCTCCAAAGTAGCTCAGCAAGACATAGAACATGGAATAATGTCCTGGTTTAGTCCACCTGCATGACACACACAAGGGTTTAAGCAGTGCTTTTTTTTGTAAAAAGAAAAGGTGCCGGAACTCACATACGTCATACAACCCACCTTGCCTACCCTACAAGGTTCCATCCAAAAAAGGTGCCGGAACTCCGTTCTGGGTGTTCTATGACAAAAAAAGCCCTGGTTTTAAGCACTTTAGTGATAATCAAAGCCCTTTAATGTTAATCCCTTTGCACCCAATACAAAGACTCATTGAGTCCAACACTGCTCAGTCAGTTACCAAATCCACAAGCAAAAGTCCACAAAATCCAAGGTAGAGGCCCAAAATCCATGAACCAATCCAGGGTCTAGAGCGCAGCACAATCCAGAGTTGAGGAAACCGAAGTCACAAAGGCGAAGCATGCACATGGCAGGAGAATGGGTGGTTGTTTCCTTTTTTATTAGTTTATAATATAAAATACAAAAGAAAATAATAGGAAAAATAGGGGAGGGAAAAGGGAAGGGAAAAGTGGGTGAAAAGGGGAAAAAAAAAGAAAAGGCATTGACTGGCAACTCCCTTTGGTGCAGTAGAGTAAGATAAGATTCCAACAACCCCCTGCTCCACTCATCTGAATAAATAGGCACTTGTCGGTATAGCTCATTAAGATGGATGAGGCTGCCTCCTCATGAGTTGCCTCACCGACCTCTGTTGAGCCTGCCTCCTTTCTGCCCTGCGCAGGAGGCAATTCATCCTCATCCACGCTGGCCAGTTGCAGAAGAGACTAGACAGCCATTTGTCTGAAATGGTATAGGGCAGGGGTAGGCAACCTTGGTTCTTTTATGACTCGTGGACTTCATCTCCCAGAATTCCTGAGCCAGCCACGCTGAGGAAAAAGGGAGAGGTTTCACATGAGCATAGAACAAAAAACAAAAACAGGACACATCACAGATGGCGTTGTGTAGTTGTGGGACAGACTGAGATATTTGGAGACAAGCAAACTCACAAATAATCAAACCTTCTACCATGGAGAGCTTTATGGGTGACAACCAGCACCTTGAATTTTATCCAAAAACGTATCAGGAAACTGTGATTCACAAGTAGCTATGTTACATGAGTCTACCAAACTGTTTCTATACTAGCACATTCTATGCCAGCTGCAGTTTCCAGTTAACATTTTATGTACGGAGAATGTATCACAACAAAACTGAAAAGACAGAAAAAGGTTGGACAGTGGTGGAATTAAAAGAACAGCAGAAAAGTTGACCAGATGGCCTGAAAGCTCATTTCCCAGCTCTAATTTTTAATAGGAAAGTGGGTAGAATCATATACAATGAACTCTTTGTGATATTATAACATGGGACAAACTGGGATACAGAGTACTGAGGGGTCCTTGGTGCTCTCTAAAGTTGGGTTGTTTTCTTGCAGACATTTCATTACCCAAACTAGATAACATCATTAGTGCACTGATGGTGTTAATTAGTTTGGGTAATGAAATGTCTGTAAGAAAACCATCAAGCTCGGAGAGCACCAAGGACCCTCATTTCAAACCTGAGCTAGAAATATTCTCCTCTATTGATACAGTATTGAGGATTATGAGAATCACAACCATCCACAAAGGTTATGTGAAGCCCAGAATCTGCTTCTCCATCATCAAACAATAGATGGCGCTGTAACATCTGACATCCTTATTCCATGTAGTAGAAAAGGGAGGGGGGAGAAACCAGCATGTGGCCATCCTTGGCTGTTCTCAGAAATTAAATAGAGTCATTCCTGTTTAGCATCCAGGGCTTTGGCTAGACTAGAAAGTCATTTTTAAAAAGTAGAAGACAGCAGTAATGTACCATTTCCATACTGCTGGCAAGAAAGCGATGTGGAGTCAACAACCACTAGTCAGGCTAGACTTGAAGTTGCGGTATCTTACTTTTTATAGAACACTGGGGCAAGGAGGTGAACTTTTACAGAGCTGGGCAATACTTTGAATTAATCTTTGAATTAAGGAGAAATTTCCTGACAGTGAGATGACTTATTAGTGAATGGCTTGCCTCTGGAAATTGTGAATGCTCCATCAATGGAGGTTTTTAAGAAGAGACTGGACAGCCACTTGTCTGGAATGGTATAGGGCAGGAGTCTTCAAACTTGGCTCTTTTATGACTCGTGGACTTCAACTCCCAGAATTCCTGAGCCAGGCATGCTGGCTGAGGAATTCTGGGAGTTGAGGTCCACAAATCATAAAAGGGGCAAGTTTGAAGACCCCTGGTATAGGGTCTCCTGCTTGAGCAGAAGGTTGGAAGAAGTCCAACAGAAGACTTTAAGTCTCCAAGTCATAAAAGAGCCAAGGTTGCCTACCCTTGGTATAGGGCAGGAGTCTTCAAACTTGGCTCTTTTATGACTTGTGGACCTCAACTCCCAGAATTCCTCAGCCAGGCACACTGGCTGAGGAATTCTGGGAGTTGAAGTTCACAAGTCATAAAAGGGGCAAGTTTGAAGACCCCTGGTATAAGGTCTCCTGCTTGAGCAGAAGGTTGGACCAAGAGACCTCTAAGGTCCCTTCCAACTCTATTATTGTGTATTTTGTAAATTCCAAAAGAGGTTGCTGTATGCATGGGAAGTGCAAAGGCAAGCAAACATTTTTGTTTGGAGTCTGAACTCAAAGAAGTGCACATCCCTAAAAACTCTAAAGGTTGTGAAGATTCACACTAGAGGAAGAGAGAACCAAGGCCAAGCAGTGCTGTCTTTCCCCATTGAATTCCTTAAGAATGACTCAACAATGAAAACACAATCCTTGAAAGTATCTGCCGGCTGAAGGAACAAAGTGGAACACAATTAGCTGAAGACTATTCTGCCTTGCTGGAGAGCCTTTGGCAGCAAAACATAATCACCACTGTACTTCATGTCCCTTCCTCCAAATGCTCTTTCCTGTTCTTCCTGAAACCTGTTGCTTTTCCCATCTGTAACAGGCAGCTGAAGGCAAGTTGAGTGTGCTATAAAATCAGTTCTAATCCACTAAATTTCACTTAATGCCTCAAGTGTGAGAGGGAAAGGGAAAGGCTTCTTGAGACACTAGCAAGCAGGTAAATGATTGATTGATTTAACCTATTTATAGGACCACCCAACTTACAAATGCCAGCAACTCATATAACCATTGTGGGAAGTCAGCCCCCCACCAAGAAAGAAATATTTTTGGGAATATTAAAAGGCAGAATATTATATTTCCCCAAAGGAATAATAGAGAAGATCTTAAAAATAGATAGAAACCAGCCCTAGCCCCTCTCCCCAGGCCGAAACTAGGCAGAGGCCAGCTTCTAGAAATGCAAATTCAATAATTATTTCAGAAAGGTTGGAGGCTTCCAGCTAGAAACTGAAAAGATTAGGAAGACAAAGACACCTAAAATCTACATACCCCACCCAAATTCTAAATACAAAGCCCAAAGGAGGTATAAAAGCCCGCCACTTCCTGGTACATGTGGTCAGCTTTCTGTCTGGCTCTCTTCTTCAATAAACTCCAAGCTTCTTTCTCAAGCAGTCTCCATTCTATTTATTCCTGGCTTGGACTGGATCCTGATGAAGATTTTTCTTTCAACACCATAATAAACAATATTAGTAGAATAAAAAAAAATAACAGCAGAAATCACTAGGAATTAACCTAATAGGGCAATAGATAGAAACCTCTCAATGGACTGTCCAACTGTCTGATAGCTCAGTCCCTTGAGGACATCCAAGTCTTCAACTTTGTACAGAAGGACAGCAAGTCTGGGGCCAGTTTGATTTTGGGGAGTGTGATGTTCCAAAGGATAGGTGTTGTGGCAGAAAAGGCACAATTCATTTGGCTTCTGGGTACAATTCAAGGTGCAAGTGTTCACATATAATAACAGAATAACAAAATTGGAAGGGACCTTGGGGGTCTTCTAATCCAATCCCCTCCCCTGCTCAGGCAGGAAACCTCATACCATTTCAGACAAATTGTTGTCCAATCTCTTCTTCTAGTGTTGGAGGACCCACAACTTCTGGAGGAAAGTCAGATTGAATTTAAATAGTACACGTCTCCTGCTTGGGCAGGAGGTTGGATTGGAGGACCTCCGGTGTTCCTTCCAAGGCTGTTATTTTTTTTTTCTGTTATTCTGTGGTTCTTTCTATGATCATGTGTATCCACCCTATCAAGCCCAAAGAAAGTCCAGAAAGTTAAAGGATTTGCCATGGACAGAGGGCTGGGCTAGAAGACCTCCAAGGTCCTTTTTAACCCTATTATTCTACATTCTATGTTCTAAAACAATTTTTATTTTAACAGCTACAAGGATTAGCTTCTAGACACTCATAATATGTATGAAATATTCTTTGAATCAATAGGGATGGGTCACCAATAGAGGCCCAATAAGAAGACAGTCTCTAATTGAAGGTTGTATGACCTGTTTCCCTTTGTCACATCTATGCTGGCAAGATTAGATTAGATTAAAATTGCATGGAACTAGGATCACCCAATCCTTGATGATTGCTAGATGATAAGAGCTAGAGATTTCTCTATCTTTCCTGCCAATAAGCGGCAATCTAGATTTTTGCAAGCCACATTTGGTAGTGCTACATGAACTGCTAATCTTGCTGAAGTTTAGCAGGTCTGGAACTAGTCAATACCTGGACAAGAAAAATAACATTATGCATTCGGTTTTGAGTTCAAAGGAATAATACTGAATAAGAAATAGACAGCCAAGGCTTTTCAAATTTCCAGATTACTCTTCATATATCATCTCATGGATGGAATCTCACCATCTCTATCCTGATAACATCTGGAGCCTGATCCACCCTTGTGTTATCTTTTTATGGAACCAATCATAAAGTTTGGCTTGATGTTATATAGAATATGGGTTATCTTGGTGCAACATTTTGACTCTTGGGCTGCCAAGTTCTAAAACATCCCACCCAGTAATAGATCCAACAGCTGTTTTCAGAATGGGGGGGTGGAGAGAACCCAGTGTGCTTTAGGTAAGTGCTGATTTGAATCCAGCTTCTCAGCCCCTGTCCTGGAATGCTGATGAATAGCCTGTTCTTATTAGCTGAGGTTGGTTACAATTACAACCCTAGACAGCTGGCAGCAGATGGGAGAAAGGTGGAGTGTTTTGAAGAAACCATCCAGGAAAGTCAAAGAATTAAAATATTTCCTATTGCTAGTATCTGAAAAAATATTGACTGTTCCAAAGATTCAAGATGTTTTAGGATGACTCTTGTGGTTTTCTCCACAGCATCTCTCCAGTATTTCTTTTGATGTGTTGCCTGTAGCATCATCACGTTTTGCTAAAAAAAAAAAAAGAAAAAAGAGGGGGAAGACCTACTCAGAACCCTAATCAGCTTGTCTTTTTGGAAGCTAAGAATAAATAGGATGAGAAGATGGATCAAAAGGATGCATTTATGATAACACAGAGCATTGTGATTCAGTGGTGAGTGATGATGGATTTAGTGGAAACCACCCTATGCCACTATTGAAGACCTCCAACATACTGCTGTAAATTCTGTGTGAGCAGAGCTGTCCATCAGTGAAGATTTTGTCCCTGGAACTGAGTTTATTTATTTATTTATGAGACTTATATACCGCTTTAAGTGCAAGCACTCTCTAAGCAGTGTACACCAGTAAGCAATGTATATATATATTTACATTGCCCCCAACAATCTGGGTCCTCATTTTACCTACCCCGGAAGATGGAAGGCTGAGTCAACCTTGAGCCGGTGAGATTTGAACCGCTGACCTGCTGAACACAGTCAGCTAAAGTGGCCTGCAGTACTGCACTCTAACTGCTGCGCCACCTCGGCTCATGACATGGATGTGGACATGTAGTTTTCTGGGCTGCCATAAGGAAATGATTTTTCATCGTTGTTTTCCGGAATATTTTTCCCACCCTAGTCTAGAGTCTTGGGATTGCCTAGTAGGCTTCCCTATATGAACTATCTTTTAGTCCAGCTGTGCTTAACTTTTTTATTTAATTTATATAGCCCATATCACATTTGTGATTCTGAGTGGTATGTGAAGTTCTCAAAATAGTGCCACAAGATAACGAAGATAAAACCATAAGAATCATTTGTCAGGCTCTTTGAGTTTCTTCTCAGCAGTTTCCTTTATTGTTCCTCACCCATAGATAGAAATCTTACCAAACTAAAGCAGACTATTTGCATCATCAAAGATATATTGGAGGAGCCGCCTTAACTCTCTTTCTCCCAATCAAACTATCTAAACTTCACTCTCTCTTGCTCCTTTGGAATGAAGCCCCTCCCTCCTGGGAATCCAGTCTACATTTTATCACAGTGAAAAAAAAAACATTAAAAACAATCAAAATCATTAAAAAGCTCTGTAATATCCAGGAAGCGCAGTCAGCTTTTCTATTAATACAGCCATTTTACAGTCTCCATCTCCATGGTCCCAGGTACCCAACAAAGCCATGTCTTCAGCCTCTTCTGGAAGGCCAGCAAAATTGGGACCAATCTGACATGGGGGAGGGGATGATGCTCCAAAGAGAAAGTGACTATCAAAAAGGCTCTCCTGCTGGGTCCCATCAGATGACATTCTTTGTGGTTGGACCTTCTAATGTGTTCTTCCTGCTGGACCTGGTGGCATGGGTAGATGTGTTTGGGAAGAGGTGGTGTCTCAAATAACCAGGTCCCATGCCATGTAGGGCTTCATAGGCCATGACCAGCACCTTGAAATGAACCCAGAAGGTTAACTGGTAACCAATGTAACCAGGTGTAGCAGGCACTGATCTAGATGTGCACATAATTGCCAGGCCGCTGCATTTTGTGTCAGCTGAAACTTCTGGAGGCTCTTCAAAAGCAGCCTCATGTAGAGCATGTTACAGTAATCCATGCGGGAGCTGATGAGAATGTGAGTGAGTAAGTGTTAGTTGAGTGTGATTCAGGAATGGATGCAACTGCTGTAGGGTCCAATCTGGGTCGGTCACTGGGACCAGAGGTTTAGTCTTCTGAACTTTCAGATTCCTGCTGGAGCCCGTCTTCAGGGATCTTCTCCTATACACACTCTGCTAGAGAGAAGTTCCTTGAGGATGGGCTCCAGCACGACTCTGAAAGCTCAGAAGAGTAGACCTATGGTCCCAGTGACCAACCCAGATTGGACCCTGCAACATTATCCTGGGACACGTATCTTTGCCTTCATTTGGGATGCAGTTGATGCACAATCCAAAGTTGCACAAAAGCCTTCCTAGCCACAAGTGCCATCTGTTCGTTAAGCAAGAGTTGTGAATTAAGAAGTCTGTCTGGGGCAGTGCCAGTCTGTCCATCTTTTTTAGATCATCTACTGCCACCTACTACAGACTACAGTAAAAACTGTTAAATATTTCCTTGTCATTACGGGGACAAATCCATGTAGCTTTCATTCATAAAAATATAAAAGCGGCTTTCCATTGTCATATTCCAGGATTTTTTTTCCACTTTTCCTAGTCTAACAACTACCTAGGCAATTCATGCTGTTCTCTTATCAGTGTATTGACTTCTTCCTCATCTTGCTTGCTTTTCAATGTCCATTTTCTGCCTTCTGTCGAGTCTAGTCTAGTATGTGATACATTCATGAACAGATAGAGATGCTTATATACCGTATCTATATATTTTCAATCACAGTGATGGCATACCTATTGGCCTACCTTGACTTACAACCACAATTGAGCCCAAAATTTCTGTTGCTAAGTGAGACAGTTGTTAAGTGAATGTTGCCCCATTTTACGACCTTTCTTTCCTCTGTTGGCTTTCCCATTGACTTTGCTTGTTAGAAGGTTGCAAAAGGGAATCACATGACCCCGGGACATTGTGAGTGTCATAAATATGAGTCAGTTGTCAAGCGTCTGAATTTTGATCACATGACCAGGGGGATGCTGCAACAGTTGTTAAGTGTGAAAAACGGTCATAAGTCACTTTTTTCAGTGCCGTTGTAACTTCGAGCAGTCTCTAAATGAACTGTTGAAAGTCGAGGACTACCTGTATTGAAATAGGCTGTTTACAGGGCTGCAGCTAGCCCAAAACGCAACACTGTAGACTGTGATGTTTCCATTGATCCACAAGGTTGTATGACTAAGCAATAAGCACCGTGCTGATCTAAAACAATTTTTATTAAAACAGCCATAAGAGTTAGATTCTGCAGACTCATAATATGTATATCCCTTGAATCAATAGGGAGTGGCCTCCAGTAGAGGCCTGCAGAAGTGATCCTGTTTTATATACAGTATAATCCATGTTTGGATTGGAATGTCTTTTCTTTAAAATAGTTTCTAGGTATTGTGTGGCTCGCCAGAACATCAAAATATTTTCATGGAAGAGCCTGAAGCATATTCCTTTGTTGACTTTGCCTCCCGAGCATTTAGGAATTTAGCAGGTACAATTGCAAATCAGGTCTACTGGAGAAGCCAAGGAAGGGAAGGGGAAGGAGAAGGGGAAGGGGAAGGGGAAGGGGGGGGGAGGAAAAGGCGTTGTATTAGAAGACCTCCTAATCCCTTTCGACTCTATTATTCTGTATTTTGTATTCCCCAGGCACAATATTTGGCTCTTTATCAGTATTTTTGATTTATGATTGACTGACAAGACAGCCAAGTTGTATCAACAATCAGCTAAGGAATCTGCTTTTCTTTTCATTTTTGAAATTAAAAGACTGTTTTCCTTTGCATGAGCTATTTATCATGGCAGCTGGTGCTAAGCCTTATCCTGGTGGAATGGCTGGCATTCTTCTGGTCCCATAAAAAGGTACTAGAACTTATAGAATCACAGCATTCTTAAGTCCAACCCTGTGTTGTGCCAAAATTTAGTCTTAAATCTCTTTGGTTTCATACGGTCCTAGTTTAGAACAAAGTTGTTTAAAATTCCTATCATTGTTTATACTTAACCTAGAAATGGCTAATAGTAGGCTTCAGAAATCCTATTGTATTGATTTCATATGATATATCAGACTGGATATATCCAGTTCTGCATAAGTTGAAGCCTTATTAGTTCAAACTGAGTCAGGCTTTGGAATCAATCCAATCTGAACATTTAAACTGACAGAGCAATTGGATTTGGGCAATAGGTTGACTCAGCCGTCCATCCTTCCGAGGTCAGTAAAATGGGGACCCAGACTGTTGGGGGCAATATGCTGACTCTGTAAACCGCTTAGAGAGGGTTGTAAAGCACTGACGAGTGGTATATAAGTCTAAGTGCTATTGCTATTTGGATTTTTGAATTGATCTGAATATTCAAAAAGGTTTCAGTTCATTTTTGCATAGGCCTTGACTGCAAGGCAGTATTATACATCAGAGATAAGCAACCTTTTACCCTACTAACAGTTTAGTTGGAAAATTATAGCCCACATACATAGGTCCACATAATGCCTATCTTCGCATATATGCATCATATTGCTACCAGGAAAAATAAACCTAGTTGCATCCTCAGCGTGAAAAGATCTAAGAGGAGGTTAAGCCAACTCAGTTTATTGTCTACTTACTGTAACTTTTCCCAATGGAGACACAATGTTTGGGGCTGAATCAAGATCCCAGAGGGAGAGATTAAATCCTCTTTTCCTTTCAAATGGAGGAGATGCTTTGATCTTAGCACTAATCGGCCATGGGAAGCAGCAATATTCACTGGGATTCCTCATGGGATTAGGACGTTTAACGTAACTTAACTTTAACTACCTAATAATCTTTATGAAAGTAACTTAACTTTAACTACCTAACAATCTTTATGAAAAAGCCATGGCTTATTTGCCTTTTCCTTAGCAAAAACCACCTTTTTGCTTGGCCTCTTTCCCAACACAGCCAGGGCAGCAAGAACAACCAATTCATTGAGGCTTTTTTGCAAATATACTTATGAAGGCGTGCAGTGTTAGAGCTCTCCTCCATGCCTACCAATATGGAATTAATTAATTCCATATATTATCTGGTAGTTCTCAATTAAGAGACAATAAATCAATAACAGTCCCATCAATTAGGGATTGTCACCTTCGTGGGACCAAGAAAAGGGACCTTATTGGTGGTGGCTCCTTCTTTATGGAGCATCACTCCCACCTGAGGTAGGGATGGCCCCTGCCCTGTTTTTTGTTTTGTTTTTTTTAGCCAGCCTGAGAACCACAGATGGAACTGATCAAGTAATTGATTTGTGTTTTGCTGCCATGGAAGATGGGGTGGGATTTTTTTTTTAAATCAGTTTTTATCATATGCTGTTTAAAATTTTGCAAGCCACCTACAGTCACCTACATGTGAGCTGGGCTGCTATATAAATTTGTTTAATATATAAATAAATGCCATGGCTTTCCATTTTTAATTAGGCTTTAATTCTGCTGGAAAAAAGTCATAGGAAAAAGCCAGTGTTTTTCTGATACTGGGAAAATGTTTTTTCACTTCTGTTTTTACCTTACCAATTTATTTATTTATTTCTTCCTTTTCTACGACTGCCCAATTCAAAATTACTCTGGACAGCTTACAAGACATTTAAAACTAGATATAACATCAACCCTCAGATCTTCAAAGCAGGAAGATCTGGAATTGTCTGCATGGCTGTTAGCTATAAAGAACAGAAAAAAAATGAGGAAAAATTGCTGCCTTATTCTAAATTGCCATTGGTCTTGCAACAACAACAAAATGTCCAGACTACTCCACTCCACACTACTAAAAGGAAGCAAAATAAATTAGTTGCACACCTCCAGCTGTCTCCTTACGTCATAGTGAATTTGCTTCACTATAAAATAAGTCCAAAAATTGCAATTGGAATGAGAAGCTGAAAAAGCTGTCAGACCATCATGCTGTTTTTCCCCTTAAAAGACCTTCTACAGTTCAGGGACTGGAGGCAACAAACAGCAAGAGTTTACACCAATGGAGTAATAACCCACTCATTTTGAACTGTACCATCTCAAAAAACAAACTAGCTTCATAATAGCTAAGTACACAGTCACTGAGCTGGAAAAGAAATTCAGCTCAACAGCTGAAGCGGTCCATTGTCTGATCACAGAAGAATAAAATCCTATTATGGCACAAACACAAAACTTTCAGACACATGTATAAAGTTGGTATATGGCAGGGGTCTTCAAATTTGGCGCTTTTATGACTTGTGGACTTCAACTTCCAGAATTCCTCAGCCAGCGTGCCTGGCTAAGGAATTCTAGGAGTTGAAGTCCACAAGTCATAAAAGGGCCAAGTTTGAAGACCCCTGATATATGGGTTCATAGTATTGCAGATAACTTGAGTGGAACCTGTGCTCTATAATACCGATTCATAAAGTATCTTTTGTTCATTCCAGCTTCAATTTTCCAGCCTAGTTCACGGATCTATTTTGCCATAGATTCAGTCCTAGATCCAAATTCTAACAAGTTCCATTTTTAAATGTCAATGTTGGGGCCAAATTTTCACCAAAGGGAGAATAAATAAGATTTATGGGAACATGCACATCAGATGGGGCTAATTTTCTTCATTTTAGACAGGAGGTGTTAAACAAGTGGAACTAACTCCATTTTAGGCCTGAAAATGCTGGCCATTTCCTTTGAATCTTGCATCATCTGATTCATCATGCCATATGCATTTTCAGTGGAAACAAGTTACCAAATGCTTCTGTATTAAAAACAAAAACAAATTTCTGTTATTTATATTTTATGCACCCCAAATAAGTATTTATTTCTATGGGAACATGCCAATAATAAAACACAAAGGCTACAGTCCTGCCTCTAGCCAAAAATGCTAAACAAAATAAACAGAGCCATAGATTCCCCATTAGCAATTTATTTCCAAGCACATTTAGTCCTTGTGACTCAGGGATACTACCCAGTAATCCATCCACTAAAGCTTGACATGTGCAGCTTTGGAATTTAGTGCAATTTTTTCCCATTGACTTTGATCCATTTAGCCATTCATATGCCAAATTTCTCATGCTCAGCTATAGAGCCAACCATCATGCCCAACTATAAAGCCAGCAAGTTTGGTCCTGGGCTTAGAATCATAGAATCCAAGAATTGGAAGATGTCATTAAATCAGGAATTCAGTCTACAGCATCTGAGACAGTTGACCCATAGGTGCTTTTTCCCAAAGGCAACCAGACTTTCTTGTTTTTTTCTTTGAAAATGTTTTGCTTCTCATTTAGGAAACGTCTTCAATTCTTCTCAGATGAAAACTGAAATGCTTTCAAAGAAAAAAACCAAGAGAGTCCACTTGCCTTTTGGGAAAGCACTTTTGGGACAACCATGACCTGGATGACTGAGAATCTCCATAGACATCTGAGATAGTTCTCCATCTAGCTTCTACTTTGATCTAGGGAGAGGGAAGATCCACTTCTCTACTTCATTGGTTCCACTGCCAAATTTTCCCTTATTATGTCATAATAAGACATCACTATGACAGTTGGTACATCCAAAGCCAAAAAGGGCATTGAGGATGCACGAAGAGGCTAGAATCTATTTGTGGTAGCTTGGCTTTTCCCTGTTACAATTCTGGTTTTGTGAATGGTGTTTGTAGCTCTGTAAGTAACTCATAAGGTCATTCTTTATGGATTTGGTCTTATATTTTATGGATTTAAGCATATTTGTATAGTTGCTAGATTTTATTGCTCTTATTAGAGCCAGTTTGATGTGGTAATTAAGGTACCAGGCTAGAAACAAGATGACCTGAAATTAGTCCCACTTTAGACACATAGCCAGCTGAGTCATCTGGGCCAGTCACTTTCACTTGGCCCTAGGAAGGAGGCAATGACAAACCACTTCTGAGAAAGCTTGTCAAGAAAACTGCAGGGACTTGCCCAGGCAGTCTCCAAGAACTGGAGACCATTGAATGGAAATTAAAACCTGCTGATATTATTTTTGTGAAATGCCCACAGCTGGTTTTATCTGGGACAGGCTCTAAATATGACAAATATATAAACTGCAGCATATTGTGTAAGCAGATACAGAAACTTCAGCTGCTGGAGGATAGTCCTGGGAGACCTATTCAGATAGGATGATAGATGCCGTGTTCCTTTAGGAATTCCCAGAGCTAATAAAAATCTCAGCTACAACATCATGAAGATTTGCCAGAAAAGAGCAGCTCCTAGGGCATCTTTATGTCATAATTAGGGCAAGTGACAGAGACCCCCTGGTAATAATAAGGATAATGTACACAGGAACTTTATTATAATGTCACTTATTCTGCTACAAAAGCACTCTTTGAATTTATACATTGCAGTAAGCCATAATTTGCTCACCCTCTTATGTTAGCTACAATACGTTGGGTTCAGACATTATGCCAAAATGTGGAAAGTTACTAACCAAAACACCTCAGAGTTCCCATAACATCCAGGCAGTACGCATTGGCTGGGTTTAGACTGGTCATGGCAGGAGGGATGGGACTGAAGGGAATAGTTTTTGTCTTTTTGCACGGGAATGCAGATTCCACCTGAGTTGTCTGCAACCACCATCTCTTAGTTAAAAGTGCCTTTCACTTCAACCAAATGGAATCGAGGGTTTTTCTTCCCTAAGGCATCAGACTGGCAGGTCTGACGCTAGCATTCTCTACTATGCTAATCATCCTACAAAATACCAATTAGGGATACTTTCAATATTTTGGTTCCTCTCTACTGGATATTGATCTTGGGACTTTATGAACTTCTCTATGAAGGATTAGGGGAGACATGATAGCAGTATTCCACAAAGGAGGAGGTCAACTTAGGGGCTGCCACAAAGAAGGGGGGGGGTCAACTTATTTTCTGAAGCACCAGAAGGCAAGGCAAGAAACAATGGATGGAAACTAATCAAGGAGAGAAGCAACCTGGAATTAAGGAGAAACTTCCTAACACTGAGGACAATTAACCACTGGAACAGCTTCCCATCAGAAGTTGTGGGTGCTATCTGAAATAGCACAGGGTCTCCTGCTTGAGCAGGGGTTTGGACTAGATCAGGGGTAGGCAACCTTGGCTCTTTTATGACTCGTGGACTTCAACTCCCAGAATTCCTGAGCCAGCCATGCTGGCTCAGGAATTCTGGGAGTTGAGGTCCACGAGTCACAAAAGAGCCAAGGTTGCCTACTCCTGGACTAAGTAGAAGATAGACTTCCAAGGTCCCTTCCAGCTCTATTCTGATTGATTGATTGATTGATTGATTGAACTTGTATATTTAGAAAAAAATGGTTTATTCTTTATGCTTGTTCTGGACAAACTTTTCTTCTGTCTGTGAGAAAATGAGAGATAAAGAAAAAAGCCTCAGAGAATGGCTCATTTTTCTTAAGAGAGATTCTGAGCCTATGTATTTTTACTGTTAAGCTAGTGATTTAAATAACTAAGAAGGGTGGAGAAGAGATAATAAGAGACTTTAATTCAATACGATATTATGTGCTTATCCCTTTGGTATGTGGAAGGAATATTTATTTAAAGGGTCAATTCCTAAATACTAGAGCAGAGTACAACATCTGGGCCCATCTTGGCTGCACAAACCCGGAACAAAACATATCCTGACATACATTTAAGGGGAAAGAGAACATTTTTGATGAGCAATATATTATTTGCTATTTCAGTCACCTTTTATCTTCTTGTGGAAATCAATATGGAAGAAACTGCTTCACTGAAGGATTGTGTGCGTGATCAGCAAAGCAATGGCTGTATTCAAAGGGGATATTTTGTGTTTTGATTCCAGTCCATGAGCAAGATTATGTAACCATAACCTAGCCCTTCTCATCTCCAGATGCTGCCATAGTTCTTCTTCCTACACAATTCAAAGTGTTAATATTAATTTTGAAGACTCTAAATGGCTTCTGCATCCAATATCCAATCAATCCTTCTTTCTGCCAAGTCTATTAATTAGACTCCTTTAAAAATATATGGTAGCAGAAGTTTAGAGTTGGTTCTCTAAGATGGTTGAATAGTTGAAGTTATGAGTTTTACAATTTTATCCATGAGTTGGCAACTCACATTTATAATGAAAAAAACCCACCTTACATTCTTCTCCAGAAAAACATAATGGCAGCAACATGTCAGTCAGTCTCTGTGTTAAGATCTCCAATCTCTCGGAGCAAAGAAATTTGAAAGAAGTTCTCAAGCCAAATGAGCAAGAATGACATTTCCTCTTTTCAGTAAAACAGGGGTTCTGAAATACTTGAAGCTTGGGAATGGATTTTTGCAAGGAGAGACTATAAGCACTTAATACAGGTAGTCCTCAGTACCTCTACATTCTGCTCAAAGAAAACAAACGTTTGTGAATCTAAATGGGGATGCAACTGAAATAACATTAAAGGGAAAGTAAATAAAAAGAAAACAAGCACATTGAGATACCAATCCTTACTCTGCTTGAAGTTACAGAACTGTTTGAAGTTATACAGTCACTTCAGAGCTAGTGACTGGAAAAGGGGGCAAGTAAGAGAGAAAAGGGACATCTTGATTGCATGTACTTCATTGCCTTGCATAACACTCTGATATATTACACCGAAATAGGAAACTGCTGATTCTCTGGACCAGAAGGAATAATATAGTGTTATGTTGCTCTTGAGATGATAGAATAATCTGTCCATCTTATTCCAAAACATTCCAAAGTTTCCATCCAGCCGGGAGGTAACTAAAGGCATGAGTCACCCTAAGACAGTGATGGCAAACCTTTTAGAGACCAGTGCCCAAAAACTGGCCCCGCCCCTGCTCTATCCCCTGCCTGCCCCCCGCCTGCCCACAGGGCCACTCACCACCTCCAGGGCCTGCCGCGGATCACCCAGGCAGCCCAACAGTGCCATGGCAGCCATGCCCTCTGCCCACACCCTGCAGCATCAACTGTGCATGATGGGGTATGAGGGCAGAGTCTTGTCTACACTGCCTGGCTGCCATGACCTTGGCTGCGCTGCTCCGCATGGGCCACACTCAAGGGTGACTCTCCTCTAGGGGGCTGCTGGTGAGGGGGTGGTCGCGGGGCGGAGGCAAGGCTGGGGCAACGGCTCGTGTGCCCACAGAGAGGCTCTGAGTGCCGCCTCTGGCACCCGTGCCATAGGTTCGCCACCACTGCCCTAAGAAAAGCCGTCCAATTTAGCACTGGGTACAATTGTTGCACATTGTGAACCTACACAAACATTCTCTTTGAACAGGAATGTCAAGCCAAATTTGCACCAACTCTTTATGGGGGAATGCAAGCTCATTCAGAAAAAAAAGATGGAAAATATCCAGTGGGAGGTCCTCAGAACCTGCAATCATTTAGTCTTAGCAGGGTTGAATTGGAGCTTGCTTTTCCCCATCCATGAACTCCAGAGCAGCCCCCAAATCCATGTCCAGAAATGGCAGATTGAAATCCCCCAGATTACCTATGGACTTAAGAATCATTCCTCCATCTTCAATTATTTAAAAACAATCCAAGGTCCATCTATCTCTCTTAGGAAGGAACATAAGGTACTTCTGAAAGAAGGGCACACAAGTAAGCTTCTCATCCCTCCCCATTCACCTGTCTCTCTCTCTCTCTCTCTCTCTCTCTCTCTCTCTCTCTCTCTCTCTCTCTCTCTCTCTCTCTCTCTCTCTCTGATAAGAACATGCTTTGCACACAACCAAACCATGACATTCTATCAATTCATAAGACGTTTTTATAGCATAAAATGGCATCTACAGTTAAGCTCCAAATTAAGCATGTGAAGTTTAAGTGAAATATGCAGTGAAGATCTACATGAGTCCAGAGCTATTTTTACAGAAGACTGTTGGTCTTGGCATAATAACACATTCCAGAAGTAGTCCTTTGTTCCTATCAAAGCCAAGACTATGTTTGCCTGCCTTTCCATTCCTCCCTTTCCTTAGTATTTCTGCCCAAATGTGGTTGTTCACATAGTCTTGATTTACAGTCAACAAGGGTTAGATAAAAACAACATAGAAGAGAGCCAGGATGACTTTTTGCAAATCATAGTGATTTTTATTAAACGTTGGAGACCCAGAGATGGGGTATCTTAAATTTCACATTTAACTGAACCAAATTTGGGGCACATTTTTTCCAAATGATAAAGCATCCACCTTTTCCACTACCAAACACTCCTATCTGTTCCCCCTCCAGAAAATTCCAAGGTTTCTTGACCAGTGTAGAGGCATCTGGAGAGGGGAAAGAGTGGTAAGATGACCACTGTCAAGGATTTCCAACAACAAAAATCTCTCCAAACTTCAGAACAAGGTGGGCAACTCCTGTTCCAAAACTGCCCATCTTATTTGTGTCTCTGAAGCATATCAAGGTCACATCCCAACATTCCCTAGCAAAATGGTTCAACAGTGGAAATCCATTAAGGGTCCATTATGGGTTACCAAAGATAATAACATAACTATTTTAATCTTGATCAAATAAACCAACTTTATATTCCTCCCTTTACTTTTAACAATCTTGATGTTTAATACCTTCAAATAATGTCCTGGAATTTGATTTCTTTTCCATTTTTCTTTGTCTTTTCTTTAAAACCTTAACAAGGCTCCTTTGTAAAATCCAATATGGAAATGTTATCCAGATTACCCCTTGCTTAAGATATTCTCCAGTTTCATTTGTATATCCTATGTAATATATTTTTCCATATCTTTTTTAAATCCACTTCCAAATCAGTCTCATTATTGTCAGATAGAACATTTTCCTCTCCTATATCATCTTTTAAACACAGTTGCCTATAATGACAAACATTCTTAAAATTAACTTGTGTGTCCATTGTTCCTAAATACCCTCCAGTGCTAAATTATTTTGCTCCATTCACTTATAAGATATAATATTGTCTCATTCTAAAGAAGAATAAGGGGGAAATGTAAATATTAGACTACTGTTATGTAATTGCTGTAAAAAAAGGAGGAGTATATATATATTGTTTGTATGTGTGTTATGTTTTGTTTTGTTCTGTTTTGTCTCCTTTAAATTTTATCTTTAGTACTTTCTGGTTTATGTCCAGGATGTGAGGGGTCTGTAGATATTTTCTTAGCTCTCTTTCTGGTTTGTGCAGTATATAAATCCTCAGTGGAAGGCAGGCTGGTTGAGATTGTTTTTTCTGCAGTCCTAACTATCCATTGAAATCTGTACCTGACCTGTTTGGTTGCTGTGCAAACCAGACAATTATTGAGGTATACATGACAAATTCAATAACTGCTCTGTAGAACTGTATCAGCAGATCCTTGGGCAATCTGAGTTTTCTGAGTTGACGCAGGAAGAACATTCTTTCTTGTGCCTTTTTAATGATGGTTCTAATGTTAGGTGTCCATTTCAAGTCTTTGGAGATAATAGAACCTAAAAACTTGAAGGTCTCTACTGTTGATACTGTGTCACTTAATATTGTAAGAGGTGGTAGAATAGGAGAGCTTCTCCTAAAATCTACTATCATCTCTATAGTTTTAAGAGTGTTCAGCTCCAGATTGTTCCAGCTGCACCACGGGGCCAATTTAGAAGACCTAGCCTCAGTTCATTTCTTCTCCAGAAGAAGAACATTTGAAAAGAGCTGAAATATTTATTTTGGGCACAAAGCAATACATTTCAGAGTTCAAGAAATTTCCTAAAGCAGGATACACGTATTTTACTCTCTAATCTTTTGGCCCAGCCTGATTCATCTCCACAAGTTCTCAAGTTACGGATGGAAACAGTTTAAGAATGTAGCTATTCACTTCTGAATGTTCATGGTATGCTTCCAAGTCATGGTATGCCTTGAATTTACAAGGAATCTCATCAACCACTCCAGAGTTTCTACTTTTTTCTCCATCAACAGGAATCTTTAAAGAAGAGCAGGAAATGAAAAGCATTTTGCAAGTCCTCATCAGTTGGTCCTGGTGCCATTTTTTATTACAAGAAGAAAGCAGCTATTGAAGGAAAGGATATTTGTTTTTCTGGTGTTTGTAATCATCATAAATTCTTGCAAGATCATTTTAACTATGCTAGATGAAAAGGGGGAAATGAATTGGCAATTGAAATTCTGTTGGAATGCCTAGCAAATTCTGTTGAAAGAGTATAGCGTCATCCACCTTATCTCCAATGTTCTCACGATAGAAACTAAAATGAGGGAGGGAGGCTTGTTTCCTACACTGAGCTAAGTCACAAACAGTAATCATGCAATCAGCTAGTTTATTTATAATAGATCCATGGCTAACTGAATAAATCCAATTGTGTTGGTTTGCAGGATAGTCACCAAGCAATCATATTTTATTCCAGCATGTTGTGCAAACCTAGACAAAAACAAATTCACATTTTGCACATTATTGCTGCCTTAACTAGGATTAGTTGAATAACCCATAATTGGCTAGATTCACACAACTCTATTGTTAAAACAGATGGTAACAAGGTCCTCGGCTGTTCACATTGTGCCAGTTGATACAGAACTCTCCTGCTTGCCTCCCTTTGCAGAGGTTTATTGCTGTGTCAGCTAAACAAATAAATATGAGGTGATCATGTCCAACTTGTAGGTGTTTCCAGGAGCAATTCAAGGTGCCAATTGTCACCTTTAAAGTCCTACATGACTTGGGAGCAGCTTATCTGAGAGATTGTCTCTTTCCAAAAATGTCTACCCATCCAAGTTGATGTCTATGGAAATTCTCAGTCATCCAGGTCATGGTTGCCCCAAAGGTGCTTTTTTTTTCGCGAGGCAACTGGACTTTCTTGTTTTTCTTTGAAGACGTTTCGCTTCTCACCCAAGGAGCTTCTTCAGCTCTGAAGAAGAAAATTCTTCAAAGAAAAACAAGAAAGTCCAGTTGCCTCGCGAAAAAGCCCCTTGGGGATTACTCCAAACAACTTCCTTCGCCACCGCCTGTCAAGCCCGGCGCTGAATACGACACCGCGAGCTGCGATTGGCTCCGCTACGTCCGCTGCGCCTCCCATCGGCGGAGGCGAACCGTGGAGGCGCCGGGTATAAACGAGCTCCTGGGGGCCGGTGTGCGCTTGGCGAGGCGCATCCAGCCCGATGGGGAAAGCGCGGGACGATTCTGGGCGGGAGCGCCTGCCCAAGATGCGGCTGGGCTGCCTCTCCGGGTCCCAGGCGCCGAGCACCTTCCTCCTCCTCCCCTTCTTCCTCCTTCTACTCCTCCCGTGGAGCCTGGCCGAGGTTTGCCTTTGCGCGTCGGAGCGGCGCGGCTGGGGAAAGGGGGCTCGGCTGACGCCGCCTCTCGCTTTTGCTCTTTGCAGGTCCGCGCCCGGTGCCGCCTGCCGTGCGAGTGCCCCACCGAACCGCCCGCCTGCACGCCCGGCGTGCCGCCGGTGTTGGACGGCTGCTCCTGTTGTCTGACCTGCGCCCGGCAGCGCGGGGAGAACTGCTCCGAAGCGACGCCCTGCGATGAGAGCGCCGGCCTGTTTTGCGACCGCGAGGCAGGAAGGGAGGCCGGCCTCGGCGTCTGTAGGGGTAAATCAATGGCGCTTTCCCGCAGGCACTTTAGGCCTCTTGGGCGGGATTTTCCTGTCGCTCCTACCCCGAGGCGCTGTCAGGATGGAGAGGAACTGGGTCACGTTCATAGATGGGCTTCTCTACACGACTGTCCCAGAGATGCTTTTTCAAGAGGCAACTTTTTTTTTTTAAGAAGTTGCTTCTCATCCAAGCTCATTCAGCTCTGACTGGATGGTGGGGAATGGAAGGATTTGTACTCCTTGCAGACAGCTGGTCATTTGCATTCTTTAAGAGAGTTGTTGAGGCCATTTGGACATTTGTCTGTGTCCTCAGGGTCACCTGAGTAGTGCAAATGGGTGTGGAGCCACCTTTGCTCAGCAGTTCCAAGAAGGCTCCACACCCAGTTGCACCGCTCAGGTGACCCTGATGACACAAACCTCCAAGCGGCCTCAATGACTCTCTAAAAGAATGCAAATGACCAGCAAGGAATATAAATCCTCCCATTCCCCATCATCCAGTCAGAGCTGAAGAAGCTTCTTGGATGAGAAGCAAAATGTCTTCAAAGAAAAACAAGAAAGTCCAGTTGCCTTTTGAAAAAGCACCTTTGGGACAACCATGACCTGGATGACTGAGAATCACCATAGACATCCTCCAAATGACTTGGGAAATAAAATAAGAAGGAAGAAATAGAAGGAAGGGGCCCAGTTTGGGCGAAAAGGAGTCTGAGATCCACAAGATTACCCAAGGAAGCACTGGAGCTTCCCCACTCCTTATGCTTATGCCACCTGTGATCCCCATTCCTTAAAGACAAAATGTGGCTTGTTCTTCTTCACTGTTTCTCAATCTTGGCAGCTTTAAGGTGTTTGAACTCCAACTCCCAGAAGTCCCCAGTCAGCATTGAGAATTTTGGAAATTGAAGTCCAGGCACCTGTCAGTTTGCCAAGGTGAGAAACGCTGCCATAGCAGCTACTGCTGCTTGAAAGACTTGTAACTAGGATAGATGGTTCTTGGCTGAACTGAAATTCTCAGTTTCTGCACCTCCCCATTGTAATTTTTAATGTAACAGCAGAGAAAAACTATATGCATTCATGTTAATGGTATACCGTGAATTTGAATTAAACCACATTTTGGTTTGGCTATAAATGTGAGTTAATTCAGTAGAATTTAGCCATTTTATCTTGGGTTGTTCTGTGTTTTGGTGGATGGTTGCTTATGCTATCTTGCCTAATTAGGTGATTCTGACTTTTAAAAAAAAATAACCACATAAAGCAGTTTGACAGGGCAGAGTTGTTAAGTAGGGCAAGGTCTGGTTACCCTTTGGATGGGAGACTCTCAGTGAATTCTGGGGCAGATTGAAAAATCCAAATAACAATCAAGAAGGCAATGACCCCATGATACCAAGAAAGTTTTATGGATGTGCATAAAGTCACTAAGAATTGAATTCAGCTTGAAGCTGGCTTGATCTTTTTGCTAGATTTAATCAACATATTCCTTAAAGATATTTCTGCATAACCTATTAGTTGACTTAGCCCAAAAGCTACTTTTGATTTGACATCATTTATATTTACCCTGAATTTAAATTAAATGTAGTTGGCATGAGGGAAACTCTTATCTTTATGAATATAGTGATGTCACTAAGAACCTAGTTTAATTCTAGAGTGTCAGTACAGCATTAGTCTAAAACCCCTGCCATATTTTTTTTTTCTAAAAATGAACATGTGATAATGGTATTCACATGCTATTTTAGAATTTGTTATTGCAGGAGAGCAGAAAGATCTTCTTCATATTGGTTTTCATCCTTGCTGTTGGTATAGATATGACCTGAGTATTCCAACAAGCTAGATTCACACAAAGCTTGATTTTTTTTCTCTCTTCTGCTTCAGACCTTGAAGGAGACAACTGTGTTTTTGATGGGATTATTTATCGAAGCGGTGAGACCTTCCAGCCCAACTGTAAATACCACTGTACCTGCAGGGATGGACAGATCAGCTGTGTGCCCCTCTGCAATGTTGATTTGTTGCTTCCCGGTCCTGAATGCCCCTTCCCAAGAAAAGTTGAAGTTCCCAAGGAATGCTGTGAACAATGGTCATGTGACCCTAAAAAAGATGATGCTGAAGACTTTGCAATGGCAGGTGTGTAAAAGGCCTTAGAGTGGTCCCTTTGCTTCTTCGGAAGCATCTACTGTGCTCTTGTGACTCTTCAGGATCAATTACCATTTATCAATGACGGTCACGGAGGGGGCCAATTCTTGGGAATTTATGGCAGATAAGAACATACGCTTCTGTCTCGGTGCATTTGATTTTGTTTCATGTATTGCCCATCTCCTTTTTTTCATCCAAAAAATTAAGAGTAGGAGAGCTTAATTCCTTGCAGGAAGTTGATCTAAAAGAGTAGAATGGGTGTGGAAGCCCTTAGGAGCCCTTCAAAATTTCTTTCTAATTACAGGTAGTCTTCTACTTTTACAACAGTTTATTTAGTGACCATTTGAAATTACAACAGCAATGGAAAAAAGTGACTTATGACCGTTTTTCACATGACCAGTGCAGCATCCCCATAGTCAAGTGATCATAATTCAGACATTTGGCAACTGGCTTATATTTATGACAGTTAAAGTGTCCTGGGGTCATGGGATCCCCTTTTGCGACCTTACGACTGGCAAAGTCGATGGGGAAGCCAGATTCACTTAACAACTGTGTTACTAATATAACAACTGCAATGGTTCACTTAAGAACTGCGGCAAGAAAGATCGTAAAATAGGGCAAAACTCACTTAGCAATAGAAATTTTGGGCTCAGTTGTAATTGTAAGTCAAGGACTATCTGTATTTTTTTAAGTTAATTGAAAAGGACATTGTTCCCTATTACTTGCATTTAATGCCCAATCACATTAAGTGTTTTTCTTTCCTTCTGCTAACTCACATTTCTTTGTCCTGGCCTTAAATTATTTTTAGAGTATACTTCCTGGCACGTTACTCAAGGACCAAGTAAGGCCTTCAGCCTTAAAACGGTTGTGCCTCTCTGGACTGTATTGGAAAACGCACTATGATGGTATGGGAGACTGAAAAAAATCTTGCTTATGTTGGCTTCCTTCTCAGTGTGGCAAAACAACCTTAAATCAAACGTTCAATCCTTAAGATGGCCCTAAGGTTAAATATAATGCTTAAAAGCCATGCAGAATTAGTCATCCAAGACCACTATTCATTTTTGGTTCCATGCCACCAGATTCTGCCACTCATAAACTTCAAGTTTAAATCTTATAGCATAAGGTTCATGTTAAATACAGCGTAATACTGTTAAAAACCTCTAGTATTGTGGGAAGCCTTAACTTAAAAGCTTTCTTCTCCCCTCCAATGTCCTGTAATAAGGAATTGGAATTAGAGCTAGTTTGGTGTAGTGATTAGGGCACTAGGCTAAAAACTGGGAGACCATGTCACCGTAAGTATGAAATCATCTGGATGATTAGGGGCCAGTCCCTCCCTCTCAGCCCTAGAAAAAAGGTAATGGCAAATCACTTCTGAAATCTCCCTAAAAAAAACTACAATTGAGTCCAAAATCTATGTTGCTAAGTGAAAAACGTTAAGTGAGTTTTGCCCCATTTTACGACTTTTCTCACCACATTTGTTAAGTGAATCGCTGCAGTTCTTAAGTTAGTAATGTAGTTGTTAAGTGAATCTGGTTTCCCCATTAACTTTGCTTTGTCAGAAGAGTTGCTAAAGGTGATCACATGACCCCGGGACACTGCAACCGTCATAAATGTGAGTCAGTTGTCAAGCATCTGAATATAAATCATGTGACCATGGAGATGCTGCAATAGTTGTTAAGTGTGAAAAATGGTCATAAGTCACTTTTTTCAGTGCCGTTGTAACATTGGTCACTAAATGAACTGTGGAGGATTACCTGTGTTTAACACAGCGCAGTTCAGGGCTAATAACTACCTTCACACAACCTGCAGGGCCCTTTTTGTCAGTTGGCTTGTGTCAATTCACGGATTACCTGTATTCTCCTTTATTGGCATAAAACATTGAATAGCATCAAGATGCTCAATCACAAAGGTAATTTATAAGCATGGGAGACATTGTGTCAGAATATTATATGCTGTCCACCTTCCATTAAGCTCTTAAGGAAGGGGGATATTATGTCATGCCTTCATGTATGCAATTCATAGGGAGGGAGATTTCACTAATTTTATACTGTGAATATCTTGTGGGGTGTTTTCAATTACTGTGACCACCAGTGAACTCCTGCATAAAAATTGCAAAAAAAAAAATGCATAAAAGCTCCACCATACGATTCTCTTCAAGCCTACACAATCCATGTTTTACAATGTTTACAGCAACAGCAAAACAGTAGGCTGGCGACTTAGTCATCGTGCATCAAAATTCCCACCATTTTGGCAAGCAAAGTTTACAAAGATTTCTTTTTTTCAGTCAAAATGTCTCCCGAGCAACCTTTTGTAGAACCTTAGAATTCCAGAGAACCCCACTGAGAAAGTCTGATCTTAAGGTTACTGGGTATCTTTTAACAATTACATTGAACGAACAGAAGATATGGACCATGAAAAGTGGTGCCTTGAAGGTACTTCAAGTTTTTAATTCTTCAGGTTGTGAGTAGAAACTTGAAAACCAGCACAGTGAATCTGTGGATCCTGGAGGGACAAGCCTTGGGCCACAGCTGAATAATGAATGGGGTCAATCATTGGATTGAAATGTAATTGAGAATTGTTTTAGAGTTATGTTCAGCGTAGTCGCTTCCCCCCAAATTTCTCTTTCTGTGGATTGAAAAATTGCAATTTAGTGATCGATTTTGAAGGGACTCTGAGAACGGTGCTCAAATCTTTGAAGTCCAGTCATAGCCCTAAAATCTAAAAATATTTATTTTCCTAGCTAAGAAAACAGTGACCAGGAACAGTCTAGCTCAGGGATTGGCAACCTTGGCTCTTTTATGACTTGTGGACTTCAACTCCCAGAATTCCTGAGCCAGCATGGCTCAGCTTGGAAACCTCTCTCTTTCCCCTCAGCATGGCTGGCTCAGGAATTCTGGGAGTTGAAGTCCACGAGTCATAAAAGAGCCAAGGTTGCTACCCCTGGTCTAGCTGTTGCATTCTACCACATAAGGCCTTCCTTAAGATGAAAACTTTGAATAACAATACTGCTATGAATTTTAATTGCTGCTTTTATCTTCTTAGATTCCTGCTTATTTTGTCCTGTATATTTTACATGATGTTTTCATGGGTGCTTTTATTATTTTCGATTTTTTTCTTTAATTGCTGGTATTAATTATAAATTGCTGCAACATTTGGTAAGTTGCAAATGTTATACAGGTAGTCCTCGAATTACAACAGTTCATTTACTGACCATTTGAAGTTACAACGGCACTGAAAAATGTGACTTATGGCCATTTTTCACACTTGTTGCAGCATCCCCCACGGTCATGCGGTCAAAATTCAGATGTGTAGCAATTGACTCATAGTTATGACGGTTGCAGTGTCCCGGGGTCAAATGGGATCCTCTTTTGCCACCTTCTGACAAGCAAAGTCAATGGGGAAACCAGATTCACTTAAAAACGGTGTTACTAACTTAATAATTGCAGTGATTCACTTAACAGCTGTGGTAAAAAAGGTCATAAAATGGGGCAAAATTCTCTTCACAACTGTCTGGCTGAGCAATAGAAATTTTGGGATCCACTGTGGTCATAATTCGAGGACTATCTGTATATAAAATTAAGTTTAGCCTGTTAGAGAAATGCAGCCCTTCAAACCTCAGTGTCTGTATTAGATTGACTGACTACAAATCTCTCTTGGATGTAGATTTGGGGCCTCACAGTCAAGGTGATCTTTGCTATCTTACAAAATACATATCTATATTTTTGAAAATCATTTTTGAAAATTAGTTTACTCATAGGAAAATATTTATAGACTTCCTCTTGATCATAAGCTACCCAAGGCAGCATACCAAACAAATATTAAATCAATGTGGTGTACAAAAAAGAAGACAATGAATACCTTGAGAAAGAAAAATTAGTTGTCAATCCTTACATCAATGAATCTTCAGAAGAGGAATAACATAACAGCTGGGAACTAAATGTAATGTTTCTATTTCCCTAGCTAGATTTTTCTCTGCAGTAAATTCTTTTTTTTATTAAAAAGTTTTATAAAAATTACAATATAAACCAAAATCAACCCCCTAAACCCCCCCTCTCCCTCCCCACTTCCCAGAGCTGAGTACAGGGTTACAAATATGATAATCATAATCTAACTAACATTAACCAACTATATAAATAACCAAGTCCATAATGCGCTTTAACTCCCCTTTAACTTAAATATAAACAAATTGAAAATAAACATAATAATAACAAAACTTAAACAAGTTGATATCCTAATTATTGAACAATACAATCTCCAAATTGTTAAATAATACTAATACTAAAAATAATAATAATATCATAATAATACTCTAAAATTCACTCATAGGCTAAATGAAACTTTTTAGTCCCATATTTATTCTGAATATAATTTATCCATCTTCTCCAAACCGAAATGTATCTTTCTTGTGAGTGATCCTTCAAGTAAGCAGAAATCTTAGCCATTTCTGCTAAATTTGACACTTTAAGCGTCCATTCTTCTATAGTAGGCAAGCAATCCTTCTTCCAGTATTGCCCTACTAATAACCTGGCAGCTGTTATCAGATTCAACATCAAATTAATTTCTCTGCAGTAAATTCTTATTTCATAACCTTCATCCGTCTAATGTCTTTTGATGGTGAATTACTGGTAGTTCTCAACTTAGGACTATTTGTTCAGGGGCTGTTTGAAGTTACAACCGCACTGAAAAAGTGACTTATGACTGGCCTTCACAATTACAACTGTTGCAGCATGTACACGCTCAAAATTTAGCCTCTGACAACCAGCACATAGCTGTGACAGTTGCAGCATCCTGGAGCCACATGATCACCATTTGCAAACTTCCATGGGAGCTTCTGACAAAATCAGTTGAGGGGAAGACTGGATTTGCTTAACAATGGCAAAAAGGTCATAGCCTTGGGCATGACACGCTTAATGACCACACATTGCTTAGTGATGGAAGTTCTGTTCCCAACTGTTGTCATAAGTCAAGGAGTACCTGCATATAGTAGTTATGGACTGGGCCATGTGGAAGCAGATGGCATTTTAGATAACCTAGAACTTTATAAGCAACAGCAGATTAAATAAGAGCCAGAAATAGACTGAAACTATAATGCAATGAATGTGCAGTAGGACCAGTGTAACAGGTTTCTTGGTGTGGCTGAATTTGTTTGGAGTTTTTTTGGCAACAGTTTACATTCTTTAGTAGCCTCCACACAGGAGATTGAGTGTTCAATCCTAGGCAGCAACAGATGTTTCTCTATTAGAGCGCGAAGAGAAAATATCTGCTCTGAACTCCGCATAGGTGTCAGGAAGGGTATCCAGCCTGTAAACACTCAGCTCCATTCAGTCATCCCAACTCCACCCCAATCAAAGGGATTACAAGGTCATTTAAAAAAAGTCTTTAGTAGCCTGCAGGACACGATTTGAGCCATGCACTGATAGCCAAGTTTATCCTTTCCAGTTTGGGGCTAATATCTTAATCTTTTATTGTGTGGGCAACTGAGCAATTCATTGTGGTAATTTTGCCTTCAGGATTCAGACAGGAAGCTACCTTGGGGGCTGAAGGTTCTGACTCAAGTTCTAACTGCATTGAGCAGACAACGGAATGGAGTGCATGTTCTACCAGCTGCGGCATGGGAGCCTCCACCAGAGTCACCAACAAGAACCCCATGTGTGAGATGGTGAAAGAGATGAGGCTGTGTGAAGTGCGCCCCTGTGAAAAGAGTCCACTACCTGATAAGGTATGGCTTGCAATTCATTCACATGATAGTGGTAACCTATACTAATTTGAAAGAGAAGAGCACATAGAATCTTGGCTTGGAGATAAAGGTTGAGTTGGTTGTCAAGTTCTTTATTTCAGTTATTTCTTCCAATCTACTTGTGAGAGTCCTGGGTGTCTTGGGTTGGGCCACTGTGGGAAATACCATGGTGGACTAGATCAGGGGTTTCCAAACTTTCAGACTTGTGGACTTCAACTCCCAGAATTTCTCACATAACATGGCTGGCTGAAGAATTCTTGGAGTTGAAGTCCACAAGTCTAAAGTTGCCATGTTTGGAGACTCATGGACTAGATGTATCTCAGCCTGATCCAGCAGGTCATATAGTATGCATTTATTTCCAGAAATGGTTTCCGAAATAGAGTTTTCATTGTGACAGTATAGGTTTTGATAGTCTTCCATCACACATTAAACACAAGTGTAATGAAAGCATTGGGGCTGTTGCAGAACTAGCCAATGTCTCAAAAGATGGACTATGATCTCAAGCCATTTGTTAATTCTCTAATTCTATTCAAAACTGATTCAATGTGGACAACAAAGAGCATTCCTTTAGCCAGAACTCACATATATTATGAGTGCAATATGGAATCTGATGCTGCATGAACTTATCAGCAGACTAGCAAAGACTGCAATTCTCATAATTCCTAGTTAACATAATACTTAAAAAATCTCAGGAACTGCATCCCACCACCTCAATCCAGAGCCTTAATCCAGAGTCTCAGAAGGGTTTTAAAAGAGTGCAATGAAATAACGGATGCAGTTCCTGGGATTTTTTGAATTATGAGAGGAATTATGAGAATTGCAGTCCCAGTAAATCCAGAAAATACAAGCTGAGCAAGATTCACTTAGCGAGAGCCCAGTACAAAATAGCCTTATGAGAATTTATGCTTGTGACCAATCTCTTTGGCAGCCATCTAATATGGCTTTATGTAGGTGCTACCATCAGTAACAGCGGGGTCCAAATAGTAACTTAGAGTGCTACTAGATGGCCAAAGAAGGCCATCTAGGCAGTCTCTTAGATGGAATAATAGAATAACAGAGTTGGAAGGGATCTTGGAGGTCTTCTAGTCCAACCCCCTGCTCAACCAGGAAATCCTATACCATTTCAAATAAATGGTTGTCCAGTCTCTTCTTAAAAACCTCCAGTGATGGAGCACCAACAACTTCTGGAGACAAGCCGTTCCACTGTCTAATTATTCTCACTCTCAGGAAATTTCTCCTTAGTTCTAGGTTGATTGATTAGTTTGATTAGTTTCCCTCCATTGCTTCTTGTCCTGCCTTCAGGTACTTTGGAGAATAGGTTGACCCCTCTTATTTGTGGCAGCCCCTTAGATACTGGAACACTGCTAACATGTTACCCCTTGTCCTTCTTTTCATTAAATTTGCTCTTGACACTGAAGTAGCAATAGATGTACTACTGGAAGTGCAAACCATAAAATAATATGGCCATCTTTTAACTTTCAGTTTAGAGAGTTGAATCCACCTATACCCAAAGTTTCCATGTTTCTTTAACAAATAATATGCTAATGTGGTTAATAGTTGGGATCTGCCTCCAAGGATATTTTCAAGATTTTGAGCCGTGTCAAACTTTATGTTCAGACTTCCTAATGTACTCTGGGAATGTTTTCTCTAAGAAAGGAAGAGATGTTTGGGGCACTAATGAACATTTATTCCCTTTTATGGCAGAACAGTTGGAGTTGTGTGTTGTTGTTGTTTTTGCCCCAGAGAGAGGAACGTAGTGCCCCAAAGTTAAATGTTGACAGGCTCAAAGAAAGCTGCCTGTTTTCCTTGCAATAACCATGGTTGCCATGATGAGCATCTCTGTTTTGCATATTTCTATGTAACAGGCAAAATTAAGTAGTTTTTTTTATCCTGTCGCCATCATCTAATCCTGCCAGTTTTGAAATTTAAACCAAGTGTTTCTCTGGGCTTCCTGGATCTGAGACCTATCCTTTTTGAGGTTAGAAAGCATATGAAAATTGCTAGGGCTATGTGAAGCCTCTGCTTGGGGATTCACTTGAAAGATGATTTTGCAACATTTTTGCAAAATTCAGAAAAAGTTTTTGTGCAAGCTCCAAAGTCTTCTCTATCAAATATGCCTGACTAACTCCCTACACCAAGTGGCTAGCCTTGTGATCAAGGATCTTAGACCATGCTATGTTGATATCATGAAAAGCAATTTGAGACAAACATGCTATGGTGATACCTTAAAGCAGTGGTTCTCAACCTTTTTAATGTCGCGACCCCCAACCTGTCGTAAGTCGAGGACTACCCAACCGGTCGTAAGTCGAGGATTATCCAACCAGTCATAAGTCGAGGACTTTCCCTGCCTGGGAGCGCAGCGCATGCGTGGTGCCGTCCCCTGCGCTGGCCAAAGCGTAACTGGCAAGTGGCAGAGACGGCGCAGGCCGACCACCAGCTGGGCCACCAGCTGGCCCAGCCCAAGGGAGGTAAGGCACCCGCCGGGCCCCATGCGTGCCAGCAACCCTCCCTGCGCCCACCGGCCTCCCACCCCTGGCCCTCTTTTACTTACATTTTTAGTAGTTGCTCAGCAGGGAGGGGTGGAAACTTCCAGACAGCTCGCCTTCGCTGCAGACAACTTGCAGCACCGTTTGCAGAATGGGACTTTTGGCGGGCTCAGCAGGGCAGAGACAGCCTGGACAATTCCTATTGGCTTTTGAAAGCCAATAGAATTAGACTCTATTCAAGAGAGTCTATTCTATTGGCTTTCAAAAGCCAATAGAATAAAAGGGAGTAGCACAGCTAAGGAAAAGGGGAAAAAAATGGTGGACTGCGTTGTTTGGCGACCCCCGTGAAATGGTCGTTCGACCCCAAATGGGGTCCCGACCCACAGGTTGAGAACCTCTTCCTTAAAGTGAAGCATAAGAAATAAGGTTCATCTTAACTCACGATTTACAGCCTGTAGGCACCTATTTGTAAAAAAAGAAAGAAACATGTACATAAGAAAAGGGATGTTTTCCACTAATTCCTCACCTTTTTCTGCAGTTTCAATATAAGAAATTGCCAGACTTGCCCAAGGGGAAGGTTTTCTATGCAAAACTTTTCTGCATAGATCTTTTATTTTACATCCTTGCCCACACACTCAGATTTTCATCACATCCCAAAAAGCATTACAAGTGACCTCCAGCCATTGAAATGCTGCCCGTTCCATCCTAATGTATCATGGCTATGTTGCATTAACTTGAATGTGGTTGTCCATCTAATTCATGTTCTGCGGTTTCTCGTAGAAGGGGAAAAAATGTCTCCGAACCATAAAGCCTCCCACAGCTGTCCATCTGAAGTACCAGAACTGCACCAGCATCCATATGTATAAACCCCGTTACTGTGGCATCTGCAACGATGGACGATGCTGCACTCCACACACGACAAAAACAATCCAGGTGGAATTCCGTTGTCCTCAAGGCAACACTATCCAGCATCCTCTGATGTCCATTACTAGTTGTGTGTGTCACAAGAACTGTCCTCAGAATAGCAACGCTTTTGTTCGAAAGCTCAGTTGAATGAGCCATTCAGAAATCACCAGACTGGTCTTCTGATGCTTTAGTAACATGTATCTTCTCTTTTGGGGGAGGGAGGAAGGATCAGATGCTTTGATTCCCGATCCTGTCTATCATTTGATTTCTAGATAAGGCATTTCAGTTCCTGTGGAATTTCTTTTGAAACCCTGCTTGCTTCAAATGTTGTTGCGCCATTAAAATATTGTCACTTGGGGTGCATAGAACTTTTATCTCTTAGCAGCTTCTTCTTTCTTGGCCACCTGTGATAGTTTGACGTAAGACACATTTCTGCGTTGTTTTCCTGGAGCAATTGTTTGAACTTGATGAGCAAGATGCTTGTACTCTAGTATGATTTACTGTCTTGATATTTATTACAGTGAGGAATGGGCACATCAAGAGTTGAAATCCTCTCTACCAGCAAGAAAAGTGTTATTTGTGTCAGCCACAAAAACAATTCCTACTGAGTGCAAAATCCTTTCCTCGTTTTTCTTCCACAAATTAAAATATTCTTCTCTATTTTTGTCCCTTCTTTTGCCAATCTTTTCCTGAAGTTTGTGTTTTCTTCTTTTGTCTCATCTTGGCTCCAGCAGATGCTAAGTCTTGATTTGGGCAAATGGTCCCAAAGGTGGCCTCCCCAACCTGGTGCCTACAGATGCGTGGACTTCCCCCCCCCCCCCAAATGCACAAATATGGCAACATCCCTGTTGGGGGACATGTCTTCAGCAACTGGGAATGATTTTATCACCACTTGTAGACTTTAAGGCCTGTGGTGGGTAATCCTATACATTTATTTAATTCCTGCTCAGAATTCACCAATATTTTTTCTCTAGAGGGATATAAATTGCTCAACAGCAATACATAATGCCCAGGATGAAAGCCCTCTTGAATTTGTTTGGGTGAATATTAAAGGAAAAAAGAAATGCCATTGATATATGTGTATACTATAGGTCACATCAAGCAGAGGAAATAATTAGTGACACTGTGCAGCAAACACACCACTGTAGTAATGGAGGACTTTAACTATCCTGATTAGTTAAATTCTTCCAGTATTTATGGGGTAGTTACAGAGAAGAAGTTAACTTATTCTCCAAAGCACCTGAGAGCAGGACAAGAAGTAATGGGTGGAAGTCCATTAAAAAGAGATCCTACCTGGAATTAAGGAGAAATTTCCTGGCAGTGAAAGCAATTAACAAATGGAACAGCTTGCCTCCCAGAGTTGAGGTGCTCCATCACTGGAGGTTTTCAAAAAAGGATTGGACATCTATTTGTCCAGTATGGTGTAAGGTCTCCTGCCTTGGGCATGAGATTGGACTAGAAGTTCTACAAAGTCCTTCCAGCACTTTGGTTCTAAGTTTTCTTTAAATACTGCACTGAATTATACATCTTTTAAAGACACTACAGAGACAACATACTGACCTTGCCTTGTACAAATATAAAGATAGAGCTGTAAATATGGAGACCACCATGAGGTCATTGGAAGTTTAAATTTTATAGACCCCATCCAAGATATTTCGCTTGTTTTGGAATGTCAACACTCAATTTTCTACAGTCAGACTTAGTATTCAATTTGTGTACAGTATATCACAGACCAGCTGGCTTTTGTGCTAAGAAAGAAAGCAAACACCATAAATAACTCAAAAAAGCCTGTGCTTTATAGAAACAGCAAATGTAAATAGAAAGCATACATACCCCTCCCCCACTCCCCGGGTGAATGTTGGTATTACTAAAGAAAATCTCTCGACATAAGATATAAAGCAACCAGCAGGAGAAAGTTCCACCATTCTTGCACGATAAAACAGGTTGAGACAATATTTTATTTTGGATTGTATGATGCAAATAAAGTTAGGAATGAATCCTGTAATTGTGTTATTAAATCAGTATATTCTGCCTAATGGTCTACAAACTTTTCTGATAGTGGCAAGTGTGATTATGCAACCTTGCAAAAAAATTTAAAATGTTCCAAATCCTGCGAGTTATATGCAGCCAAATCCCACAATTTCATATTTAGATGAAAAATAGCATATTTTTGAAAACTGTATGTATGTACTGTATGTACACAAATTTTGCTTTTTTTATTTTGGAGGAGAGTGACTGCCATCTACTGGTGATGTACCTGCTTTGTTGCTAATCCTTGATCTAGAGACAATCAAGGAAAGGCAGGGAGAAATTGGACCAAAGACCTTTAACAAATATGTGCCTGCTGCATAATCCTTGTCCTTTAAGTGACATCCTTTAATCGTACACCAAATGGACTGAGCCAAAATAAAGAAGCAGGCAGAGCCTGATCAGAAACTCCATAAAGAATCAATTTAACATGATTACTTGCCGAATGTTGAATAATTTTCCTTTTAATCACAAAAGGAAAGGTCCATTTTTAATGAGTCTTGGGTGGTATTTTGAGCTTTGGCATCTTTCCCACTAGTTCTTGAGTCATTATGAGCCATTTCATCTAATCCAGGCGTAGGCAACTTTGGCTCGTTTATGACTCGTGGACTTCAACTCCCAGAATTCCTGAGCCAGCCATGCTGAGGGGAAACAGAGAGGTTTCTATGCTGAGCCATGCTGACTCAGGAATTCTGGGAGTTGAAGTCCACGAGTCACAAAAGAGCCAAGGTTGCCTACCCCTGATCTAATCCATGCTAGCATTTATAGCTGGGAAGTCTCCTTTATCTCAGCAGATGGCAGCACCTGACAGATCTTACCCAGATTTGAAAAGTAGGGTCAGACCTGTCTATGGAGATTCTCACTCATCCAGGCCGTGGTTGTCTCAAAGATGCTTTTTCAAAAGGCAACTGGGCTATGTTTTTTTCTTGTGGAAGACATTTCGCTTCTCATCTAAGAAGCTTTTTCATTTTGGACTGGATGGTTAGTGGATAGAAGGATTATATTTTTTTGAAATCATCTGCTTGCTAGCGCTCTCTCTGAGATGAGACCACTTGGGGGTTATGTGTGCCCTCAGGATCCCCTGAATAGTGCAAATGCGTGAGGAACCTTCTTGGAACTGCTGAAAGGACTGTGTTGTAAATAAGAGATATTTGGTGTCCTGATCCTCCCCCTCTGTTGAGAGAGGGCTGTTGAATTTTAACACAGATGGCCTCTTTTACCTCTCTTTCAAATCAGTAATCCTCTCTATCCAGTCAGTCCTGCTTAATGCTGGGGTGGGAAGTTTAGAAATAGATCTCACCAGGTTGCTCCAACTGAATGCAACCCCTCTAGTTATTTTGAGATTTACTCCAGCCAGCCTGACCAAGGACAAAAGTGAAAATGATAAACTGATAACTTTTGGAGGCGTGAGTGAATTTGCTCTCCACAATCTAGGTAAATCTCCCATGATTTTGGTCATGGTTTTTACAGACCAGGAGAAAAGAAGATTAGCCCAAAGGAACTTTTATTTTAGGCACTGAGTGGTTTTGTAACAGCTCTCTCTTTTCAGTCTTGGTTTTAATTTTAAATAGAAGACTTGACACTTAGAATCCTACAAGCAATCTGCTGTGTTAAGATTTTGTAGCCAAGATTATGAACATGTAGATAGTTTCCTTGATGTTCACAGCTTCTTGTTCCACTGAATTTTGTTGTTCATGTTTTCTTTTTAGATGCTTGTTTCATAAAATAGATTTAAATAGGGGAGCTATCTTATGTGCAAGGCAGAATGTTTCTCTGTCCAAGAACAGCTAAGTGTAGCTATTCATTGTTCCATCTTTGACTTTTTCTAAACGTTTGAATTTGCTTGCAAATATATGTTAGGTTGTTCTGCAGAAGGAACACAAGCACATCACAAGCATTGCAGGTCACTTCTGCAGAGCCCTATCTTTTCAGCTCTTGTTTCTTAAGGTACCATCATTAAGACTTCTGTTTATTTTTCTTCTCTCAGTCTCAGGTCAGCCAGGTACAGGGAAAACTCTTACCAAACGACCCTGCTAAATTCCCACTTGTGTTGACTGTTTTTCTTACTCAGTGATACTGTTCTTGGCTGCCTTATGTTGTTCCTACTCTGATTACTTAGAGAGAAGTAACAGAAAAAGAGAGTTGGAAGGGACCTTGAAGGTCTTCTAGTCCAACCCTCTGCTCAGGCAAGAAACACCATTTCAGACAAATGGCTGTCCAATCTCTTAAAAACTTCCAGTGTTGGAGCATTCACAACTTCTGGGGGCAAGTTGTTCCACTGATTAATTGTTCTGTCCGGAAATTCCTCCTTAGTTCTAGGTTGCTTCTCTTCTTGATTAGTTTCCATCCGTTGCTTCTTGTCCTGCCTTCAGGCGCTTTGGAGAATAGTTAAAACCCCCCCGCCGCCCTTCTTTACGGATATTGGAACACCACTATCATGTCACCCTAGTCCTTCTTAGGCACTCAACACTGTGTACCATTTAGGTTTGTACAAAACTGTTACAAAGCCTAAGTAGGCATTCAACCTTGGTTGTCAATCTGTAGTTAGCTCAAAGAGATTACCTTTTCAGATATGAGCACACAACCTCATGGAACACATTCATTGTCCTTTTCTGTTTTTTTCTTCCCTTTATGAACACACTGCTGTTACTTTCTTTGCTGATTGTTCAGTGAAACTGGGACCCTCTACATGCAAACCAGGTATTTGGCTAATCAGATTTTCGCCAAGATTTGCCTGTGCCAAAACTGAGAAATACAGTTGCAGATTAGGAGTAGTAGTTGCAGAGTGCTATTCTTCTTTAATGCAAGATTGACCAGTCTTTTACTAGCAGAGGACTGTGCATAGACTTCTTTTTCTGACCACAGATTTGCACATGGGTAGATTTGAGATGCAAAAGTAGGTAAGGCGGGATCATTCTCAATAGCTATGATGGTGTTAGGTGGCCAAAGGGAATCTAAGTGGACACTTTTGTTTAGAAACAGTGGCAAAGTATGCTGCTCAGATTCAGTGAGTGGGAAGCCTTTATAGAGGATTACAGAATGTAGGTAGTCCTTGACTTACAACAATAATGGAGCCTGCCCGTTATGGTCATAAGTCATGGTGGTCATAAAGCAGGTCACCCACATTTTATGACCCTTTTTGCCATGGTGGTTAAGCAAACCAATGCTTCCTATAGTTTTTGCCAAAAAATGGAAGTAAATGCTGGTTTTTGTAAAATAAATCTCACGAAACAGAGTTATATGATCACGGGATCCTTCAAATGGCCATAAATGCAGGTGCTTGCTGAGTGTTTGAAATGTGGTCATGTGACTTCAGGGAAGTATTGGAACTTCAGAAGTGGCTCCTAAGTACCCATGGAGATGTAGTCATAAGTTTGAACAGTCACTAAGCCACCAGTCGTAAGTCAAGGACTACCTATGCTCTCTAGTTTTCTCTCTTGAGTGCATCTCAGAGGGTTTTGAATCCAAATGTTTCCCAAATAAAAAGATTCTTTAAGGTAAACAATGCCTTGAACTTATTTTGAAGGGTTTCATCTATCGAAACCATGACAATTATAATGCAAAGGGAAAGATGTCCTTTCCTAATTTAAATTAATCCCAACAAGTACAAGAGTGACACTGTGAGTTTCCAGGAGAAAGGGGGAGAAAAGTAGGCAATATCTTCAGCATGAATCTCTCCCCAACTATTAACCCTTAGCAAGGATCGAGCAGCTTTAAGTGTCGCATTAACTTTAATGGGTGGCGTTCTTAAGGCAGCACTGTCTCTTTATAGACAGAAGCCTGGAGACGTTTGGGCTGCTTTAATGAGCAACAGTAAGATGTTCGGCTCATGGACCTTCCACAGCACTTCTTCCAAGTCATTTGCAAAGCACGCGGGCTCTGTAATAAAGCTGAAGCTTCTCTTCTATTAAAAATTACAATTTGATAGCAACTTTTGCAGGTTCCTGAGCACTGCACGCAGGTGATGTAGGATTTCAGGTTGTAAACATATGTAAGACAGCAAAAAAAAAAAAAACAACAACCCTGTTTAGTGATTAATTGGCAAATGTCCCATATATTCCATGAAATATGGAACCTGGTATCCGAAAACTCATGCAGCAGAAATTGGAAGGAACTATCTATCTGACTGTTTCAAGAAGATTAATCGCTCCAGAACTGGCCTCACTATCTCATTTTGTCTAAATGGAAACAGCAATCTAGTTCTGCCGAAGTCTCCCAGCAGCTCTTTCATCTTAAATCCCACTGTACCACTTCTTTCCTCTCTTCCCGCTGCCTTCAGCTTCTTCTGAACGATCGATTAATAAATTCAACATACCACCTGTGAACAGTTAGGTGAATAAGAAGAAAGCCATTGTCGAGCCAGCCGAACCAAACTGCAGCAACCTACCCATTATTTTTCCAGATGGCCCATGTACAAAAGACACATAATTGATGTCTGTTCCGGGAAGGGAAAGCCGGAGACTTAACTTCTGAAGATCAAAAGCTGTTTTCAGACCTAGGCAGGCTGCTTCTGGAAAATCCATCAACATTATTTTTAGAGCCGGTTTAGACAGGGTAGTGGGTGAGCAAGCGACTGGAGGCTGTGCCAAGAACACGCAGAGACAGACGGGCTTTGAAAGCTGGAATCTTTCTTTAAAGTGGAGCATAGCTGCTGCTGGCATCCGTGAGCACTTCCAGTCTTGTTTGTGAGAATTACCCTCTCTGGAACAGTGGCCAGCCAAGTCATCTCCTTTAATAAACTGGACCTCCTCAGGAATTGAGAATATTTGCACTAGCAACCTATAAAATAATGGAAGAAGCTGATAATATAATGGCAGACTTCTCTCATTAGGGATAGGCCATGCTGCCTCTAGAAGCAGGAGCCATATGTTCTCAAGAAGCCATTGCTGGGACTATTATAACTTTTCCAAAGAAATAAAATTGCAACTCTGCAACTCTAAATTTCATAAGCTAAGGTTTCGGTTTAGATTTGAAGAAAGACAAGGCCTGGCAAGAGATTTCAGTGGAGGTAGGAGAACAAGCTGAATATATAAACTATTTATTCATGCATTTAGGACATGCACACCTGACTACTGTAGTGCATTAAAGATGTGGGACTGCCCTTGAAGATGGGGTAAGCTACAACTGGTGCTTGTATGGATGCTCAAAAACTGGGGAGGACGGGCAGCATAGTGAGAATACCAATAGAAGAGAATATTTGTAGCTCAGGATTGAACTGTGGATCCTTGGTGCTCTCTGAGCTTGGTTCTTTTCTTGCAGATGTTTCATTACCAAACTAACATCATTAGTGCTAGAAAGGAGTGGAGTCTGCTCTCATTTTATATTCTGACTCCCACCCCATCAGGACTTACCATGGAATATTTGGGTAAGTGGAAAGGGCCAATGTAAATATAGCAGGACTGGGTAAGTATAGAAAGGGCCAGAAAAATCTGGATTCAAATCCACTCTCAGCCATAGATATATACTAGGTGACTCTAGATTAGTACCGTAGGTACCCTCTGACAACTCAACTTAATTGGTTGTTGTGAAGAAAATTGCAAAAACAGCCACGATACCTCTTTAGATCTTAAAGATAAAGCAAAAATAAACAACTTTATTATTTTATTTATTAGTCAACACTACTTAGGCTGACAAATGCAAATGCTAATTAAAACTTTTCCCTTTTTTAAAAAAACTCACAGGGCTTTTAAAACTGGCGTGGGATAGCTTAAGCTATTGACACATTTATGGAAAATTCTGCATCAATATACACACAGCTAGATTAGAAAGAGTTTGTGCTGGATATTGAATCCTTTTTTAATATGTTACATATTGAATTAATATGTTTTTTAACTAAATCTGGCACTAAAGAGAATATATTTACACCGTGCCCTTAATTTTCTTAGCAAATTAACCCATTTTCTGGCTCTGCATAACACACTGAACCCCCAACTAACTAACCAAGTAAATGGACTGAATTTACACAAGAAGCTATTTCACAAAAAGGGTGCATGTTATGTGAAGGCAATTATTAGCCATGAGTTGTCCTGGTTAAATACACTGTTTGAAGTCATCCATAATGAGCAATAATTGGAACATAGACACAATTAATCATTCTCCAGTTACCAACTTGAGCAGGCAACGTACCAATCAGTTGAGGAAAGGACCAACCAAAAACAACTTAATCTTGTACAAAAAGATTTCAGCCAAAACAATCTGAAGGATATTTATTGGTATCCCAAAACATGGACCCAGTGGGGTCAAAGATTTCCAAAACTTTGCATGTCTGTTGGGAAATGAAGACTAAGAAAGATGGAGTGAAGTTAGAATTTGCCATTAACCATCATCTGGAATTAAGATGGGCAACAGGTCACACACTTCCTCACCCGAAAGAGAGGTTTTGGGATCAACCTGAGGGAAAAGCTTTTGCTTAAAAATACCCTATTAAAATATGTATTTTTTAAAAAATCAATCTGAGCCTCTTCAGCAGAAAAGTTTTCAGAAGGAGCCTACTTTACTGCCCAGAACTTCATCTCCATTCGAGTCCTAGTAAGGCTGGACCAAGGGTCTTCAAACTTGGCCCTTTTATGACTTGTGTACTTCAATTCCCAGAATTCCTCAGCCAACATGCCTGGCTGAGGAATTCTGGAATTTAAAGTCCCCAAGTCATAAAAGGGCCAAGTTTGAAGACCCCTGGATTAGACTCTTGGCAGTTTCCCTCTTATGAACTCAACTGCCACATTCTTGCAACTCCTTTCTTATGAAATAAATGTTCATACAACTTCAAGTTGCCAAACTTCTTTGGCAATGTTAAGACTTTTTAATAAAAAGCACCCGCTGTAGCATTGCACATGAGGGAGCATTCTTGAATTGCTCTAGTTCACCATGCCCATCCGAGATCTGGCTCATGCAATGTGCCAAACGGGTGAGGAAACATCTGGAAACACAGGGTTAATTTTAAAAAATCGGGGGGGGGGATGCCAAGGACCACAATTGGCAGAATGATGCAAAACAGGCCAAATCCTTCTAGGTCAGACTGCCTGGTTAGAAAAAAAAATTGCTTTTTTGAGCGACGGCAATATTCCGAAGGATCAGACTTGGCCCTTTTATGACTTGTGGACCTCAACTCTCAGAATTCCTCAGTTAGTGTGCCTAGCTGAGGAATTCTGGGAGTTGAAGTCCACAAATCACAAAAGGGCCAAGTTTGAAGACCCCTGGATTAAGGCCTTGTAGCTCTGTCTTCTTCATCCTCAGGCTCCACCCATTTCACTTAACAAAATCAGAAGTTAAGGAGTGACTGCAATTATAGTGGTTTCTTGATAGAATCCAGCATTTACTTCCCAGTTCCAGCAAAAAAACACCTATTGGGCATAATGGGTTCTTTTAATGACCACTGCAAAAAGAGTCATAAAATTGAACCGGGTCATGTGGTGACTCCTTAACAACCACCATGACATACAACTCTAATTCCAGGCTCAGTTATGTATTCAGCCTCCTGGGTTTTAAAAAAAAACCAGTATAATTTGAGGGTCACACAGTAAATTATACCGTGTTTGTGTATAGAGAAAGGATCAACCTGAAAACGGGGGGGGGGGGGAATGATTTGCCATTGCGAAAGGAACGCCAAATAAAACAACCCCAAATGTGTGGTTTTATTATATTTAAATTTCTATTCTCTATGAAGCTTAAATATGTCTATCACATAGTTAACAATCATTGTCATTTTACATGTATAATACACAATACAGGACTAAAAAAAAAAGCACGGCACAAGGGAATGCAATAAAAATTACATTTCCTCAGCCTAAGTAAGTGATTCTTCTGTATCATTTTAAGAAGCTTTGAACTAAGAGACTCCTTAAGAAGCTGCACATCAAGAGCTCTTTAAAAAAAAAACACCCAAAACATATGTTTTACATTAAAAATTCAAAACACAACAGACCACCAATTTAATATTTTTAAGATTTGTTGCAAGATTAGAAATACACTAATAATTTTAATGTCCTGTTTCAAATTAATAAATATAATATAAAAATATACAGCACTTCATGAGAGGATGGGTGGGCTGAATTTTAAGAGAAAGTTAAATTTCACTTTCAAATGTATGCAGGTATGTTTTTAAAGAAAGGATCTCTGAATAGCTTCGACTGCTCTTCCGATAGAAATCTAAACCGGTAAGTTGTTCGATATCCCGCACTCTCGCTGTGTGCATTTTCAGGAGCTCTTCAACCCACCGGGATTCATCTTCAGAAGAATTCTGGAAGGAAAAAGACCCTTTTTAAAAATATATATATATATATTCTGTATCGTTCCAATTTTAGTATATGTGCTATATAAATATAACCAAAGACCTACATACAAACACCCGCAAAAACCTCAGAAAACAAATACAAAACAAACGAAGCATGAAGCTGAAAACACCAGCCTGAAGATGACGAATGGGACTTTGTCAAAACGTCGCCAAGACACTTCCAATTTTACGCGGGAGAGAAAACCCAAATAACCAAAGACCTATATATATATATATATATAGGTATATATAGGTATATATATATAGGTCTATATGTATATATATATATGTATATGTATATATATGTGTATGTATGTGTGTGTATATATATATATATATATATATATATATATATATATATATATATATATATATATATATATATATATATATGGTACAAATAAAATACGAACACCAGGAGAGTATAAATATAAAAATATACTTTACTAAAAGCTGCCAAGCTTTCGTTTGGAAACTCCAAACATCATCAGGGCTAAGGAGCCAGTAAACAATGATGACTTAAATGGGTTTTGCCGGCATCTGCAGCCGGCTCATGGACCGCGTCACCGGTCCCAGCCGGTTAATTAGTGTTCCAGATGTTTCTTTATTACTCTCCTTATGCTCCCTTCTATGGTTCTTCCGGATCGTTCCTTCCACTATCTCATTACTGGCATTCATCTCCTCCACCACCCCTTTATCCTTATTTCCTTCCATAGTACTGACCCTCCTCCCCTTTTTGTTTTCATTTTCCACCCTGGGGGCATCTGTTTCTCCACTATCAGTGTTACAAGCTTCCCTGAGCTCACTGACGCTCCCCCACACACACGCTTTTCTCAATCCCTGCTCCACACCCTTTCTTCTCACTCCTCCACTGTCATAAGTAACTTTCATACGGGTGTTGCATATTTGGGGGTCTATGCCCTCCTCCTCCGTCCTGGCAATCTTCGTGTCGACAGTTCTCCACCGTTCCATTTGTTTGCTGCGTGATCGGGTGCTTACTCCGTCTCTCAATTCATCATCCCCCCTCCTCCCTATCGCATGTTCTTTCCTATTGCTGATAGGAACGGTATTCAGGCGGACACCAGGTCTCCAAATCTTTGCATTCTGATTCCCCGCGTTCTCACTCTCCTCTCCTGTGCTCGTCTTTGGGGGGACTTCAAAGTGTTCGTCCCGGGGGGGGGAGGCTGTATTGTTGGTGGGGGTATTCCTTGTCTGCAGAGGATCCAGGCAGAACACCATGTCTCTCCCTTTCACCGTATGCCTAGGCAATCGAGCCGTGCTTTCGTTCTTCTCCCCCTACCCACAGCGTCAGGCTGCAGTGCCTTTATAGGTGAGCCGTCATTTGCACACGGCTCCTAGATCTTGTCGTAGGTCCTAATTGATTTAACTGCTTTTTAATTATGGCTTCCAAATGACGGCTCACCTATAAAGGCACTCTCCCACAGACCAGAATTAACCCTGACAATGTCAGAAGTATCTGATGAAAGCTTGGTGATCGGTGATGGTATTAAACTTTTATAGTTTATTATATTCCTGGTGTTCACGTTTTATTGGTAATTGACTATGGATTTACCCAGGAATCACATTTTTATTTTCACTATTCTTATTAATATATCTCCTTGATAGCTGCAAGAGACGTATAAACCAGTTGTTTATTGCTAAAAAGATATTTAAAAACAATAAAAACAACTATTTACAATGTTAAAAGAAACAACTTAGCTTTTGCTGGTCCCCTGCCAGCGTCCTCAGAGTGGGGCTCAGGGGGTGGGGAGATTCTTTTTATACGCCTTGCTGGTCTAACTGCTTACTCATTGCCCGTGTGATAGGGCCATCCTTCCTGATTAACTGTAATTGCCTTGGTTGCCCCGCCTTCTCTTTTTTGCACTCCAATTCCACACTTTTCCCCTCTCCCATCCTTGTCAATCTCCTCCCTCCCAGCACCATTGCCGCCGGTGTGCTCTCTAACCACTTCCTCCTACTCATTCTAGGCTGTGCATTCAGACCCAGTGTTCCAAAAGGCTTGCCATGAGGGCTCCCTTCTTTTCCGGCCCGTTGTTGCACGCTGTTCCTGCCTGCCGTCATCCATTCCTGTCAGTCTTTTTTTCTCCGATTTCCCTCCACTCCCAGAATGAGTAGGAGGGAGCGGTTAGAGAGCACACCGGCAGCAATTGTTTTTAAATATCTTTTTAGCAGTAAACAACTGGTTTATACCTCTCCCGGAGATCGAAGATTGTGTTATTGAACAAATATGCCTGGGATTCGCATCTTTGCAGTTATCAAGGACATTTATGGAAGAGCATCCACATATCTGGCCCAAAATTCCGGTTGGTAGTCAACAGAAATGAGTTTGGAACTTACATTGCAGCTTTCATCATTGTCAGGCCTATGCGGGAAAATATATGCCAAAACTGAAAGAGGCCCATCACACTTGTCAGCAGGCTGAGTGAAGTCTAAACAACTTGTGATGATGCTGTAGTAGTGAGTTGGAACCGGGATCGAACTTCCTTCCACATACCTAGAAGGTAGATTTTTCATCTTTTTACAAATGTGTCTTAAGGGAGATAAGGCAGCACAAATTCTGAGAAAATGATCAACCACTGATTTATTAGTTTTAAATCAATCAGAGGTGTCCAAATTCAGCAACTTTAAGACTTGTGGGAGTTGAAGTCCACAAGTTTTAAAGTGGTCAATTTGGGACACCCCTGAAATCAATTATTTCAACTGCCTTTTGAACAACAACAAAAAATCCTTACCTAGCTGATCATAACGAGAGGGACAAAATAGTCCCATCCCTGCACGAATTATTCTTCAATCTCTATAAAGTTTTTTTTTAAATCTTTTGCAAGAAGAAAAAAGTAAAATATTAACAGCCATCTGTTGTAAGAAAATAAATATCCTTTCAGGTAAATAAAGCAGAGTAATTTTGGATTCTTTATCAATTCCACCCAAAGGCTTGGTTTGAGGATTTAAGTGAATTTAGCCAAATAAAGTTGCTGGATAAATCACAGGGTTTAGGAACAGATACAAAAAAATAAATAAATCACAATCTCCCAGCCAAACCTTTTCTAGCATGGATTACAAGTCACGGAGAGGAGTTGCCAGCTAGTTCTGACAATGTTGGGCCAGATAAAATGAGTGATCTGGGTTGTTGTTGGAAACTTGTTTCCAATGCCAATAATCCCAGATATAAAAAACTGGTTTTCAGAGATGCCTGATTTAGCCAATTTTGAGAAACGTATACGCACTCTTAATCAGAAAATGTCACATTATTTCTCTCTTTCGACAAAATAGATCTTCAACAGGCTGGATCAATTTGAGATTTTATTTTTCTTCTCTAAATTCACAAAATGACTGATTTGATTGTGTTGTTGCTGCCATGGGAGGTGGGGTGGGAGATTTTAATGATTGCTAGAGGGTGGATTTTAAAAATTTTGTAAGCCACTCAGAATCATCCATGTGTGAGGCGGATGGCTATATATATTTTCTTAATAAATAAATAAATGAATAACAATCAGGTGAAACTTGGAATGTAGTTCTAATTACAGGTACTTTGCTTTATTTCTCTCTTTCTAATAGAATAACAGAGTTGGAAGGACCTTGGAGGTCATCTAGTCCAACCCCCTGCTCAGGCAGGAAACGCTATACCATTTCAGACAAATGGTTGTCCAATCATTCTTAAAACCATCCAGTGTTTGGCACATCCACAATTTCTGAAGGCAAGCCATTCCACTAGTTAATTGTCCTAACTGTCAGGAGACTTCTCCTTAATTCTAAACTGCTTCTCTCCTTGATTAGTTTCCATCCATTGCTTCTTGTCCTTCTGTGTTTGCTGTTGCTTATATATCTATTTTCCTTTCTCTTCACTGATTGTTCATTTTTGTTTTGTGTAAGTTTGTTTAATAGTAGTGGATCTTACAGTTTGATTTTGTCTGGGGTGTCATGCAAACCATCAAAGTCATAGTCGAAGATTGGTCCACTAATCACGTTGACTCCGTTACGTTCAATAGCGTATCTCTTCACCAAAACCCGCTGGAAATAATTCCAGACCTCTGTGGATGTACAAAAAAAAGCAGGCAAGATTATCCTAAAGACTACCAGAGAAAGCATTAAATCATAGCAAAAAACGCTATTCTCTGGGTAAAGTCCTCACCTTTCCGCTCAGAGATGTTCTGCAGAAGGACATAGAAATACTAGTAATAAACCCACACTTTTATTTCATTAGATTTATAAACCCACCTGTGCCCCCAACACCATAACAATGCCAGGTAGCTGACAACAATAAAAAAAATGTAAAGGAAAACCAAAAAGAACATCTGGAAGGCCAATAAACATTCATCCTAATATACCTAGTCCTCAAAAGGCCTGCCACCCACCTAGCAAGCCACCATGCTTTCAAGACCATTTCCACAAGCCTAGGGAAGGGATCACATGGATCTTGGGGTGGGGGGGGATGCTTTCCCAGAGGAGAGACATTCAGACAGAAGAAGTCCACCTCCTGAGTCCTATCAGATGACGCTGTTTAATCAATGGGACCCAGAGCATGCCTTTCATGTCTGCACTCACAGGATGGACAGAAGCTATAGTCCAGTGATGGCAAACCTTTTAGAGATCGACTGCCCAAACCACAACCATTTATTTATCGCAAAGTGCCAGGGCTGCATCAGCATTGTGGTGCCCTCAGGGGGGGCAGGGAGGCGCCTCTGAGTACCACGTCTGGCATGCAAAAACTGGGGACATAAAAATGGCTGCCGCCACACTGCAGGGTGCAGATACAAGGCGCTGCATCATGCAAGAACGGGGCAGGGCTAGTGAGTATCATGCAGGAACTAGCCCCATCCCATTTGCAGTGTAAAGTGCTTCCCCCTCCCTTTTCTTCCAGTCCAACAATGGTTGGTGACCTCTGCTCTACCACCTCTACTCAAGCTTGCTAGTTGGCCGCTTCGCCTCCTTTGTGCTGGGTAGGGCTCCTGCTCCAGGTGGCAGCCTGATGGACCTGCTGGTGGTGATGGTGCGCGTGCCAACAGAGAGGGCTCTGAGTGCCACAGGTTCACCACCACTGCTATGGAGTGGCACTCCATCAAGTAGCTAGAATTAAAACGAGGATTCAAGCTTCTGTTAAAGATAGAATGAAGGAGATTCTCAAGGTCTATGGAGATTGTCACGGTCATGGTTGCCCCAAAGGTGCTTTTCAAAAGGCAACTGGGCTTTCTTGTTTTTTTTTTTTTTCCTTGAAAAAAGAAGAACTGAAGAAGCTTCTGGGATGAGAAGTTTCTTCAAGGGAAAAAACCAAGAAAGTCCAGCTGCCTTTTGGAAAGCACTTTTGGGATAGAATGAAGGACAACGTCTGTTACAGATAGTCCTCGATTTAGGAGCACATTTGGGAACAGAATTTCTACTGTAAATTGGTGCATTTGTAAAGCAAGTCATCATGGGACTTTACAAGCAGTCCTTGGCTTATAACAGTGATGGCGAACCTTTTAGAGACCTAATGCCCAAACTGCAACCCAAAACCCACTTATTTATCACGGGTGCCGTGAATTGGGCCATCTGTTTAATCCTTTGGGCACCTTCTAAACCATAAAAATATTGATCTTCGCTTTAGGCAAAAATATCAAGTAATGAAGATACATTGAACTGAGCACAAATGCTGGATGAACTTTACCCTGCCCATATTATTATTATTATTATTATTATTATTATTATTCAGTTATGGAAGGAAACATGCGGTGCCTTTGAAAATAATCTGGACCTTATGCACCATATTCTAACATACATGAACTGGAATATCACGAAAGTTATGTAGATCTACATCTCCCTGAGCATTCTTTAGATAAGCAATTTTGGCATTTGATAAAGTAGTAGTGATTCTTCTGCTCCTATGATTACCTAAACTGAATGTTAGTAGGATTCTAAGATGGAGAAACAAATATTTTTACTGATTGTGTCAGTTCCACAGAATATTAGCTATATATTCTAAAATAGGCCTAATATTAAAGACTGGGATTTACTCCCTTCCTTTGCCAACAAACAGAGGGCCATGAACAAAGAACTAAGTGCCCTTCAGTGGCTGGAACAGATTGGACAAATATCACATTGTTCTTCTCCTACAAAAGAAAATGAGCTCAACTGGTATTGTTTTCCTTGTGGCGCTAGGAAAGTGTGATTGCACTTTCAGTCATTGAAGTTAGGTAGATCATGCCTTTCATCCTCCCTATATATTTTAAGGAACTTCACAATGACTTAGTACCAGTATAATTGAAGGCATTCAATTTGTTACTGAAGACTGGATACAAGCAACAAGCATCAACTGTGACCATTTCTGGAGCTCTCTGATCTTCCAGAGTGACTCTGTGCCCTTAATATCTCTTGAGGGTTTTTTCCCCCTCCAATGTGTTCAATTTATGTATTTATTATATTTCGCCTTTAATGTTTATACAAATAACTGAAGGTGGCTAACAAACACCCTACTCCTTCCTCCTCCTATTTTCCTCCCAACAACAACCCTATGAGGTGGATTAAGGTGAAAGAGAATGACTGGCCCAAAGCTGGCTTTCATGGCTAAGTGGGGACTTGAACTCAGAGTCTCCTACTTTCTAGCCTGCTGCCTTAACCTTCAGGCCCAACTAGCTATTTTTCAGAGAACCGCCTGGACAAATCCCTGCAGTTTTCTTGGCAAGTTTCTTTGGAAGTGATTTGCCATTGGCTCTTTCCTAGGGCTGAGAGGAAGTGACTGGCCCAAGGACACCCAGCTGGCTTTGTGCCTAAGATGGGACTAGAATTCAAGATTTTCAGTTTCTAGCCTGACACCTTAACCACTATTTTAAACTATCTCTCATCTCTTGGTTTAGATTACTGGAAACTGTTCTACATGGGGCTGTTTTGGGGAAGACTTCATAAGTTCTACATAGTTCCAAGTAATTATATTTTAACTAATATGATTAAAAAACCAGTGCATCAAATGGTACTATTATTCCAGCTGCACAAGTTTTACCACTTTGCCCATATGTGCAATTCAAGATGCTGATTATGACTTTTAAATCCCTAAAGAGCTTGAAACTAAAGCGTCTAGAATACTATATGTTTCTGACCAAGCTAAAAAGCCCTCCCTCCAAATTTCTCCCCACCTAGCCTTTTAAAATATTCTAATAGAAGTAGCTGTTTGGATGACTACCCCATTCTGTGAATCCATTGTTGCTTGAAAATCATCTAATTCAACTCTCAGCAAGATGTAAAGCAAGTACTTGGCTTCTCCAAAGCAAATTGTAAAACTGTTTTTATTTATTTCCTAACATTTGTGCATCCTTCTACCTCAAAGACACAAAGATTCAAAAACCATGTACTTACTTTTGAAAGCAGGATACATGGGAATGACATTCGTTATCAGGAAAGCATCATATTTTGTTTCTACCGAGGAACTGAGTTCTAAAAATTAAAAATAAAATAAGATGTTTTTATGGCATGCCAGAATTAATTATACTGGTAAACTTCAGGGTTCATGTAAAGCAGGGGTCTTCAAACTTGGCCCTTTTATGACTTGTGGACTTCAACTCCCAGAATTCCTCAGCCAGCATGGCTGAGGAATTAGCAGAATTCCTCTCCAAGTCTCAAAACCAGTGCAACCAGTTCAACATCTATTTTGCACTGGCAGCTTGATTTTTAGACATTGTGGAGAATATTCGTAGCTCGGGTTGTACATTTAGGCAGAGGTTTGTTCTCCGAGTTGGCTGCTTGGCTCCCAATTTGATATTTATCTTTATCTTGATTTTTATGCCAACCCCAGAAATATAAAAATGGACAGGTGTCCCACATCTGCTTACGGGGAGGAAAAAGGAATCCGTAAGACATTTGTCTATCCACTCTGTATGCAGTACAACTCTGACTATTGCTTGGAGAAATGCGCAAATCAGGTCTTACACAACTGATCACCTGGTCTGGCATACCAGGTGCCTCTACCTGCATCAAAAGAAGAAGAAAATAGACATTGGAAACAAATGCATTTCTTTTGGTATTCATATTCTATATACTTGCATTATATACAGGTAGTCTTCCCTAAACAGTCACAATTGGGACTGGGAAGTCCATCACTAAGCACAATGGTCACTAGGTAAAAAATCATGTGACCAACTATCAAGCTTACAACTTCTCTTCTGCCTACGTCATTAGGTGAATCACTGCAGTAGTTAAGAGAGATATCTTGTGACTACACCTGCGATTTTACTTCCACATTCTAGATTCAACCTGCTTGTTGGAAGCAGATTTGGTGAAGGTCACAAATGGTGATCACATGACTGCAAGATGTGACAGTTGTTAAGTGTGAGGATTGGTTGAAAAGCTGGGGTATACTTTTTCAATCATTGTAACTTTGAGTGGTCACTAAACAAGACAGTTGGTAAGCAAGGACTACCTGTGGTGAAGGGGCCATTGAAACCATGGCTCATATCCTGTTACATTGCACCTTCTATAAGGAATTACAAACTCAACTTATAACTCCTTAGCTGACAAAATAGCAAGGAAATTCTGATCTCTTCTGTGTACTCATGTTACTATCAGATCAGCATGATACAGTTCTCTGAACGTAGCTAAATTCTGTTATGCTGCCTGTAAATTAGGCAGACTTTGACCGTCCATCCATGAGTCCACCATTATTTGCAATGCACTACTATGCCTTATTCTGTTCTATTTTATTTTGTTTTAATTTTTATTCCGATCTGTGATCATAACAGATTGAACTGAATTGAAGTATATTCAAAAACTAAAACACAAATCACCGAGACTGAAGAATTTATTTAAAAACTTAGCTTTCGTCAGCGTCTGCTGACATCATCAGAATTCTAGCCAGGATTGAGAATCACGTTTTTATAATCTCTGTAACGCCAATCATTTGGCTAACAAATGTGTTACCGGTCTGTTCGGCTCTCGCCCTCCCATAGTTAATTGCTCTATTGTTGTTTCCGTCGCACTCGTTGACAGCTGTTTGAATTTCGGCGCTCTGCTCCTCTCCTCACGCCCTGCTCGTATCTTCAAGACTATTTTAGATAGATATGGGCAAGCAATGCTTAAACATGCCAGACATTGGGAAACTGGCCAAACTGAGAACCAAAAGAGACTATACAAACGTGATTCTCAATCCTGGCTAGAACTCTGACGATGTCAGCAGACGCTGACGAAAGCTAAGTTTTTAAATAAATTCTTCAGTCTTGGTGATCTGTGTTTTAGTTTTTGAATATGAATACACCCAAGACAATCCCTTTGTGAAGCAGAGTGATTGGTTCCAAGCAACCTAGTGAGCTTCTGTAGCTCAAGATGGACTTGGACCAGGGTCTTCCCAGTCCTAGTCTATCATCTTAACAATTATTAGTTCAACTCTCTTCCTCATTCCTCAAATGTACACGTTACAAACTATATACAATGAAAGATGACTGCGCTGAACAGAGGCTGGATAAGCTGAGGATGCTACCAACACCTCCTCTCCCCACCCCTGCCACTGAAACAGAGAACAGGCAACCTTACTGACCTGTTTTGAAATAGTGTAAGATGTCCAGAGAGGCATCTGAAATGTTTCACTGTAGCCACTTTCAAAGTCATGATGATGCAAGAGACTATACTTTGTACGAAAAAGAACTGCTGGACGACCATAAAGGAGATGCTTCTCTGTAAATGAAAGATAATAGGAGAGGAACAATGAAGTTTCAATACACAATTTTATCAAAGCCGTTTTACAAAACTCTACAATAAAAAACTGGTCAGTGTGTTCTTTCCCTGCACACAGCCATATTGTACCACAAAGGAGATTTAATGCAATAATATGGAGAACTGATACAGAAGATAAGAATGAGTGGGGAAGTCTTTAGTCTCCATCTGTCCGATGACATGCTTTCACTAAATTACCTTTAAAATCAAATTTAATTTTTTGTATGTTATTCAACAGCAAGTGCAGATTCATTACTAGAGTAGGAATATTGTGTGCAGCCAAAATTTACATAACCACTAGATGGTGACAAAGAGATGTAAAGAGTCTCTTTGGTTCCACCTAGTGGTTGTCTAGTCTTCTGCAGTTGAGATCTGTAACCATTAGTCTATAAATTATGAGGAAGAATTAGAGTCAACCCTTAGTGACAGAATATAAAAAATAACTTGTTTCCAAATCTATATAACATTATCAACATTAAGGAAATGACAGAAGCAGGGAAGCTGACCATAAGGGAAAAAGGTGTATCTAACATTTATATAGAGATGACTTTTATTAAAGTTTCCAAGAATTCTTTTGTCAGGGAATACCATCAAGCATAGTATTGCTCTGTTTGACTTTTTAATTAATGTTAACTGCCATGAATAAATGTGGATATCAGTGGTATATAAATAAAATGGAATCAATCAATGCAAAAATACAAAAAGGGGGAGACCAAAGTAATTGGTGTTTGAGCTATCTATGAAACAGGTCACCTTGGCAAGAGCCGAGGCGGCGCAGCAGTTAGAGTGCAGTACTGCAGGCCACTTTAGCTGACTGTGTTCAGCAGGTCAGCGGTTCAAATCTCACCGGCTCAAGGTTGACTCAGCCTTCCATCCTTCCGGGGTAGGTAAAATGAGGACCCAGATTGTTGGGGGCAATGTAAAATATATATACATTGCTTACTGGTGTACACCACTTAGAGAGTGCTTGCACTTAAAGCAGTATATAAGTCTCATAAATAAATAAATAAATAAATAGTCTGCAAACATGTGAAACTGTGGTGGAACATAGTTTGGAGATTGAGGAGGGAGGGGCATGGACCTTGAATGTCTGATAGGTAGGGCTAGGTCCCTCCCTAGCAGTTTGCAGAATCTAGCTATAGTTATGCAGATAGTTGTTTTAGTCTGTCAAGATTCTGTCTGTAGGCGAACAACAATATAGAGAAACTACTCAGAAGTAACTCCATGTGTTGTTCTTGGTTCTTATTGACTGATAGTAATAGGTCTTATCACACCCAGAACTGCTGACACAATCCACCAAAACTTGTTGGGAAGAAGAACCAAGCACATTTTCTATTTCCACAATTTTGAACTCGGACAATCCAAACCTGCTTTTCTTCAGAATGGGATACAGGATCCTTGATAAATGGAAAATAAAAGAAAGATCAACTAGGCAGTCTTTAGATTAACGAAGCAAGAGATAATTTAAGATATTGTATTAGGTAAAAAGAAGCCAAGTCAAGTAAGATTACCTGGTGGCGGGACGCATCCATCCTCAGGTAATACATTCTCAGGGTCGTTGGTATAAAAGCCTTCTCCTCTTGTGTAGGTTCTCGCTGTTGAATAATATCTTAAATTATAACATCTTAATTTAGGCCCAGCTTTAATATAAAGACTGCATAGTGGATCTCTCACTGAATTTGCACCAAGTGGATTTTGAGCTAATTCAACAAGAGATGGGAAGACAGGGTGAAAAAGAGCTCACAGACATCATGTCTAGGTAAGTACAGTTAGAACAGCTGGTTAAAAAGAGGAGTTAGTTTATTATCGAATTAACTTGCAAAAGCAATTCATTGATTTAAATGTATTTGCGTACGTTGTTGAAAACCATCAAATTGCTTTTGCAGTTGCGTACATCAAAGGTTAGCTGCCAAATCTGTTAAAACCTTATCATACCGATGGAATGCACAATTTTTTTTAAAAAAAATAATCAGATTGATATTATGATTTAGAATGCACAATTATGGAGAGAGGCCCACAGACCAGTAATATGATTGGCAATAATCGGTTTTTTTATTGGATTTTCTATTGAAGTCTTACCTTCTGTTCCTTTGGTATAAGGACGGCGACTCAGTTCATCCAACCTATTCTATTTGAAACAAAAACACACACAAGAAAAGATTATCTTATTTCTATCTCTGATCATTTTGCTATAAAGCCAATCTGGTCTTATTAAAAGAGTTACTGCTAACTTTTCCTAACTGAAGGGCAAGCTCTACCAGTTAATGCATAACTTCTGCAATCAGTCAGATCAAAATGGGTTTTCAGGATCACTTGGTCCCTGTACTCAGAGTGGGATTCAAGCTATTTCACACAACCTCTCCAAGGAAGTGTGGGTTCAATGGGTTTGGGGAAGGTTTACCAACATTCTCCATCCAGAGTCACTTGTTGAGATGGGCGGCTATAGAAATAGAATAAATAAATAAATAAATCCAACTATATAAGCTCAGGTAAGTAAAGATAAAGGTTTCCTTGCCAGTCTTGTCTGTCTCTAGGGCAGTGGTTCTCAACCTGTGGGTCGGGACCCCATTTGGGGTCGAACGACCATTTCACAGGGGTTACCAAACAACGCAGCCCGCCATTTTTTCCCCCTTTTCCTTAGCTGTGCTACTCCCTTTTATTCTATTGGCTTTTGAAAGCCAATAGAATAGACTCTCTTGAACAGAGTCTAATTCTATTGGCTTTCAAAAGTCAATAGGAATTGTCCAGGCTGTCTCTGCCCTGCTGAGCCTGTCAAAAGTCCCATTCTGCAAACGGTGCTGCACCAGTTGAGTAGTCCTTGACTTATGACCGGTTGAGTAGTCCTCGACTTACGACCGGTTGGGGGTCACGGCATTAAAAAGGTTGAGAACCACTGCTCTAGGGCATGGTACTCATCTCTGTTTCTTCCCTAAGGAAGCCAATGTTGTCCAAAGACATTTTCCATGGTCATGTGGCCAGCATATGGAATGATGTTATTTTCCCATCAAAGTGGTACCTGTTTATCTACTCGCATTTGCATGCTTCTGAGCTGCTAGGTGGGCAGGAGCTCAAACAAGGAATGGGAGCTCACCCCATTGTGTGTAGCTTGGGTCTCAAACCCGGGCTGTCAGCTTTCCAGCTGACAAGTTCAGCATCTTTAACCGCTGAGCGCCCTGCTCAGATAAGTACATCATTTAATATAGCTTATGCCAGAATTGGCAGGTGGAAATCCACAGCATGCTGACATCATATGATGGATACTGACACTAGACCGGCTACCTCATTTACCTTGGGAATACAACATCTATTTATTTTCACTGTAGCTTACTGCACAGCACAGTCAGACTCTGTTCATTCATTCAGCCCATAGCACCCCTAGGCAGAGATCAATATCTACATGCCCTTCAAAAGAGACAATAAAAAAATGAAAAAAGAATAAAAAAGACCAAAACACCTCCCCTCAAGCAATCAACACCCAGATAAGTAGAGATTAATGCCAGGATTAATACCAAAGCAACAATCAAGATGTAAACAATATCTCAATCAAGGAACTACCAACTCAGACAAACAACTTAACAGTAAACAAAAGCCTAATCAAAGAATCACTTAGAACAGGGGTCTTCAAACTTGGCCCCTTTATGACTTGTGGACTTCAACTCCCAGAATACCTCGGCCAGGCATGCTGGCTGAGGAATTCTGGGAGTTGAAGTCCACAAGTCATAAAAGGGCCAAGTTTGAAGACCCCTGACCTAGCACACTCCACCAAGATTAAACAGGGCAAGCCACGTATATATGAAAAGATAGCAAACCCCACTCCCTTCTAGCACTGATGATGTTACTTAATTTGATAATGAAATGTCTGCAAGGATGAGAATATATTGACCATAAAATCAATGATAATGAGCTCTTAAGAAACATCCATTCAGCGGCCAGCTTTGGATTTGGTATTGTTTTTAAATGGTGCTTAATTCTTTCTTTAAACAAGGAAAGATGGATTTTTTTTCTCCAATTCTGGGAGTTGCTGTCCAGACGTCTTAAAGTTGCTAAGGTTGAGAAACACTGCTCTAGATAGATATAATTCACTTCTTTCTAGCAGATTTAGAAACAATCACCTTATGAGTTTCCCAGTTCCAACGAAAGTCATGAGTTTACCTTATCATCACAACTGCATCCCAGATCATAGTCAGATGAAGGAGTTGTAGCTACTGGATGGAGTGGCCTTGCTATTTCGTCAGGCATGATGGGCCTGTAGATACTGCTCCGGAGGAGATGATTTAAGCTTCCATGTGTCCCATTATTGGGAGCAGGCTTCAAACCAAGGAGATCTGGAACAGGATTAAAAATAGCATGGGAATATGGTTGTAATCAACTAAGTTTGAATCAGGTCCTGCTGGATAATTCACTGCTGCTGTCATGCTTCCGACAGATGAAACTCTTCAAAAGAACTTCAAGGTATTGTTTACCTTAAAGAATCTTTATTTTGAGTAGCATAATATCGGCACTGCATAATTGAAGCCAAAAACTGAATTCCCCTCCACTGAACACATAGTATCAAAGCACAATTCCCTCCTCCAATTAACAGTCATAAATCACATTCCCCAATTAGCTTGAAGCGCGGGCTTCTTCTCCAGTTCTCCAGCCCACCAATTCCTTATCAGCTCTGGTTACAATAACCTTGTTTCTCACGCTAGGTTTAGTGTTGTTATGTCTAGCTGGACTCTCGTTCACATCCCCCCCCTCCCAGCATCATCTAACTCTGAAAGCAAAAGGTAAAAGATGGCTACATTTCCATCTGTTATCAAAGCAAAAACATCAGATGTTAACAGCGTTGACAGCTGTATTTCCAAATCTCTAAACTGGAATTACAATAACGACATAACAGAGGCAGGCAGTTTCTCTTCTGAACTGCATAGGTAAATGTACACTGATTTCCTTTAGAATCCCTTTTTACGACCTGGTAATCCCTTAATTCAGGGTAGAATTAGGGGCGACTGGATGGAAGTGAGCATTTACCAACCAAATACCCATCCTGATGCCTACCTGGAGTTTGCAGCAGATATTTTCTCTTTGCGCCCCAGGAGAGAAATATTTGCCGCTACCTAGCATTGAACTCTCAACCTTCCGAATAGGAGGAGAACGTCTTCACCACTAGGCCATGGTGCCACTCACTGATTTCCTTTAGACAGTGGCTAAGAAACTTTACTAGAGTTATTTTGTAGCTGGAAGGCAGAAAAATTTCCTTCATGACATGGCAGCTAAACCAGGCTTCCAGTACTGGATTCAAGTTCACACTTATTTATATTACTAAATGTTGGAATAATACAGTATAATAGGTCTTCATGTTTTTTATTTCTTTTTCCCCTGTAAGAACCTAAACTGTATGATTTATTTAAAAAACTAATGCCTTACTGCAACATGTGAATAGTTTTATTTAAACAAACCACGTTTGAAGAAGTCAGAATGTGCTATATATGAACTCAGCCTGTGAGAACTGACAGAATCTAGTCATATAGGCTCTGCTTGGAGTCTTTTCTTGTTATCGCCCATCCTGCTAATCTCCACATGATAATACAACATTTGATCATGATGCTAGTAACATTTCTGGAGAATACGGAAGACTCTTAAAGAATATACTTTTATGTATGTGTAAACACTAACACAAGAATATGAAGTGAGGATAGGCAATCTTGCCCACCCAACACAACTCAAATCTGAATCCTTACACAGAATTTAAATTTTATGTAAATGAGTTGGTCCAATAAGTCTTTCTGGTACAGGGCAGCGTTTTGAAGCAGTAGGATGGTCTACTAGTAAGATCATCAGCATAGTCAGTTTTACTTAGCGATTGCTTCACTTAACAACTGAGTTGCCGCTCATAATTATGGTCACTAAAACAAAGATTACATATACAGAAAATAAATTTAGGGTTTCGTCCGTCTATTAGATAATTAGATAGCTAGCTACAGAAGCAAAATAAGTGAATCATAAGATCCTAGCCAAAATGAAAGTGGAGAAAAGAGATCAAATATGCTATTCATTTGCTTTTCAAATGCAACTTTTTCTTTTTTAAAAAAATGCAAAACTACTTACCGCACATAAGGTTGTACAGTTCAATATTCTCAAATGGAGGTACTTTTGTCTTGTATTTAAATGAAGGCCCATAGCCTAGAAAGACTGTCTAAAAGAGAAAGACAGTAATATTAATGCTGTCAACTGCCACGTGAGCTTTTCTGTTGCTGAAATAAAATAAAGCTCAAAAATAAAGTAAAGAACCATCAGGGATTAGCTCTTTTCTTTTCTTATGTTAAAAACAGCCACCCTGAACAGCCTTTTTTATATGTCCAAAACATGCTTTTTGACTCTTTTTTTATAAGATTAGCTAAAGCACCTCACTGTTCCCAATTTTGTGCCAAGATAGCAAACAGAATTTATTTTAGTTCTTTTGAAATATAAATTGTGGTCTTCCTGTGGGGTCCTTGGTGCTCTCTGAGCTTGGTTGTTTTCTTGCAGCTGTTCCATTACAAACTAGGCAACACCATAGGTGCACTGATGATGCTACCTAGTTTGGTAATGAAACATCTTCAAGAAAACAACCAAGCTCAGAGAGGACCAAAACTCCACGGTTCAACCTTGACCTACAAATAATTATCTTCTGTTTGGTCTTGCTTTTGATCTTGGTATTTTGCTTTGTTCTGAGTTTTTTTTTTTTCCTGTTGACATTTTATTCTGGTTTCATCCTAAAATATTTCAATGCAAACCAGGGGTCCCCAGCCTGTGGGCCCTGGCCAACTACTAGGTCATGGCCTATTTGCAACCGGGCTGCGTGAGGGCGGGCCAGGGTACACACATGCATGCACGCAGCCCCATTTGCGAGAGTGGCAGGGCCGGTGCTTGGAGCCCCATTTGCACGAGTGGCACCCCAAAAGCTTCCCTTTTATGGGAGAGGAGATGCACTTCCAAGCCACCTGCTCCTGATGCTCCAAAAGCAGAGCGCTGAGAGCAGAGGTTGAGTGGGACAAGTACACCCTGCTCAGCTTTGCTGATTCATAGAGGCTGCCTGTGCAGGACACCCGATCCGCTTTTGGAGCATCGGGCAGCTTTGGTGAGTCTGAAGGAGCAGGAGATCGCACCCCAAAAGGCTCCTCCTCTGTGCCAAATGGACGAAAGGCTTTGGGGGAGCGATCTCGCGCTACTTCTGGCCTTCTGTCCCTTTGCAAACGCTTTTGGCACAGAGAAGCCTGAAGTAGCCGAGACCTTGCCTCAAAGGCTTCTCTTCTCTCTTGCGTGAGGGGAACTGTGTGTGTGTGTGTGTGTGTGTCTGTGTGTGTGTGTGTATGCGCGCGCGCACAAAGACTCGCTGCTTGCACAGCCCTGTTCCTCTCTCCCCTCCGAAAGCCGGGCCGCCAAGTTGCAAAGGTTAGGGACCACTGGTATAAACCACCTGGTATATCCAAAGATGAATAAAATAAGCTGCAATGAATCTTTAAATATTTTCTCACTACCCACAGCAATAAGAAGATTAAAGAAATGTGGCTTAAAATTAAAATATACATTGATAAGTTACTGTAAGATATATATACCAACAATGCTAATTACTGATTACTATCTACTACTACAAGCAGTTTATTGCCTCTACCTGCATACTGTTGATCTTATTGTCATAGCCATGATCTCCGTGAAAATAGCATTTCCCAGTTATTTTCCTAAACACATCTCCAGGCCTCCTAAAAACATTAAGAAGATTCTTGAATATACCAGCAGTTAATTTCTATAAACATTAAGGTTCTACTTCCAGTGGACTGCAGAAAATATTGTGGATTTGCTGATCTACAAATCTCTAAAGAAACAGGCAACTTTTGTTTTCTTTCTCAAATGGTGGTTGAGGATAGCAGTATTCTCAGCAAGTCACAATGACACAAAGATAACAACCCACACAGTAATACCATTGTACAAATCATGCCTCTATCTAGCTACATCTCAACAGCTGGAAAGTACATAAATTATATGATTAGTACCATTGCATCATATGCATGTTTCACATAGCTCAAGCCCTTTTGATGGCACATATGTGCTGTCATCAACCTGCATCATAAGATTAGTGCCTTTGATAAGCATATCATAGGAGCATTACATAGAAGATGCATTAGAGAAAAAAAATCTCTCATAGAAATTCTAAAAACAATGTTAATTTTTTTCTTAAAAAATAAGAACAATTTTTAGTACATCTTGACTTAAACTTAGTGAGCTTTCAATGGCTGGGAAACACTGTTTTACAGGCTAAATCTGGCCTCCAGATTGGCTAGTGGCTATTGTTTACTACCTAAAATTGCTTTTATAAAATAAAGACACTTTGAATAGTAGGAAGTCTGGTCACCTAAATTATGTTAGAAAGTTATAGTTGTTTAACTCAGAAGACACTATGAAATAAAGAATCTATGTTGCTCTTACTACATTTTTGAGCCAGAGACTTACTAAAATATATTTTACAAATTCCATACAGATTGGGTTCCAAAGTGTCATATCACAACTGATTTCTTAATGATGGCCCATAATCACACTGAATTAATCAGTTAAAAGAGTTTGCAGATGTCATATGTGGATAAATGGGAGGTCTACAGCAAGTCAAAAAGATAAGAAAATTCATATTTATTTACTTGGCCACGTGCCATCTTCTTTCCACCAACAAATGAATATCCTCAATTCTTCGGTTATTTGCATAATGCAAACGCTTGGGAAGATGTTGCTTCAAGTAAGGTTTGAAATGCTGGTCTGGCTTCTTGCACTGAAACAAAGGAAGTAGGTTCAGAAAGGGGCTATGGAAGACATTGGCCAATCTACCTGCTAATTGAAATAATCACTGTTTGGTGAGGATGAACAATCCCCATTTTGTAGACATTGTAAGACTAATTGTGAGATTGTAACCTGGAGAAAATCTATGTGGTCATGAAGAGCTGACATTGATTTGACAGCCCATCAGTCAATCAAGACCAAGGATGGGCAATTAATTTCTCCACGTTGAGAAACTGGGACTGTTGTGGACGACCCCACCAATAGGGCTATGAAGGTGTGTAGGCATGCAAGCATGCATGCACATATTTTTTAAAAATAGCAGTCACCTTCAAAATAAAAGCAATGCACTTGTACTGTGAACATGGCATATACTTATTTACATGCAATTTCTAATTTCTGATTGACCTCATGTGGGCCGGAGGAGAGGGCCAGATGTAGCCCAAGAGCCATAAAATGCCCAGGTCTGATAAAAACCAAATGGACCATTGATCCATTTTGTATCTTAGCATCAGACTTTCCTCTGTCTGAAAGCAATTCCAAAATGGCTTTTACCCATCATTTTAACTTAGTTTTCCTTTCTTGAGTAAAAATGTTGGGAATTAAACTGCTAATGTTCTGCAGATGTTCTGCAGTGGTACAGCCCCGTTCTATAAAACATGACAAGAACCACCATAACCATCATACAACTTTCTCCATGGAAACTACACTTATGAGGATTCCTCTGAGAACACTGACTCTTCATTTAAAGCCACACCCAAGTTAATAAATCCAACTATACACAGCTATCTTTTTTTTTAAAGTGCTCTAAGAAGGGAGAGTACTAAGATACTTACTGTGAGATTGGCCACAATGGCTTTGGGGTCAACTGTTACGTGAATGGGGAGATTTCAAACAGAAAGAGAAAGAAAAGTCAAAATTGAGCCATTAGTTGAGTTTTCAACACACAAATGTTCATATGTAATTAGGAATGTAATGCATAATTCATATGCATTAAACTAAACTATAGGTTTGGCTATAGATTTTCCAACAGAAGAATCAGTGCTACTAAAAAAGCGAAGCTCAGATCTTAAGATGAAGATCTGCTAGAGCAAGCTTGGCCCACTCTAGAACCCGCACAAATTGTTTTGCAAACATTAGCAGAAATGCACTGTCTAATTTCTCTTTGCTGACAATTCTCAGGGTTTACTTCATTGTGAGGCAAAAACATTTAGATCTCAAGTTTTTTTTCAAAGATCTGGTTCTATTTAACAATTAGTCTTATCAATTAGGTAAATTTACCCAACTTATCTATCAAAAAAAGCAACTGTCTTTTCTGAACAATAACTCTGTCTCTCTGAAGGTGGAAGAACCTTTATAAATATATTCCCTGCCATCGTATCTTTTGGAAACCAAGGTCAGAGACAGCACAAAAGAAAATGGACACATTTCAAGCTAGAGGGTAAATATAGAAAGGTAAACTTACATTTAACATTACTATTAGCTTTGGCACGAATACGCCCTAAAGTTCCTGGTATCAATGTTATGTCATCCACGTTAGACAGATAGTTGCTCAAATATTCGGTTCTTTCGCAAGTAACATCTTCCATTCCTACAGAATAAGCAGCACCACTGCATTATTGAAAGAAGTATGTTTAGCAACTCCAATACATTATACATATATTAACAGCAGCCCACATAGTATATGCCAGGGTTGGAAGGGTGAAAACATACCTACAAACGATATGATTATATTCAAAATTCTAGAATGCGCGGAAATGAACAAACTTACGCTAGAATTAAAAGACAAAGAGGCAACAGAATTTTATGAAATATGGAACAAATGTTATGATTGGCTAGAACAGAGAAAGAAAAAGATATGATTACTAATGTAAATAAATTGTAAATAATATATATGAGATGTATAACACAGTTCTGTTAAGGGAAAAAATGTATCTTTCATTTTTATTGTTGTATAGTGGAAAAGGAATAAACAAAAATTAAAAAAAAGAAAGAAGTACGTTTAGACATTTGCTATTTAGATGTTGAAGAATGAGATATCTTTATATCACTTTTAGCTTTAAAAGACATATTGTTTAGATCAGGAGTCCCCAACCCTCTGTCCGTGGACTAATACTGGGCCACGGCATGCCAGCAACCAGTCCACACAAACAAGCCAAGCCCCATCCGTGGGATCCAGGCAGCACACAAAACACACACTCTCTGGTCTGTGGAAAAACTTTTCTCCACAGAACTAGTCCCTGGTACCCAAAAAGTTGGGGACCTCTGCTTTAGATTTTACAAATTTATAATAACAATTTTTTAAAAATGGGGAGAAATCAGAGGAAAAAAATCTTTAAAAAGGAATCAGGGGAAACATGTATTAATCTAAGCTTGTTGTTTAATCCAGAAATAACTTCCACAGATTTAAATGATTCTGAAAAATGACTGCCATTTCAGCAATTAGAAGACATTAATGCGCTGGATTAAGTTATAAAGATTAAAGTATTTCCACAAATGTAGTCTAAGTGGCAATAAGAAGAGGAGTCTAACCTCTGAAGTTCTGAACAGCAGCCAAGAAGTCTTATCAAGCTAGCCATTGTGCCAGTCAAAAATGTGAATTAGAGAATAAAGTTATATGAGATCATCAAATCTGTTTATAATCAGCTAAAACTACTTTTGATTTTTTTAAAAACCACAAAACTGCACTATGAATTAGCTGTTCAGAAATCTGTTCACAATCAATCTGTTTTAAAAACTTTGTACCTCATCTTAGGCTGAATCCATACTATGTGCTGGCACATCATAATTTCTATATTTAAATGCAATTTCACTTCAAATACAGCTCAGTTTAACAGTCCCAAAGATGCTTTTTCAAGAGGCAACTGGACTTTCTTTGTTTTTCCTCAAAGACATTTTGCTTCTCAAATGTCTTCAAGAAAAACAAAGTTGCCTCTTGAAAAAGCACTTTTGGGGAAGCCATGGCCTGGACGACTGAGAATCTCCACAGACACTCATCTTAACAGATTAATAAAATACCTTCCAATAGAAATGGGGACTTTTCTACATAAAAACCAAGGAAAACTTTTTAAATTACCATGATCACCCACGAAGATAATGTTGGCACATCGGTGTAAATTCAGCTGCTTTAGTCCATCCATTAGTTGCCCAAGGATCTTGTCAATATCTCTTAGTGGACCTAACATCTATATATGCACACATATTTACACAAAGAGGAAGAATTAATCTTTTTTTAACTGTATTACAAGTAAACACTATCAACCCACTCAGTTTTCATCTGATGATACCAGATGAAAACATACCATTATGTACGTTTCTATAAACTGCTATAATTATATCAATTGTACTATACTGTATTATATTATATTAATCTCTCTGAAGGACTGCTTTACGCCAAATATCAATATAGTCCAGAATGATGTTTCTTGTATGGCTAACCAGAAGTTTTTGGAAAAAAGAAAAGATTGGTAACAATAACTTCATTCACATTATTCCTTAGCAACTGTTTTCAGAGATATTCTGACTCATCCCTCTGAGTAACTGAGGTCTAGAGATGATTGATATTGTTTATCTTTCAGGTATTTATTCTCTTTCATTATATTCTTAATATGAGAATTATGAGAACACTAAAATATTTGGAGTATCTTATTATATTCAAAACAGCATTATCAATACTAATAATATCTGAAATAAAGAACAGATTAAGATTTTCCGTAAAACCTATAATGTACATCTGAACTCTGATTCATAATATGAGAAATCATTCATTTAAAGAATTAAGCAAACCTGAAGATATTCTAATAAGCGTAGAGTTATATTATAATGTGCAACCATAGTCTTCTGATTTTGGTGTTAAAGAATATCACACTTAAGCTGTTTCACTTAAAAAATTAAAAGTTGTAGTGAGCTACGGTTCTTTAACCCTTTTTTAATCCCTAAAAGCCTAAGCTCATCTCTAGAAACCATGTTCTAAAATAAAGAATCAAGCATGGAACCAAGATAATTTTAAAACAGATGGGTCACTTCAGTTCATAAAGTTTATGGGATAGTATTTTTCCAACCTTAATTTCTAACAGTACATTTATTTTAACAAGCTAGAAGATGGGAATCCATGTATCCTGCAGGTTTCATGGACCTCACTCAGTGAATGATTTTTTTAAGCAAAGTTGAACAAGAAAGAAAGAAAGAATGCTGTCACAGAAAAAGCTTTTTTTCCATTCTCTCTTCCCTTTCAATGTGGGAACTCTAATGTTCATTACAGGGCACATTCCTGAATCCCAAATGAGTGTTTTGAGTAGTTCTCATTTGTTTATTTTAAGGCAAGATTTGTCTTTGATAATATTATGGTATTGCCAAGATAAAAAGGATAGCAACCCCATTTACATCCTATGTCCAAATTCATCACGAAAGTCTGAAGAGACATTTCATACTGTGAAACACTCAAACATCATCTTGAATCCATTTCTATAGGTCCATATGGTCAACCTTTCATGTTTTCAATCTATGTTTAAGCCATATCCATGTCCTATAATGATTCTATACGCAGAATGAAGGCACCTTGTGGATACAGGACTTCCTTACGATCATATTTCATTCAACTTGATCACTGAGTGTGATTGTTCAATAGATACCCCAGATAAATCTCCTTTGAAGTTACTGATATTCATTGCTTCAAAATATTCATAAAGCTTCAAGCAACATCCGGTATTGCAAAAATTTGATACCATATAATTATCAGTCATGAAATTAGGAATTATAAAGGACCACAGACCAATTCTTATGAAAGAGGCTTCATTTGATATCTCCTGCTAAAGGAAACCAATAGTGACATATCAAGTTGTGAACAGGAGTAACCTAGCAAAATTTCTTCAACCCTTTGCAAGTATTACAAATAGAACTTTCTAGAGAGCCAAATAATAAGTTCCAAGAAATTCATTTTGACTGAAAAAAATCATTGTAAGGGTGACAATAAGCATGATTTTACAGGCTAATCCAATACTATCTACCTGTGAATCGAACAGTTTAAATGGATTTTTGCATCTGAATCCTGTGACATTTTTAAACAAAAAGAGGATCTAAAGATTACACCAAGAGACAGAGAATGCTACCCAAGGAAGAGGGGGGAAGAAGGAAAAGACAAGCACCAAATGATTCCAACTGTTTGATGGCAATCTGTGGTTGTTGCCTTTCAAGATGGCTGCACTGAAAATTCGATTTGGAAGACGTTCCTCCCAAAGTTGGGAGGACAAAAAAAATAAAATAAATCAAGTTGTTTAAGAGTCTCAGTGGTTGATATGTACCAGTTTTGAAAACTTACTTTAATCCGACGGGATTCCGCAGACAAGTGTTCCATTCTAGGTACTTTTCGTCTTCTCTTGGAAGGAGTAACACGTCTTTTCTGAATCCTCTTAGGACTGATTTTTCTTTTAGGCCTTTTAGGTGGAGTAAGAGGGGGCCCAAAACTACTCTCCTGTACTGACGGAGAGAGATGCTTGGACTCAGAAAAAGCTCATCTCAACATCAGATAGTTAAAAACTTCCCGTCTCTAGGACACGGCATGCCAAAACTCTTGGTTCAAACCATTTATATTGTGTCTATGGTCATGTCAAGGTTGAAAAGAAGAATTTAATTATTTGTGATAATCATCCTGGGGTCTGCAGGAAACAACATCTCTGAAGAGGATGTCTGATTTGTTTGTTTGTTTGCTTAGGGGGCCAATACTCTTTTCAAGTTTATCAAGAGAAAGCAAGCATCAGTAGTAGGAGCCATTGCTACTACTGGATGCTCAACATACTTATGTTTTAAATTGTACTAACTAATCAATGCTTCTCTATTGGAATAATGGTAAGATACCAATTCTCTTGTGCTGGAGAGAATAAATTAAAATTGTTCATATAATATTTTTATACTGTCAAATTCCTAGTCATCATCAACCCCATGCAGCTGGAGACATGCCCAGTTTTTAAAAGACATCCAGACTGATCTTTAATGGGGAGGGAGGAATTGAGCAAACACACCCCACATTTGCTTCCTGTATTATAGGATATCCTTAGGTAGGATATAGGATACCATTAGATTTAGCTATATGCTTTCCACAATTATCGTGCTGTGGAATGTGAGGAAAGGCTTGAAAAACTAGGAGAGGGGAAGATATGAATGAACCATGTATTAAGAGGAGGAGAAATCATCTGAAAACAACAGAGCTGCAGTCCCAAGCAGTGCAGAGATGCTGGATGCTATTCAAACTGATCTTAAAAAGAAGCGACTTTGCATGCAACTCCAATTGACAGCTGCAATGAGAGTTCTTGGCAACTTTTAGGATCAGATTCCCCGAACAGAGAAGGATATCACATACAGGAAGATAGTGCAGCTTATTTATTTTTTTAAAAAAAAATGGAGAAAGGAAGAAGCGAAGAGAAGGGAAGTTGAAAATTGGCAAGGATTTGCTTCTATCTGCACATCCATTCTCCATCTTTGCTGTTCCAATCACAGAGCCATGTTCTTGGAAGATTTTTTTTTTTTTTAAACAGGATTACCATCTGCCATGTTATTTCTTTGCTTTTGGACAAGCAGCTGGAAGGGAAATGCTAATCCAGTTCCATTTCTCTCTCTCTCTCTCTCTTTCTCTCTCTCTTTTTCCAGAAAGCAGCTTCAGTTTTCTTTTTTTTTTTAAAGATAAAAATAAAATAAAAATAAAGGAGAGTAAAAAAATAAAGAAGAGAAGAAAAAGAGTTCAAGCTTCGTGCAGCCTTGATGAAAGCAGCAGCAGATGGAGGGAGGATTCTCAAGAGTTTACTCACTCTTTCCAAGAGAAGCGCAGCCAGAATTTTAACTTATGCCATCAATAGGTCTAATAACAAGAGCTCCCATTCCAGGGTAGCATGTTAGAAGAGCAGCCCAGCAATCCTTAAGCGTACGGATGTTGTCCCAAGTCATTGATCATGGTAAACAGCACTGGTATAAACATTCACAAAAGAGATAGCTTCTCTTTCTTAAGAAATTAAAGCTAGGAAGAAAGCCAAATCTGTATTAATCAGCCAAGTCTTAGCTTTACGTTGGAAGAATGAGATCAATACAAGCTGAGGATGATGGGACCTAGTGTTCCACCTTCTGGAACCGAAAGAACTAGCCAATACTTGCACTTGAAACAAAAATGTCTCAACATAGGACATTAAATACCAAGATATCGTGGTTAAACATGCAATGTTTGTCAGACAGAGGATTATCCAAGTGACAGGGCTAAAAACACAAAAACAAAAAGTAGGTATGAGACCAGAGAACCATGATTGGATATCTTAAATTGCTTTGTCTCGCTATAGCTCTGGTGTTATTTATTTATTATGAAATTTATTTGCCACCCATCTTGTATCCAATGACCGGTTAGGTTACTTTAAAAAAAAAAAAAAAGGAAGACCATTCTAAGATCTTTGTGCATTAGCTATCATTATTGGGATGCAGCCTCTACAAAAATTATTGTGACTTTACATACAGATTGCTAGTTAATCAGTTGTCTGGTTGAACTTGCAAGCTGACAGATCAAAAATGTGTCTAAAGCAGTGGTTCTCAACCTTTTTAATGCCGCGACTCCCAACCAGTCGTAAGTCAAGGACTACTCAACCGGTCGTAAGTCGAGGACTACTCAACTGGTGCAGCACCATTTGCAGAATGGGACTTTTGGCAGGCTCAGCAGGGCAGAGATAGCCTGGACAATTCCTATTGGCTTTTGAAAGCCAATAGAATTAGACTCGATTCAAGAGAGTCTATTCTATTGGCTTTCAAAAGCCAATAGAATAAAAGGGAGTAGCACAGCTAAGGAAAAGGGGGAAAAAATGGCGGATTGCGTTATTTGGCGACCCCCGTGAAATGGGGTCCCAACCCACAGGTTGAGAACCACTGGTCTAAAGGTTCCTTACATCATCAACCTTCACTTTCAGTTTAGCAGTAAAACATCTCTAGGGAAACTGCCTAGAATCCCTCTGGATTAAGGGAGGGATAAACTGCCCAAATAAACACATTTACCAACTGTAGTCAGCCTACCATGTAGAAAGTGCTCTCATTGTGAGACAATGTGGTACACTGAGCGGATTACTAAATATAAACAGAAGAGACCAAATTTCAAATCTTGATCTCAGTGAGGGACCACAACCCAAAATCATTACTAGGAAAGTCAGAAGGGAGAAGAAAGTCTCATATTCAATATTCTGATTTAGTTGGCCAACCTGGAGCCTGGCCTAGACCCCTGGACTTCATTAATTCCCATCAGCATGGGCAAGACTAAGCTGAGAAGCCAGTATCATTGTATATTAAAATCAAATTTTAACTTGCAGCCAAATTAGTTCTATAATCCTCTTGGAATGGGGAGGATGGGAGTCGTTGATGCTCTCTGAGTTTGGTTGTTTTCTTCCAGATGTTTCATTACCCAAACTACGTAGCAACAGCAGTGCTACTCTAGTTTGGGTAATGAAACGTCTGCAAGAAAACAACCAAGCTCAGGGAACACCTTCATTTCAACCCTGAGCTACAAATATTCCTCTTTATTGGTCCTCTTGGAATGATTTTGTAAATTATATTCTAAAGGAAGAGTTTGGACCTATGGACTCCAAACCTCATTAACTGTTTTGGCAAGAATGACAACATTTCTCCTCTGGTAATATGGTAATACAACTCTTTTAACCATCCTAATTTTTCCAGGGGAAAATTGTTTTGTTGTTGTTGCCCTTGTTCTTGCTTTCCAACAACACTAAAAAAAGGATCAAGGGTGAATGCATTCTGCATATAATAAACTTTCAGGTGAGGATTACCACCTTCCAAATAGAAATTACTTTTATTTAATTTGTAATGTATGGTCTAAGATTCCTGCCATGAATCCTATCAAAGGTGACCATTAAGATAGCAAGATACAAACAAAACATTGCTATATGCCATATCCTGAAATGATACACACAATCACACACCCACACAGTAGTAAGCATACTAGCAATAATTACATGCAACCTTCTTCACCCACAATTCTGGGCAGGTGATATTTCTTCATTTTAACACCTGAATCACTATAAAATTTAACCTGTAGTGGACTTTAATGCCTTGTTTATATTTTCCTCTGCCTATTCACAATCCATACTTCTATGGGGATGCAGTCAAAACAATCATCTTAACTATGATATGACTGTGCTATGAGTTCACAACATGCTTAGTTATACAGTAGTAACTTTCCCAAAGTAATACAAAATATAAAAACACATTAAAATTGTAAAATCTTTCACAATTACAGCTTTAACCTAATATATATGCTATTTTAAGCTTGATTTCACATTGTGAGGGATTTTTCACACCAGGACCCCAAATGGGCAAGAAAATAATTATTTTAAGGAATTGGGAGTTGGAGTCTTCTGTAATTTGTTTCCCAGTTCTATTGATTAAGCATCTTAATATCTAAGATTAAGCCCAAATGTTTAATGTTTTGCCTGCTCAAAACAAATGGGTGGAATAGGGTTAGGAAAGAGGAAAGAATTGCTTTTGATTGTCAAATGCCAATATTATTGATGCTTGGAAAGGGTGGAGATGATCTCCACAACAAGAGGACTCTTTTGCAACAGTGAAGATGAGGTCTATAGCCAATTCCAGTTCTAAATTTAGTGATATCGTTTTGCTCCTAGACTACCCTCTAAGTCTTACTTCTAAGAATTTCCTGATATATTTACAGTTCCTTATATTCTTTCAAAGAATCCTGTCCAGATGTAAATCAGAACATCTGTACAATTTCCACAGAAAAACTAACTTCTCTAAAGGTTAATAAAGAAGCCTGAAGCCAAACCTATTTTGATATATGAGATGAAGATGTCTCTTCTCCATTTCATCTCAAGGGTAACAGCAGCTTTATGAGTTGAGGGCTGAAAATTTCATTGCGGGGAGGGGAAATATGTACTTTTATCTCTGACAAATAATTGCAACTGTTTTATGTTGCTTCTGATTCTCATCTGACCTTCAATCACTATGATGCCAATTGCAGGGAATAATCTGATTTGGGACTAATCAAAGCAGGGTTTGATAGATTGCAGCTGGACTTCACTGCCAAATAAAATAATTGCAAAAGCCAAAATTTGTTTTCACAAATCTGCACCTTGGGAGGAGAATGTACTTTCCCCACCCCCAGGGCTGATGCTTGAAAAGGATGGAGATGACCTCCGCAGCAAGAGGACTCTTTCACAACAATGAGAACGAGGTCTATGGCCAATTCCAGCTCTAAATTTAGCAATATTATTTTGGTCCTGGACTACCAAAATATACTGAGAGCAACAGAATCAAGTGTTGCAATAACCAGCTGGGGATTGCCAGGAGCCAAAGATATAAGAGATAGGAGCCTCAAGGGCTATCAATAACCATATTGGCCAGGAAAGAGTAGAAGCTGACATCCAACACATCTGCAGAGTACAGATCTGAAGAAGGGAGTTGTATGGTAAGTGTTCTACAGTCTTGGAATAAAATCAGGAAACTTGGATTTAAATTGTTATAATTACATTAAGATTTTTGAATCATGCTGTTGAACCAATCAATCCTCTCCTTGTTCTCAGATACAGACATCTTAAAAGCCATTTCTTTATCCAAGAGTGAAACTCTGGCTAAATGCCTGCCACACTCTGATTAACTTTAATAAGCCCATCAGCAGATGCATAAAATTGTTTTCTATGGTATCAGTGATCTGCCAGTTTAGCAATCTCTGCCTGGAGCTGCAACCCAACACTGATCTATTCTTTCCATGTTCTCCCAACCCTGTTGGAGCTGTTTGTTTAAGCAGCTCTTATGTGGCTGGGAGAATATTCCCTCAGAATCTATGATCAAAGGTTAACTGTGTAGATCTTCCTTGTAGAACAGCACTTTATTAGAACTTGAGGTAACAAAATAATTAACCTCTGTGCTTGGAACTTGAAAAAGGTTTTTCTCAAACTTCACATTGGCTCTGGATTCACAGAGAGGAAAAGGAAGACAGTATTACAGTTTCAGAATTCCTTGCCCCAATGCCATTGCTAATTCACACTAATTCAGTGTGAATTAGGTCTCTGCCCTAGATTTCAAGGCCAAAGCACAGGATCAACAAAATATATAATTGGATCTCAGTCATACAAGCGATTTGGCTGCATTGATGGATTTTAACTAGAGGTAGATTCCAGACTGCCTACTTAATGATCATTCAATCATCTCTCCACCTTCTACCTTTTAAAACAATGTTTCTCAATTTCAGCAACTTTAAGAATAAGCTTCAGTCAGCCTAGGAATTGAAGTTCACCTGTCTTTAAGTTGCTGAAGCTGCAAAACGCTGCTCTGAAGCCTGTCTGCTTATTCTCCTGTTTCTATCCAAGTGGCTAACATCACTTATGGTTACGGTTAGAAGCAGTTAGACAAGCCTCCTGATTTAGCACATCATGCAGAAAGTAAACATTGCATAAACAATATGTGTGAAATTACTGAATTATTATAAAACACAAAAAATGCTCCTTTCACACCCCAGCACTTAAAAAAAAACCTAGTCAACCTTGATTATATCCAAGAGTAGGCTTGCAAGTCTTTAATGATAATCCCAACCCTGTCAACACATACACATATACACAGACACAGATCACCAGTCCCTGAAACTTTAAGCAGATGGATAATGTTATTAATATTTTAGTCCTCTCTATAAATGTAGTGTCTAGTTTCAGAAGGCCCTATTTCCTTTCGAGGCTTATAGAGGTGTGAACAATTAACTAGCTTTAAACAACTTGATTCAGGACTAGCAATACAGATTCATATGATGGTAACAAAACCCAGAGCAGCAGGATTGCATTCCACTTATGGGCAAAGATGAACTGTACTAACCTCAGAGCTAAATGGACCATATCTGTGGCCAGCCATATCTGGTTGGTCAGAGTAAAATGCATAAGCATAAGGCCTGAAAAGAAAAGCAGACATCAGCAAGTTTCATTTAGCATGCAATTCTCACTTTCAAATACTGCAACTCCCTAAAATTATAAATTCACCCCATCCCTCAGAATAAAACAAATGGTTTTATTGGATTTAGAGACGGCGAAGAAATAAAAATCAATATATCCAGTAAAATATTGCTGGAACTTTGCAACAAAGGTAAACAAAGCCTGCTGACTGGAAATTAGCAATAACATTTCAAACCATGAGGATAAGTTTGCTTGGTTTTGCATAACTCCGAGGGTGTCTGGTAGTGTTTATGAGATTGGGGGGAGGGGTGTTTATGAGAAAGCCACTCTTTATTGGATTGATATTCACTGTCTGTAGCAGTAGCTTTAGGAAATCCCAACTCTACTATCAGTCTGCCCGGACAGAATTCTAACATTTATGATACAAACTGTGAGGTTTGCACATGCAAAGCTGGAGCCCACTAAATACTTGTTCCAGCCTTTGTTTGGAAAAGTCTGCTGTTAACTTGCTGAGACACAGCCAGAGAAGCTTCTGATAGTAATTTCTCCCCAGGTGTCAGGTGCAAGCAATCAGATCCACATGAGAAGGGTTCAAGTTGAGTTGAATACTTTATTTGGTCAATAGTGATTAGACACACGAGGAATTTGTCTCCGGTACAGAAACTCTCAGTGTTCATGCAAACAGAATAATAATATCAATAAAAGGGGGTGGGGGGAGATAATAAATAGGATAAATAGATAATAAAGAAGATAATAAATAGGATAAATAATAATACTACAGCCATACTACATGGGTAAGTATACATAAACATTAGGCAGCACTGTGAGAATTAGACATTCAGCAGAGTGAAAGCATAAGGGAAAAAACTGTCCCTTTGTCTAGTTGTTTTGACATAGATTGGCCTATAGCTGTGATGGCGAACCTATGGCATGCGTGCCACAGGTGGCATGCAGAGCCCTCTCTGTGGGTATGCAGGCTGTCACCCCATTCCTAGGCCTTCAGCTGGGTTTTATAAAACATTTTCGCTTTAGGCCTCCGCTGCCATGTGCAAAAAAAAAAAAAAGGTTCAATCAATCAATTTCAACTTCTCACGGGAAAAAAAAAGATCTCGTAAAGTTGGAATTGATTGATTGAACTCTTTAGTCCCACCCAGTCTGCCGTTACCACTGAGGCCACGCCCACCCAATGGGCCACAATCACACGAAGGGCTACACCCACCTGGCACCCGAAGATACATAAGTGGGTTTTGGGTTGCAGTTTGGGCACTCGGTCTCTAAAAGGTTCGCCATCACTGGCCTATAGCACCATCCCGAGGGAAGGAGTTGAAACAGTTTAGGTCCAAGATGTGAGGGGTCTGCAGATATTTTCTCAGCCCTCCTTCTGACCTGTGCAACATGCCGGACTTCTATGGAAGGTTGACTACTTTATTGTATTCTATATACAGTACAATACAGGAAACTCCCCAGACTGCTTGCCCTTCCCTGGGAACAAACAGATAAAGTTCCATGGAATTAGCGCTAGGACTCTTGTGGCTGCAAGAATAACTCAAGGTTACTTGAGTCCCTCTTTCTTGACTAGATGGTAGTTTCCCAAACACCTAGGAGCATTCTGGACTTTCCCTTTCACTTTCACTTTGCTGGGTTATCGTGACAGTATGGGAGCAAGTTCAGGCAGGGTTCTGACCTGGTTTGCACTCTTGTTGTGAAAAAAAACAAAACAAAGAATCAGAAGCTGCCATTTCATATATTTTCCAGTGATGAAACAATTTAGTGTTCTATATTATAACTTCATTAAAACTTTAGAAAATATGCCAAAAGAGGCACAAGCACAAGCTCTTGGAAAAAACATTCAATAATTTTCTCTAAGTGATGGGAAAAGGCTACAGTTGTTCCTTCTTGGACTCTCCCTCAAAGCAAAATACAATGCCATGTATTCTCAATTACCCAATTAAAAAATCTTGATATCTGCCCAACTCTTGGATTATTACTCTAAATAAGAAAATCAGAAAACCCATACATCAACAGCTTTAACCCACGTAATTAAAATTTCCCCAGTACAACGTATACATTATTAGCTCATCAAGCAAACAAATATGATCAAAGGTCAATTTCTAATAATGCAGTCATTGCATTCACTGCTACAAAAATAAGGAAGGGGACAGAGAAATGACCAACCTTTCATTGTCTGCCAGAGTTAGCCACTGCAGTATGGTTAATACTCTGCGCTCATAAGGGATCACACTAAATCAAAACAGAGAACAAAAGCATGAAACCTGAGCTAGATCATTATTTTCTTATGGTCTTCGTCATTGAGATCAGATGTTCCATTTATGAGCTTCATGGGGTGACTCTTCTTGAAGCCACGTTTACATCAGAAATGTCTGCCTATTACAAAGCAGCTTAGCTGAATTGCTTCCTCAACACCAAATCCCAGGAATCATGATTACTAAATTCTCAGCTCAAAAAGATGCCTTGCTTTTCTTTAGCAAATTAAATGTAGTGGACTGCCCATAGAGTTGGCAAGCTTTCTTCTCCAGTGTCTGAAGCTTGATGGGATTCTTAAATTGTGGTTTTGAAAAATGGATAGGGTTTTTGGTTTAATCAAGGGAGACCAGAAATATTAAAACTGGGGTCATCTGGTCAAGCCAAGTGGTGGGAAATTCATGATAAATACATGAAAGTATATCCTTAAGAACGTGTAGCTCAACAAATGAAATGTAGGTCAACAACCAAACTTTGCTTCCCTATGATGTTTTAGCAGCTGTCAGCACAATAACTTTAAAATAATAGGAAATATTTGTAGCTTGGGTTTTAGATATTGGCTGTGGTTTGTTCTCCAAGCTTATTTTAATATAATTCCTGAATGTTTTGTTACCAAACTAGATAATACAATCAGCAGGTTTTTCTTGTTCTATTCTTTTCAGCTCAAGACGCTTATGAGCTAAAGAGAAGAGGACAAGAAAATCCTGCTGATGATGTTACCTGGTTTGGTAATGAAACGTTCAGGAATTATATTAAAATAAGCTTGGAGAACAAACCACAGCCAATACAATAGCTTTAATTTAAAAGGAGAAATAACACACATTCAGAGTGGATAAAACTATCAATGTCTACTTGAGATTGTGGCTAGATACTACCTTCAGCATGACATATTGATGGCTGTGTAACAGGCCACACAACAAGAGGATTCTGCTTTACATACTTACAACCAGACTCAAAATTATAACAAGACCTCCCAAAAAATACTTACAACCTGGATTTGAAGTGCAATGGACTCTCTCCCCACTTGGGGTCACATGATTGCATTTTGGGTGCTTGGCAATCAGCCTGCATTTATGGCTGCTTGCAGCATCCTGCAGTCATGTTACTGTCATTTATCTTTTTTTTTTAACCCCAAACTGGCCTTTACGTCCAATTTTGGATAAAAAAAACCCCTGCCCATTGCGGAAAATGGTTTGCTTAACAACTGCAGCATTCAGTTAAAACTATCATGGTGACTTGGTTAAAGACCGCTGCAAAATATCGTAAAATGTGTCAGTCATGTGATGACCCACTTAACAATTGGCATGACTTACAAACGTAATTCTGGATATAAGTCGTAAGTCGAGGACTACTCTATTCATGTCTTCCTTTTATTCATCTATTCCCATTAGCCTTTCGACCACTAATGCCAGATGACATTGGTTGAAACAGCAGAGTATGTTAGATTAGGCACAGTCACAAAGTACTTGGTAAGTGAAGGCTGGATAATACCTTTACAACCAGAAGACACATTTGGAAGATGGTAGCAACACTTTTACAAACATATAGAAAAACAAGCTAGCTCACTCCAACCATCACTGCAGATCATTGATTTCTCATGTCAATTGATTCCTGGAAGAATGTTCAATTAAGCATTGCAGAAAAAGCACTATGTAAGTAACTGGGTATTAAGAATAACAAAAGGAGCCCATTCTAAATATAATTTAATCTCTTCTAAAAAAGCAAGAACAGAGTGGAAAATGTGCTGTCTGATTTAAAAGCCACTAATAGGTAGGCCAAGGAAATCCATTTTATCTTTGTTTGAAAGTTAAGGTCTATTCATATAAGAACATTTGGTTCTAAATGCCTGCCTTTAGGATTGTAGCTTTGTTACTAAATCACTTTTGTGTATGAATTTTCACTTTCTAAAAATCAATACTTACTTAGACCAAAAGAATGTTCCAGCTTTCACGCCTTGCTTAGCAGCAGTAATCCATATCTAACGAGGAAAATGTAATCAGATTACAATGGCTCAAAATGTCTATTATAAGAACAAACTTTCCTGCAACAAAAAAATGTTTTTTAAAAACCAACTAAAAGGGATTCAAGAATGATGTAGCATTGATCAAATTCCTAGAAGAATTTAGAACCAGTAGTTTAGATGAGAAATAGAACATAAAGCTGAAGAATAAAGCCACATAAAATATATAAAAGAATGCTCAACCAGTCTTAACTTATTTTCAATCTGAGAGGATCAGAGAGTCCTCTTTGTAAGGAGTACTACTGTAAGTAAGGATCCTTTCTGAAAATCCCCGATTGAATAGAAAGATAATAACAACACAGTATGGAAATAGCTTGAGTTAGGCTACCTAGCGTAGCTATCCATAATTATGGATAGGATAATTATGCCTCTCAAAACAATATTTAGAGATGCATATCAGTCATGATCTGAAGGGATTCTTTTGGTTGGTAATAATGTTTTCATCTTTCCAAGTGAGCTTTTTTCCTCTGGGTGTACCTGTTCATATATACTGAAGAAATGCTTCTTATGCATAAATACATAGACACATACCCTCAACACTTAAACAAGTGGAAATCTTCAAAGCAGCTGTGTTACCTCTTCAAAGGACATGGCTCCTTATTGTTCAAACAGCCAGTTCAGAAGGCACTCTAAAGTGACCCTCCACTAATAGGCTTCTTAATAATACTAATAATACTTACCTTACTAAATGGTATGAAAAAGATTATTTAAGAGCACCCTCCGAAGGAAAAGGGAAAAAATATCAATAAATGTGGTAAAAAAAAAAATCTTGTTCAATATGCAGCTTCCCTACTTTGACAGCCCAGAATTGTCAAATCCAATTGAAGACAGGCCTGGAATTTCCATACAAGTGCCCTTTGTAAATGTGTGTATTTTAATGAAGGCCTTTAATGAATAGCCAAGGACTATTTTCAAGTTTTCAAAGTAGTTTCATAAGTCTAGAGCAGTGGTTCTCAACCTTTCTAATGCCGTGACCCCATAATACAGTTCCCCATGTTGTGGTGACCCCCAAGTGGGTGTGGCCACCAATAAGAGGGAGTAGGACAGCTAGGGAAAAGGGAAAAAATGGTGGACTGCGTGCTTTGGCGACCCCCGTGAAATGGTCATTCGACCCCAAATGGGGTCCCGACCCACAGGTTGAGAACCACTGGTCTAGAGTATATATATATAGTTGCCAAGACAAAAAGAGAGAAAAAGAACAGAGTAGAGTAGAGTAGAGTAGAGTAGAGTAGAGTAGAGTAGAATAGAATAGAATAGAATAGAATAGAATAGAATAGAATAGAATAGAATAGAATAGAATAGTTGAAAAGGGACCTTGGAGGTCTTCAACCCCCTGCTCAGGCAGGAAACCCTATACCATTTCAGACAAATGGTTGTCCATTTAGCATAGACTGAATTAAATACTGACTGAAATTAATTGCATGTAAAAGAGTGAAAGCAACTAGCTACGAGATTTAACCATAATGGACCAAAGTCAAATAAAACTGAAACTTACTGGTTGACCTCCCCACCATCGGTGATTGAATTTCTCTCTTCCTCGAAGGTTAAAGATAGCATCAAACACAGGGTCATACATTGAATTTCCAATTATTCCATGAGATTCAGGATACAGTCCCTTTGAGAAAAATAAATAAGTTAATTGGATCAGAAGTCACATTTTATTACCTAGAATTCATAACATCAATTTTATCTTATTTTTTGTCCTCTTCTTGTGTCTAAACGTGCTACTGAAGCTTCCACTTACAGTCAAAGATAATTCTGCAGGTTCCTTGGGGCTCCTTGAGCTTGTGGTTTTCTTGCGGGCCTTTCATTACCAAATTAAGGTAACATCATCAGTGCTACTAGACGTGAAACATCTATAAGAAAACCATCAAGCTCAGAAAGACTAAGGACCCTACAGTTCAATTCTGAGCTACAAACAAAATGATCTAAAGGTCATTCTGAAAGAATTCCCCAAGACAATACTCTCCAGATTTGGGATTTCAGTTCCATAATCAAGAGTCAGCATGAATAGGATGGAACTGAAGATGCATTATACTTGGGGACACCACTATGGAACAATACATCTTTAAGCCACAAGTCGAGATATATTTCAATGATCAGAATTTGTCTTTTCTCAACTCTTCCTTAGATTACATAATCTTGATTACTTCTCTACCCCATGAATATAGACGACCATCCTCAAATTAATGTTTTCCTGTTTTCCTCCAATTCAAAAGAGGAAAGATGGTAATATATTCCTTAATTTTCTAGTCATGCTAATGCACAAGAAGTATTTTTAACATATTTTTATGTATACATAAAGAAAAAGAAAACTTACAGTTGCCAGAGTGTACAAGTTTGGGAAGGTTTTGGTCGGATAGACAGGTCTCAAATAAGGGGCATGGGTTCCACAGGATCCTGAAAACAACATGGTTCAATTCACGAAACATGCTAAATCTTAAAATTGGTTAACAATGCATAATATAACAAATATAACAAAACAAACGTATTGTTATTTAAAGTAAAGATTTGATTCACATGGTATATGAAGAAAATGGATGGGTTCCCACAAATTATTCAACTCAACTATTCAACTATTAGTTTCTCTAATATATTGACTCTGCCAACATGCAGTATGGATAAGAGGATAGATCATTTTTTAGCAACATAGAATCCAACAATCAAACAAGGGAAGATCTGTATCCTTCTAGAGTACAGTTCATTTCTTGAAAATGACCACATTTTTATCCAGGCATCTGGTCAAATTTTAACCCATGGAGTATAATTGCAATACAGGGTTTTTTTTTAAAAAAAAAAATGTTTCACTCCATTAAGTATAAAACTTCAAACATTTCCAGAGTCATTGAACACATTCTCAGACATATATTTAGGCACACTATAAAGCTGGGTGTATCACATCTGCTTTGAACAGAGGAAGGCTTATGTGACATTCCTCATCAAGATGTCAACAGCACATTGAACTGTTACAAATTCAGTTTTATGTATGCCTCTTGCTTTGAACCACACAACCCAAAGTATGACATTTTTCACAAGAATTAAACAAGACCATGCAAAAATTTGAATTATAGATGGATATAGAGAGATATATAGATACAGGTATATAGATATCATAGATATACATATACATATTTGTCTGTGCGTCTGTTCCTTGGAATTTGCTCTGAAAAAATATAGAATTTTATCTATTGATTTACATCTCAGTAAACACCTCTCAAGAAAGGCTGTTATATAAATTTTCATCCTATGCTAAGCTGATGTGTATGAGAAACAGAACATTTCTTCAATTCAATTGGTCACACAGACAGCCAGACGTTTAGATTGGATTTGGCATGTTTATTCATCTATCAAGTCCTTGCCAAGGGGCTGGGATAGGCAGATTTTGATGCTTGGGGGTGTTAAAGATACTGTCACAGAATGTAAGCTGTTCCAAGTCAAGCTGCTTTTTGCAACTGACTAATTTTTGTCAATTGTTGATGGTGCTCAAGTGGTTCTGCAGATATTTAGGGATTGCACCCAGGTCTTCTATCACTATGTGTTCTATCTTTGCTTTCTTGCCATAGCTCTTCCATTTCTACTTGCAGCTCTTTCTATTCTGTGATGATGCTTATTATTATTTCTGTTTCCATCCAAACACTAATGGAGCCCTACCCTCTTTATTGTAAAGTTGGCCAACCCAAACCCGCGGAAGTCATAGCCAGTCAAGAACTTAACCATTCTGAAATATACTATTCAAGCTGCACACTTACTTAGCTTCTCAATATTGCGTATCACTTTTTCACCTTTCTTCATGTACGATGCACGGAAGCCATCCACAGAGAAAATGATCAGCGGAGGGTGAAGAAAACTAAAAAATAACAATAATTTAGTAAACCAATAGTACTGACTGCAGTAAGAGCATGCAAGAGAGAACAAAGGCAATCCCATTAACAAAAGTTTTTAAAAGGTTCCTGGGTGTTTTTATCTGGGATACAGATGTTACACACATCCCCAAGAAAAAGGTAAAATGGCTATGGACACTCTGAATATATATATATATGTAGGTCTTTGGTTGTTCGGGTTTTCTCCCGCATAAAATTGGAAGTGTCTTGGCGACGTTTCGACGAAGTCAAGTGTCTTGGAAACGTCGGCAAGACACTTCCAATTTTACGCGGGAGAAAACCCGAACAACCAAAGACCTACATACAAACACCCGCGAAAACCTCAGAAAATATATATATATATATATATATATATATATATATATATATATATAGATAGAGAGAGAGAGAGAGAGAGAGAGAGAGAGAGAGAGAGAGAGAGAGAGAGAGAGAGAGAAAGAGAGGGGGGGAAGGGAGAGGGGGGGAGGGAGAGAGGGAGGGAGGGAGGGAGATTAGAAAGGGCCGTTTTAGAATAATGATCATGAAAATAAAAATGCATAAAATTACTGAAATAAGACAGAGATATTTGATGTGTTTTCAAAGCTCAATACTTTTTCAAAGAGATTTTTTTAAAGCAATCACCTGTAACATTTTCATTTGAACCTGCATTTATCCTGACGCTTTGTTATTTAATCTGAGAAACTACAGTTACGGTACATCAGCAGAGGCATAAATCACAAACATGAATGCTTTATGCTGCATTAAAAAAAGAGTTGACAATATTTTGTTAAAAATGCATCCAAAAACATGGCATCAATTAGAATCAGTAACCATATAATTATATCCATTTCTTGATCTTTCTGTCTAAATAATGTCCAGTTAGTTCCGCTTTAATGGGTATTAATTTTAATAATGTGAAAGAGATCATTAGGGCACACTAAGGATTTAAAGTGGAACCACAGCAAACTTAATGGATGGCATTTTAATGATTCTGCTTTCAAACTGTATTGAAGATTACGATCCAAATAGAGAGAATATTTTTCTAAGGAGCACGCAGAAGAATTTTCCATTGTGTAGTTGTGTTGGATTGTAATCTATGGGGAGTCCAATGATTCTTTTCATTTGCAACACACCTTGGCTTGCTAAACATTTCTTTCCTTCCATCCTATTTTCTCACATGCACATATATGAGTGCACAACTTAAGGAAGAAAAGACAGAGTATTGTTTGATACTCTATCTTTTGATAATAGTAATGGGAGCTCCCCATTGGAAAACATTGTGAGCTTTATTTTATATTTACATCCCATCCCATTACTGAAGCATTCTGGGTCCCCACCAATTCTACAAGAACATTTTCAACCTTGTCTGGAGAATTCAGAATTTAGATCCAAACAATTACAATGGTCCATGAAGTGCAAATAATAACAAACCACCACCTTTAACTAAATTGAGGTTTGCAAAACGTTGGTCCAGGACTTACAAATGCCGATTGAGCCCGAAATTTCCATTGCTACAGTTTTATGAGAGTTGTGACTTAGCCTGACCTTTTTTGACACAGTTGTTAAGTAAAATCACTGCAGTTGCTAAGTGAATCATGCTGTTGTTAAGTGAATCTGGCTTCCCCCATTGACTTTGCTTGTTGGAAGTCAGCTTGTTACAAATGGTGATCACATGACTCTGGGACACTGCAACTGTCATAAATACATGCCAGTTGCCAAGTGAATGAATTTTGATCATGTGCCCATGTGGGCATGCTACAACAATTGTTGTCAAGGTTCCGACTGATGAACCCAAACAAGCAAGCACCATCGAGACAATTTGATCTCTTAATGCAAAACTTTATTGGGTACATCATTTCGGCACAAATGAAGCAAAACCAGCTCTGGCTCTTTCCCACGCAATTCATTACAGTTCAAATATAGAATTCTCCCTCCCCCTATTAGTGCAGGTCATATGGTCCAATAAAGTGTCAAGATATTGTTATAAGAAAGTGTCTCTGTGTGTTTGCAAACATTTGCTAAAATGTCCTTGGTTCACATGGGCTGACTTCATGCTGATTTTTGTGGATCAGGCAATTACCATGTTAAAGAAGTCACACAACACACAACTAATTTGGCAACCAGGGGAAGCCAAAACAATTTCTTATTTCAAATAAGTAAATAAAATGAAGAACTTACCCTGCTGGGCATTCTGGAGTTCGAATATCCTCACAATCATCCATGACCCAGGGAGTGTCTCCTAAAATAAAACACATGTAATGTGGAGTTGGGTTAGGGTTCAACTAAGTCGTGTGCATTATAATTGCCTAGATCAGTGGTGGCGAACCTATGGCACGCGTGCCAGAGGTGGCACTCAGAGCCCTCTCTGTGGGCACGCTCACCATGCCCTGGAGATGGCAACCATCCCTCTTCAATCAGCCGCCTGCTAACTCGCCGAGACCCCACGTGGCTAGATGCATCCCAGCATGGCTGGTTTCCCTTCCCCCCTCCCATCCCTCCTGGCCTCGCATGCTCTCCTTTTCCCAGGCACAACCCACTGCATCGCCTCCTCAGCTGTCGGCCGGCTGGCCAGCTCAGAGGCAGCTTCTCTGAACTGCTGGCAGCGAGCTGTGGAGCCCGAGAGTGCCGGTGGAAGGGCCGGCAGGTTGTGGCTGCTGACGGACACTGTCAGCCCCCATGTGCTCACTGGCCTCTGTGTGTTGGGGCCAATGGTGTCAGGCAGCAGCCATCCCGGCCCCTGCCTCACCTTGCCCTGCGACAATGGCACCCCCATCCTGCCTCGCCTCGCCTTGCCTCACCTCACCCCACAGGACAAGCCTCCTGTCCACTGCCCCACCTGCCAAAGACCCCCTGGATCTCCCCCAACCCTGCCCAGCCCCCACAGGCGTCCCTCCCCACGACCAACATCAAGGTGGCCACACCCACCAAGACTGCCATTACCATAGCCACGCCCACCTGGCACCCGGTGATAAATAAGTGGGTTTTGGCTTGCAGTTTGGGCACTCAGTCTCTAAAAGGTTTGCCATCACTGGCCTAGATTTATTCTCAAGTAAACAGACATTGGATTGCAACAGCAGGACTCCTCTCCATTCCCTATATTGGTTCAAGCCCCACTGTGGTATCTGGAGTGACCATGTACATACCAGCAATTTTTTTGATGCCTACAAGTTTCCTCCCTACCTAATTCTTAAAGTTTATTTTCTTTTTTTTTAAAAAAAAAAATTGGAAATCAGCATACCAAAAAGTCAAGTGCCAGTTTCAAATCAAGCTGGCATTCCTAGCAATGCTTCTGGATTCCAAAAAGGTTGAAGTTGCAGTCTGATGATTAATGTCAAGCACAAAGAATCAGGACCACACATTAAGCTCCAGGTACAGTAAGCTGATTTACTGCTCATGCCTCTACACAAGTATCTAGCTGGTGCTAGATAAGAGTTAATGGAATTCAAAAGGAGTTGGAACTAGAACATTTGTGGGAACATAATGACCCCAGGCTGATTACTCTCTTGACTCTGCCCCCAGGCTCACCTGTCCTTCTCCTATAGTTATTTTGCTTTCTGGTAGAAGAATGTCTTTTGGCTGGCCACAGCAGTCATGACCACTGTCTTTTGAGAGGGACCATAACCTGATCTCATAAATCCAAAGGTGCCCATAAGTCCCCAGGATTTGGAAACTATGCAGATATGTCTAGAACAGTGGTTCTCAACCTGTGGGTCGGGACCCCATTTGGGGTCGAACGGCCATTTCACGGGGGTCGCCAAACAAGGCTGTCCGCCATTTTTCCCCCTTTTCTTTGGCCACGCCCCTGGCACCCGCTGATGTATAAGTGGTTGGGGGTCACCACAACATGGGGAGCTGTATTATGGGGTCGCGGCATTAGAAAGGTTGAGAACCACTGGTCTAGAAGGAAGATATATTGTATTTGCTAAGGCAACAGCACTCTGTTGGCTTGTGAATTACATCCTATTAATTGTAATTTAGTGTATCTGTAAGTCAGGTAACCATGATCTGTTCAACAAGTCATGATATAATACAATCTTGATTTAGTGAGATATGTGAGCTGACCTTTTGTCTAATGTATGCTCACTCTAATTTTGCTTTCAGTGCCAAGCTTCAACATCTAGCTGGGCTCTCTAAAAAGTAGATAATTTGTTAACAAGGTCTGCAGGCATATATGTATCTCATGCATTCGCATTATTAATGCCACTCTGAAGCAAATTCTGGGAGCAGAATAGCTGTCCTCATGTCCACCTCATCCTTGCCTTTAGTGTTACAGCTTCCCAACCTTGCCTGAAGAGAACAGTGTTGCAAGATGCAAACTTGGACCTCATGACGTCAATTACGGAAAATAAAATCCTCAGCTCTCTCCACTTAATAGCAAGCACAAATGCAAAACAAACTCCCAAAGTTAATATTATCAGTGGAAACAACTTTTGAAGGGGTAGCTATGTTTGTTGGTTGCGGCAGGGACAGAGAAAGCCTTGTGGCACTTACAGACTGACAGATTTGTTATGACACAAGCTGTCATGGATTAGCTTTTATGGAGCCACAGCCTTTTTTGTTTTTAGCAACAGAAGTCCATGTTTGTATTATAGGGGATGCAGAACAGAAATCTGAATTAGTAGGGTTAGGAAAAAGGCACCGTTCTGGATTCAAGTAAGAGACAGAATACATTTACAAGAGTTTTTTTTTTAAAGAAATAAAGTTCAAAAGATATTCAGTGGTAGTTCAAAATAAAAGAGCTTTGCTCACAGAACAAACAAGCAAAATGGTCGGTTGACCATGAGTAGAAGAAACAAGTGGAGAGATAAAACAATATTCCTCTGAAATAATCTATTATTTTAATGAAGAGCCAGTTTGGTCCATTGGTTAAGGTGCTGGATTAGGAAAAGGGGAAACTAAGTTCTAGTCCTGGCTTAGACCAGTTGGGTGATTTGGAGCCAGTTACATTCTCTGGGTCCTAGTCATTTCTAAAAATGTGGCCGTCAGAATTGCATGGAGCTATTCAATCTCCTTTTGGTTGGGGCTAAGTTATGGAGTCCTTCCTCTAAGAGTCCTTGGCCAAAAATAAATAAAAAAACTTATCAAAACTGAGGAAGTTAAACCATAGGTAGAAGTAGAAGAGCTGGGTTAATGGCAAAAAAAAAAAAAATCTGATCCTACAGACTCCTTGGGGCTGCACAATGGCTAAGCAGTTAAGATGCTGGGCTTGTCAGCTGGAAAAACTAATAGTCGAGGTTTGAGGCTCAAGCATCATGTGGCGCGATGAGCTCCCATCCTCGCCCCAACTCCTGCCAGCCTAGCTGTTCGAAAGCATGCAAATGCGAGTAGATAAATAGGTACCACTTTGGTGGGGAGGAAACAGCACTCCATGATGTCATGCTGGCCATATAACCACGGAAACATCTGGCTCAAATGCTGACTCAACGGCTCTTGAAATGGAGATGAACAACGTCCCTTACAGTTGGCAACAACTAGCAGAGTAAAATCCACAGGGACTCTTTTTACAGACTCCTTAAGAAGCTGACGTCTTTCTACTGCGTTCAGACCACCATGCACTAAGCAAGAATTGTTATGGTTATCACAGGACATGCTTTATCAGGGTTGGACTGCGTGATCATCCATGCAGAGCTAGTAGCTGCAACACTTCAAAACTTCTTAATATATAGGAAGGGAAAAAAATGGGAAGGCGTACCTTTGCAAACCACTTGATAGTTACTACAGCAGTCCCCTCTTGATAAACAGTCTTCTGAACAGTGGCAGGCATGGTCTTCGTTCCTGGTCTCTCCACAGCGCTCTTTGGTACATTCCCAACCACCAGCTGGTGTCGTCACAAGGGCAGAAATGTTTTAAAAACAAAGCAGCACATTTTGAGGCACCTGAATTGGATTATAATCACTCAGGATCACCTGAGACCTTTACTGAAGTCTGTTGTGAACATTCTAAAGAGGCCGTGCAGAAGACAAAGGCAGGTCTACGAAGCTTGGCTTCTTAGAATATCTGCTTCATGACATAGCATGGAAATACACTACCCTTTTCTCGCAACTATGGATAAATCATTCTGGGGTGAAAGAGTTGTCATGTTGGTTCCATATTTTCTAAACAGCGTTCTAAACCGCTGTTCAGTTACCAGATTGATTCTCCACAATGACCTCATTCAAACGTTGCAGCTAGCCCTTATGTGATTTAGAATCTGTGATTTATGGTTGAACATGCTTGATGCCTAGCCCACCTCTCAGTTCCTTATCTATGAAAAATAACATTGGAAAGAAAATGAGTACAGGTAGTCCTCAACTTATAACCGTTCGTTTAGTGACCATTCAGAGTTACAGTGGCGCTGAAAAAAGTGATTTATGACCATTTTTCACATCCCCATGGTCCCATGATCAGAATTCAGACCCTTGGCAACTGGTTCAAATTTATGACGGTTGCAGTGTCCCATGGTCACCACCTTTTGTGACGTTCTGACAAGCAAATTTAATTGGGAAGCCAAATTCACTTAACAACTACCGGTATGTTACTCTTAAAAACAGTCTCACTTAGCAACAGAAATGTTGGGCTCAATTGTGGTCATAAGCTGAGGACTACCTATAATAGTTCTGCCTTATTTCTCCTTCTGTGACAAAAGTCTGACAAATTTGATCTACAAGATACTTAAACATACATCAGAATTTGACAGATGCTTAAATATCCATGTTTTCTGGCCGAGGTTAACATGCAAGGTAGTCACAAGAATGAAAACCCATGGGTTCCATTTCAGATCTAAGAGTTTAGCACATTGTCCAAACCTCTGATTGCTATAAATCTTCCAAGTCAACATTATAAACTATTTAAGCCACACCTGTTTTAAGGAAAGGATGGAAGAGTATCACAAACACATCTACACTTGTAGTGATGACTTTATTTTTCACACAGATCTTCTCCTGTATGAAAAATGAGTGGAGCACTGGACAATGCAGGAAGATTATAAATGGATGAGGCCATTACCGGGCCTCTGTAAAATGTGTGTGAATGAGCCATGATTATTCCCCAATAAATATCTTGTTTGGAATGCTTTAGCACCAGTGTCTCATGCTCATCAAGCATTGTCTAACAACCAGAATGATTGCAGAGCACTGCTTTCATTTTCCCCAGTGCTTTTTGAAAAGGACCAGCAGTCATGCAAACATAGTTAAAAACATTGCTTGGTTAAAAACAGCCATGATAAGTCCTCATTAACATAGTTCTTTCTATGGAGCAGAGAGTTAAGCTGCACCCTACCTGTCTTTAAACACAGGTCATCAAAGTCAACACAGCAGCTGCTATAGCTCTTGCACAGGTTGTCACAACGGCACCTTGGAGGCTCTGCTTCATCAAGTTCAAAGCATCGGTTTTTGCAGGAGCCATAAGTACTAATCCAGGGGGAATCGGATAAGACTGAGTATGAGGGAAAGAGAGAGAGAGAGAGAGAGAGAGAGAGAGAGAGAGAGAAATACCACACCATAAGTTAAGTCATTATTGGTTGATCAAAGGTTATTCAAAGGAGGTTAACCACTCAACTGCTTCATCCAAGAAAAATAAAAGAGGTTTACAGTAAAGGGAGCTAAGAGATAGACGCAAGGGGAAAAAAATCATCAAATAAAGAGTAGATATATCTCTCCAATCACTTTTCTTATCCTGGATTAACCTGCAATAAATCAAAGCTGCATATATTCTGTGCCAAAAGAACATTCCACATATTGCATGAAAAACCCACATTTTAACCAAAGTTATCCAAATTAAAGACTGTGGACCTTGGGTACAAAGTAAGTAGACTGTCAGAGAACTGAGATGAACATTATTTGGCCTAAAGAGGAGAAAAAACAGGACAGAATGTTACGGAAAGTAGGTGCCTTAGAGGAAAGACTCACCTCAAGCTAACTGAGTTATTAAAGATGATCCTAGAATGTAGGTCTTCAGTAGAATCTAAGGGGAAATCTTTGTTTGCATGAAGAGGCATGCCTGGCTCCCAATTGTCATTCTGTTCTTTGGTAAAATAATAAAATAACAGAGTTGGAAGAGACCTTGGCGGTCTTCTAATCCAACCCCCTGCTCAAGCAGGAGACCCTATACCAGTGTTTCTCAACCTTGACAATTTTAAGGCATGTGGACTTCAACTCCCAGAATTCCACAGCCAGCAATGCTGGCTGTGGAATTCTGGGAGCTTAAGTCCACATGCCTTAAAATTGTCAAGGTTGAGAAACACTGCCCTATACCATTGCAGCCAGTGATGGAGCACCCACAACTTCTGTAAACAAGCTCTTAGATATGTTATTGTATGGAGAAGATGGATAGAATATGTTCAGATGAAATATGGAACTACAAAGTTTCATTTATTTTATGAGTAATGGATTTGTTTATAAAATTATGATGTTAAAGTTTGAAGAGAGTTAAGGGTTATTATGATTTTGGTTATTGTATAATTAGTAAACTTAAATAGATTATGTTTAATATGTTTGTATAATCCTGTACATGGCTCTGGGAAGTGGGGGGGAGGGGGAGGGGGTGGGGGGAGGATGGGTTGAAGGTTAAATAGCTCAGATAAGTAGAAATAGTTTTATTGTATATAATATTGATGTTTTAATTTGGAGAGAGGAATTGCTCGGGCATTTCCCCTGGACTGCATCCGGAGTGAGAAGATAGGAGGAAGGGGAGAAGTAAGTAGGAAGGTTGAGGAGAAGGAGGAGAGGGGGAGAGTGAGGAAGAATAGGGAAAGAGGGAAGTGAGAGAAGAGGTTAGAGGGTGGATGCGGTTTGGGGGGAAATGGGTGAGCAATACCGAAAGTTGTGTGTATAAATTTATTTTACTCTTTATCTGAAGTATTTTTTATGAATGTAATAAAAAATTGAAAATAAAAAATAATAAAAAAACAAGCTCTTCCATTGGTTAATTGTTCTCACTGTTAGGAAATTTCTACGTATTTCTTGCTTCTCTCCTGGATTAGTTTCCATCCAGTGTCTTCCCTTCTGGTGCTTTGACCCTACTGCAATTAGACTGAAGACTCTTACCCAAGGATGTACTTATGGAAGGTGTACCTTTTCTCAGGAAAATTGAGAACTGGATGCCATTTTTCAAGAGATACGATCTTTCTTTACAGGTAAGGATCAGCTTAATAATAATAATAGTAAAGTTGGAAGGGACCTTGGAGGTCATCTAGTCCAACCCCCTGCTTAGGCAGGAAATCCTATACCAGCGGTTCTCAACCTGTGGGTCGCGACCCCTTTGGGGGTCGAACGACCCTTTCACAGGGGTCGCCTAAGACCATCGGAAAACACATATTTCCGATGGTCTTAGGAACTGAGACACTGCCAAAGCTGTGCCGCTGCCTCAGGAACATGCAGTGGATGAGCCAAGGAAAGGAACTGAATGAGGAGAGGGGGCGTGCCCACCTGTGTGTTTGTGTGTGCATTTGTGTAGAATCGTTATTTTCAACTCCCAATATTACGAAGAAAAAAAAAGATGGATGTGAATAAAATGTGGTGGAAGACAAGCGCTGTGTGTGTGTGTGTGTTAATTGTATTCTTTCCCTCATCACATGCCTTGAGCTCGGCCCTTTTCTGCCTGATTGGCGCTTCTCCAAGGTCGGGAGAGCTCGGCCCCTTTCCGCCTAATTGGCGCTCCTCTGAGGCTGGGAGAACTCAGGGGAAGCGCCAGGATCAGCTCCCCTTTCTGCCTGATTGGCGCTTCTTCCGGAGCTGATCCTGGTGCTTCTCCTGAGCCCCAAAGAAGGACCAATCTCCTGGAAAACGGCATTGATCCCAGTGCATCTGCTGAGCCCTGAAGAAGCGCCTATCACCTGGAAAGCAACATTGATCCGGGCCAGTGCACTCACACACACACAAACACGTGTGAGCAGTTACAGCTGAAGGCGTTTCAGCCTTCAACTATGGCTTCCAGTCCTCTGGCGCCTCATTGGCTCAGGCCAGCCGTCCATCAGAATCTACGTCCCGTGACTGGCTGGCTCCCTCAACACGTCCCTCCCTTGCAGAAAGGGTTTGGCTCTTCATGCCGGCTTGCCTCCTCAACGGGGCTCCTGATACTGTAGGCCCCGCTAGCCGGGAAGACACATCAGAGTCCCAGCTGCCAGTAAGGTGATCGACCCACTCCTCTCCCATTGCCCACTCTGCCCAGCTCAAGCCTGGCTGGAGCAGCCTTGGTGCTTCCAAAGGTGGCCACTTCAAAGTCACACGGGCAGCTCTCGGCCGCTCCCCTCCCCTCCTCCAAATCGATCCCCAATCGGAGAGAGAGAGGGAGGGAGGAAGGGAAGGAGGAAGAGAGGGAGGGAGAAAGAGAGAAAGAGGGAGAAAGAGAGGGAGAGAGAAAGAGAGAGGGAGACAGAGAAAGGGAGAGAGGGAGGGAGAGAAAGACAAAGGGAGAAAGAAAGAGAGGAAGAGAGTGGGAGAGAGAAATATAGAGAGGGAGAGAAAAAGAGGGAGAGAGAGAAAGAGAGGGAGGGAGAGAGAAAGGGAGGGAGGGAGAGAGGGAGAGACAGAAAGAGAGAGGGAGAGAGAGAAAGAGGGACAGAGAAAGAAAGGGAGAGAGGGAGAGAGAAATAGAGAGAGGGAGAAAGAAGGAGAGAGAGAGGGAGAAAGAAGGAGAGAGAAAAAGAAAGGGAGATAGAGAGAGAAAGAAAGGGAGAGAGAAAGAGGGAGGGAAAGAGGGAGAGAGAAAGAAAGGGAGAGAGGGGGAGAGAGGGAGAGAAAGAGAGAGAGAAATAGAAGAGGAGAGAAAGGGAGAGAGGGAGAGAGAAAGAGAGAGGGAGAGAGAGAAAGAAAGAGGGAGACAGAGAGGGAGAGAGAAAGAGAAAGAGAGAGATTAAATTAGTAACACGGTTGTTAAGTGAATCTGGTTTCCCAACTAACTTTGCTTGTCAGAAGGTTGCAAAAGGTGATCATATGATCCTGGAACAATGTGACCATCATAAATAAGAATCAGTATCCATGCATCGAAATGTAAATCACATGACCCTGGGGATGTTGCAACAGTCATAAGTGTGAAAAATGGTCATAAATCACTTTTTTCAGTGCCGTTATAACTTTGAACAGTCACTAAGCAAACTGTTGTAAGCCAAGGACTACCTGTACTTTATCACTTTTTTCCAATTTTTTTTGGGTCAAGTTTTTGACACCTCGCTAGGTGACTGGTGGTACTCGAATGTTGCCATATTCTAAAAGTGGTACAATCGGTGAAAAGGTTGAAAAGCCCTGATCTAAATAATATTATCAGTAGGAGTGTGTTTTTCCAACAAGATTGGAAATACTTTTATTTTTAATGTGATGGTGTAATAAATTCTAATCCAGGAACTCTCAGTTCCATTGCTTAATTTTCTTTCCATCTTACTGCTTATCTTCAAACCCAGTTTGTTTTTGTGATTAATCACTATGCTTTAATTATGTTCAATTTGTAACAATGAAAATATATCCTGCATATCAGATATTTACATTACGATTCATAACAGTAGCAAAATCACAGTTATGAAGTAGCAACAAAAATAATTTTATGGCTGGGGGTCACCACAACATGAGAAACTGTATTAAAGGGTCGCGGCATTAGGAAGGTTGAGAACCACTGCCCTATTGTCTTACCACCTATTTGGTTAGTGCACTTTGTGTGGCACTTGCTGTTAGAGGGTTGTTTTTGCTTGACAGCAAGGTTGGTATTCTTGTCCACACACACCTCTACGTTACATGCACTGATAGCCCTATAATTTTTAGATTGCCGGGGACAGGATTGTTCTATATCAATTAACTCTAAGAGTCCTTCTCATTTTGTTCCCAAGGATTCAGCAAAGAAATTAAATTGGATGCTATCTAAAAAGCAATCACTTAAAGAACAAAACATACTCTTTTTGAAAAAGGACACCCATGTCTCTGCCTAATCTAGTAAACCTCTTCTCCCTCTGAGAGAGATTGAATAGTGTCACAATTTAAAAACTTTGTTTTATCTTGGGCGTCTTCCTTAATTGTTCTGCAAAATATTAATGACTTCTTCTCTCCTCTGTTGGCCTTCACCATAGGCTATTTATAATATTAAATAGTTATGGTAGCCTTTTTTATTTCTTTAGTATAAAATGCTCATTATTCTGATATCAGAGCAAACATCTGAAGCCAAAGTGTAAAACTTGAAATCTTTCCCAGGAATGGAATAAACAATGAAGTATATTTGATTGCTTGTAATAAAGAGATTATGATGATACAGCTTATTGTTTCATTTTTTCCATGTGTTCTGGCTTAATCTAAGAGGATCATGAGGACAGAAAGATTATGTTTAATAAGTATAAAGACACAGTTTGTAAACTTGTTTTTTTAAGAGCTAATCTGTTTTCAAAAGACTATCAATTCTAGAACTATTAGTTTAATCAAAGGAAGCAATACAGGGCTTGGGAGAACATGTTAGGCTTGACACCTCATTAAAGTCTAAAAACACATTTAAAAATAATTCTAAAAACTAGAAGCCGTTGAATTCCTTTAATTCTCATTGACTTTTGAGTTTCTTCTATACTGATTTATCAAAGTGCAGGATAACATTTTATAAGATGACAATGCTTTTTCTCGCGCCCTCTCTCATAGTTTCGTTTACCTGTTTTATTTAGCTTAGCTCATATACAAAATTTACACAATTGAGGTTTTTCTGCTTGGAACTATTCTAGCCTGCAATTAAAGTTGTGGGCATTATTACAATTGTTGGGGCACAAGCAGCTTGGACAAGTCCATATGGAATTGTTTGAAAGTAAAATGCATGTAAGCAATACTGTGTATAAAAGAGAGGGGAGGGGAGAGGGAGAGGGGAAAGGAAAGGAAGGGGGGAAAGGGAAAGGGGAAAACAAAAGGGCAAGGGAAAAGGAAGAAATTGTTTAAAGAACAGCTTTCCTTTTTTTTTTTAACCTAAGACACAGAATTCTGCTTACTCTGACCTTGTATGGAATTTCATGCTTTTGTTCAAGTTCAGGTTGAAAAACCAACTTCATGAAAAAAAAAAATAGCTGCATCCTTTTGTTCCCAGTTGCTGTGGGGTAAATTTACCATATGACAGGAGAAATTACTGTATGATGGAAAGAATGCAATTTTCTATTTGTTTCCTTTGGAGATTGCTTCTAAGATTTATGCAAACAATGTTTATATGGTCTCCAAATGCTGGGGTCACTAACCACGCATTACAATTGAGCATGGTCCAGCAGAGGTCACGTTTTTATCATCTGTTTAATTTTACAAAAATTAAATAAAAGAGATGCATTAGGACAGGGGTAGGCAATCTTGGCTCTTTTATGACTTGTGGACTTCAACTCCCATGCTGGCTCAGGAATTCTGGGCGTTGAAGTCCACGAGTCATAAAAGAGCCAAGGTTGCCTACCCCTGCCCTAGGACAACCTATGACAAGATTATAACTTAGGGGATTGCCTTTCAAGCTAATGATTGTCATTCTGTTGGTACTTCTCAAGATATTGAGATGGTCAGTCTGTCCTGCACAGATCGATGAACTGATTTTAATCAAAGCATCTCTTTGCTGCTGATATAACACGGGAGTGGAATAGAGCTGTGACCTTGAGGAAAAGCATAGAAATTTTGTTTACTATGTTAGATTCAAACAATAACTGCTGTTCTTGAAATGGAAATAATAATAATAGTAGTAGTAGTAGTAGTAGTAGTAGTAGTAGTAGTAGTAGTAGTTGTAGTAGTAGTTGGAAGGGACCTTTGAGGTCATCTAGTCCAACCCCCTGCTCAGGCAGGAAACCCTATACCATTTCAGACAAATGGCTGTCTAGTCTCTTCTTAAAAACTTCCAGTGTTGGAGCATTCACAGCTTCTGGAGGCAGGTTGTTCCACTGATTAATTGTTCTAACTGTTTCTCCTTAGTTCTAGGTTGCTTCTCTCTTTGGTTAGTTTCCATCCGTTGCTTCTTGTCCTGCCTTCAGGCACTTTGGGGAATAGCTTGACTGCCTCTTCTTTGGGGCAGCCCCTGAGATATTGGAACACTGCTATCATGTCACCCCTCATCCTTCTCTTCATTAAACTAGACATACCCAATTCCAGCAACCATTCCTTATATGTTTTAGCCTCCAGTCCCCTAATCATCTTTGTTGCTCTTGTCTGTACTCTTTCTAGAGTCTCGACATCTTTTTTACATTGTGGTAACCAAAATTGAATGACCAAAACTTGTTTTCATATTACAGACAAGCTAGAGCAGGCAACAGCGTTTCCATTAAAAATGGGATATTATTTTTAATTAATTCATTTACATTAGAAATGTTCTTAGCTGTTTCAACTCTCTAGACCATAAACGTAAGTCCAGACATTCACGTTGTGGCCTGTCAATCTTTCAGAACACAACCTAAATTCTATCAAAAAGCAGAAATTTCCAGTTGTGCTTATTTTGTTATTCCTTCTAATTTCATCTATGGCAATAGAAGTCACTTAATTTTTTTTTTTAAAAAAAAAAAACATCTTTTAATAGCAGATGGTAAGAGAAGCCCCAGTTAATGACAGACCACAAACATGTGGAAGGTTCTGGATTCAGTCCATGGTTTTCCCAATTTAAAAAAAATTGAGAAAGAATCCTGCTTAAGAATATATAACCAGTAGAATACAATAATCTTGTATAAAAACAGATTTATTCTCCTGTGCTAGTCTATGACCATAATAAAGATTTGATTTGAATTGAGACTTGTTCTCAAATCAGCCACCTAAGATGATTGTGTGTTACCTATTTGCTTTGCCTGAATAGGAAGCAACTTCTGTAATGCTACACAAACATTTATAATACTGCTGAGTAGTGATGCCCTGTAAAAGGACAGAGGGAAATCGAGGACAAAACTGGGCTGTGGCTTTTCAGAAATATAGATCAGCAGTTTCCAACTCGCGTTCTACAAAAACGCATCAAGGACACAATACATGACATTGCAAAGCAAAGACCCAGTGTCAATAATGACAATGCAATGTTGCAGTGAGCAGAGTATCTCCAGGTAGCTAAAGGTTTTCATTCCGAAGTATAAGAGAAGCTACTCTGTTAATGTAAGCCTTAAGGTTATGTTTCAAAGAAATCACAATGGAAGCTATTCATTTCATGAACAGGTCAAAAGAAGTCAGATAAATCAGTAAAGGAGAGTATTTATAGCTCAGGGTTGAAATGAGAGGTCTTGGTGCTCTCTCACCAGTGCAGATGATATTACCTAGCTTGGGTAATGAAACATCTTCAAGGAGAGATTGGACAATCATTTGTTTGAACTGGTGTAGGATTTCCTGTCTGAGCAGGTGGCTGGACTAGAAGACCTCCAAGGCCCCTTCCAACTGTTATTCTGTTCTGTTCTGTTAAAACCACCAAGCTCAGAGAGCATCAAGGAGCCCTCAGTTATGGTGGCGCAGTGGTTAGAATGCAGTATTGCAGGCTAATTCTGATAACTGCCAGCAGTTCGATCCTAACCAGCTCAAGGTTGACTCAGCTCAGCCTTCCATCCTTCCGAGGATGGTAAAATGAGGATCCAAATTGTTGGGGGCAACATGCTGATTCTGTAAACCGCTTAGAGGGGGCTGTAAAGCATTATGAAGTGAAATATAAGTCTAAGTGCTATTGCTATTATTCAATCAGATAAATGCTAGATAAGCAAATTAAAACCAGAAGAGGTGTAGTCTATGCAAGCTTTAAACCATATGGCTTACACTGAGCTAAGAGGTGGGTCACTCTGGATCCTAAACATCGTGATCCAATGCAGCCATCGCTTATCTAAAAGCAGCATCTCCCGAAAGAGAGTTTTAATTCAGAAGTCAGCGTGGAGAAGATTTCCAAGTCAGTTACAATTCCTTAATGGTAGCTGGGCTGTTTTAATAAATCCAGCCATATGTTTGGAATTTGCAAATACTGCCACCAGCACCTGCAAGGATATTGCAAGCGATCTCCAGCAACAGATGGAGAAAACATTTTCCACGTTACTTAGAAAGCAGCTGGGTCAGACAGTAGAACGTGTTCAAAAGCAATGCAAAGTACTTTCACATACAAGCCAAACTCTACAGGGATGTAAAAAGGCCCCTGTCTCAAACATCCAGGCTGTCTTCTCTGAGAGACTGCTCCATCTGCAGCCACCATTGCTAATAATAGGAATCATGTGTGCTTATCAAAGCCTAAGACAGATCCTTTGATCTGGCATTTGTTACCAGTTAAACCTAACTTATCCAGCATACTGTAACAGCACTCCCTTCTTTTCGTAGACAATTGTCCAGCTCTCCCATTTGTGATACCGAGCGCAAGGCTTTCTGATCTCACATTCTGTACATCCTGTTTCCATTACTTTGATACATTAGAAACAACTTTGGCAAGGATAGTGCATGCAGAGAGGGGGGAGGGGGGAGGGAGGGAGGGAGGGAGGGAGAGAGAGAGAAAGAGAGAGAGAGAAAGAGAGAGAGAGAGAGAGAGAGAGAGAGAGAGAGAGATCTCATCATAATAGAACCAGCAAGTTGGCTACAATTTATTTCTCCAGTGCAAACAGGCTTTGTTCACTGTAAACAAAGGTGATACTATGGCATAAGCAGAGCATATTTGGCAGGTCCCTCACATCTATTCTTAAGGAGCGTCAGCCAATCAAGCTGTTTTTACTGCATTACCAAGAGCTCCTTCAGTTGTCATCCCAAAAGGAGCCAGACTTGGCTTTTACATTTCCCAAAAAAGATTTTAATGCTCCGATTTTTAGGAATACCCACTGTCTGAAATGGTATAGGGTCTCCTGCTTCAGCAAGCGGGCTGGACTAGAACACCTCCAAGGTCCCTTCCAACTCTGTTATTCTGTTCTGTTACTAGTTCTGTAGATGAATGCGTTGTTTCTAAGATTTTAATTCAATTTCCCCAATTGGTGCCTCTTTTGAAGCCTTCGGCGATCACTCCCCCACCAGCTAGTGCAGCATTAGCCATGCAGTTTTGGCGAAAAAAAGAAAAAAAAACAGAGCTGGAAGCCAACACATCTGGAGGGCTCCGACTTGGAGAAGATTGTATTAAAGCCAACTCCTCCTCTTCTTTTTGTATCAGAGCAAAAACTACCGTATGAGTCAGGAATGCCAATACATCTGAAAACCGCTGATCGGTACAAACAGAAATGTGCCACAAGATTCTTTCTTAGACAAGGAGACAAGTTGCCAAGAGTGTTTTAGCCAAGTTCACAGAAATATCTTTCAAAATTAGGGCCAAAGAAAAGGAAAGAAATGGAAAGTTCCAGAGGCATCAGAACAGCATTACTGTATTGGAAGCAGGATGACAGATGAAACGAGGTTTTGGCGTGCCCAAGTTACATCTGTATATATTTTCAAGACTAGCATCACTATTGTGCTGCTTGGTGCCAACTTATGTAATTCGGGCTTTTGTGAAGGGATGTACATTTGCTTCTCGTGTATAAATCACCAGTGAGGACCCAGATTGTTGGGGGCAATGTAAATATATATAAATACATTGTTTACTGGTGTACACCGCTTAGAGAGTGCTTGCACTTAAAGCGGTATATAAGTCTCATAAATAAATAAATAAATGGTAAATATGTACATGATAAATGTATTTATTTTTTATAAGGAGTAAACAATAACTCCATCGTGATTTTAAAAGCTATTTCAAGGAACACATTGTCCATCAGAAAGAATGGAAGGTCACTCCATAGTCAAATTAGAAGTTGTATAAAAATACTCTTCCCTTCCTGTTTTTTAAACAGATCGGAGATATTGAATACACATTTTGACAGAGATGTATGAGGGAGTGCAGCAGTCTCGGCTAGCCTGCATTTTGTTCCCCCTGAAATTAAAGGAACCCAATTTTAAAGGAAAACATCTGCTGCCCACAACTTCCAAAATGAAACACCTGCTTTTCTCCGTCCTCCTAACTCCCCCTCCTTTCTTTTTATATCTCCTCATTTCTACTTTGCAGAACGGGACTATCAAGCAGATAATAAGAAACCTCTACCAGAAAACAAACTAATCCAACAAAACAAGAATTGCTCACATTAGTTCAGGGATGGGGGGAACTGCCTCTACCCAAATATGATCCATTATTTTTTTTTTTTAGATCCCAAGAATCATGTTGTGCACACAAACATATGCACCTCACATCAGCCTCAGCACATAAATGGAATATGTCTGTCTCAATCTCTCTTCCACAGAGAGAAGTAAATAGGTTACCTATAAGCATGTTCTGAAGGTCAACCAACGCAAGCTTTTTCACATAACCTTTGACATATTGGAGGGCAGTCGGAAAGAAAAAGACAAAAAGCTACATTTTAAGACCCACTGTTCCCCCAAGCCTCCCCCTCCCAAGGGACTGCAGAAACGGACCCCTGAATCCACGTTATACCTGAGTCCGGACCCTCCTCCCCAAATTCACCAGATCTTCTGAAACGATGAGCTGTAAATCCAGCACAGACGTTCATGCCCAAAACCAAACCGAGCAAGGTTACCTGTGGGAGAAAAAGAGAGAGAGAAAAAGCCAGAGAGAAAGAGAGAAAGCCAGAGAGAGAGAGAGAGAGAGAGAGAGAGAGAGAGAGAGAGAGAGACAGAGATATTAATAAAACGAAGCAAGCTTCGAGGTCTTCTCTTTTTTTTTTCTCCTCTTTTTTTGTTAAGGACATTTCTATGATTTTGCAGCAGAACAGAAAACAGTTGTTCCGACGGGTCATCCCGTCTCCTTGCCGAAAGAGTAAAAGTCTCGCTAAGCGGGGACAGATTCATCCGCCACCAGCCTGGAGTTCCAGGGTCAAAAGCCCGTTTCTTGTCTCGCATCTGGAGTAGGGGGCGTGGGGTGGGCTGGTGGGACTCCCGATCCCCTCTTCTTGGGGCAGCGGCGCCTTCGCCATCCCGGGCCACCCAAAGCCCAGCGGCTCCTACCTGATAGAGCCGCAACCCGGTAGCCTTGGCCATCCTCCTCCAGCTGCCTGGCCGTAGAACCTCCTTGGGCTGGAAACCGAGCGCAGCGCTCTGTTTGCACAGGCTATCAGCTACCACTGAACCCACCTGGGGGGGGGCTGACCGCCTCCCTCTGATTTGTCCAGGGGGAGGTTTCATCACGCCCCGCTTCACAAATCGCAGCGCGCCAGGGCCCCAAGCCGCAGGCATCGCCCGCCCCCCCCCCTCCCGACGACGCCGACGCCCCCCCCTCCCCGACGCGCACGCACCCGTTTCGGGGCTCCCGTCCGGGCCGCACCGCGAGAGGCTCGCCCCGCGGGGTCCGCCGATGCCATGACCGTCCGGATCCTTCGCGCCAACGTAAGCGGGATTGCGAGAGGGCGCCGAGGCTGTGCGCGCGCACTCCCATCGCTGCCTCAGAGCGGCGGCGATGAAAGGCGGGAGCGAGCCAGCCAGCCAGCCAGTGGCGGACTTAACGGGGGAAGGCGAGAGCCACGCTTCGGCTCGGAGCGGACCCACAAGGACTAGGGGTGGTATGATAGAAAAGACTGGACAGCCACTTGTCTGACAGGGTACAGGGTCTCCTGCTTGAGCAGAGGGCTGGACTAGAAGACCTCCAAGGTCCCTTCCAGCTCTGCTCTGATTCTGACAGCAGTCTTACTAGTAAAGGAGAATATTTTAGTTAAAGGTTGAGGTGAGGGGTCCTTGGTGGTCTCTGAGCTTGCTTGTTTTCTTGCAGACGTTTCATTACCCAAACTAGGTAACATCACCAATGCTATGGGAAGATAGCAGTCTTCCAATATCTGAGGGGCTTCCACAAAGAAGTGGGGGGGTCAACCTATTCTCCAAAGCACTTGAAGGCAGAACAACAGTGCTCCACTCTTCCACTGAGCCCTCCTTCCAGATGTCGGAGCAGAGATTTGTATTCTCTGTGCAAGACAGCTGCCTTCTTCTGATTAAAGAAGTGCCACACCACTTTTGACACCAACAGCTGGCCACTTTTGATGCCAGGTATGATTAGGGGTAGACAACAGACCCAGAGGTCGAATCTACAATTCCCAATGTCGATGGAGATTCTCAGTCACCCAAGTCATAGTTGTCTCAAAGGTGCTTTTTTTTTCCCAAAAGGCAACTGAACTGTTTATTATTTGAGGAAGAAGAAGATGTTTTGCTTCTTATCCAAGAAGCTTCATCAGTTTTAACTACAACTCCCAATGTCCCAAAGGTGCTTTCATTTAAAAAAGGCAACTGGACTTTGTTTTTTTCTATGAAAAACAAAGTCCAGTTGCCTTTTTTTTTTTAAAAAAAAAAAGCACCTTTGGAACAACTATGACCTGGATGGCTGAGAATCTCCATAGATACAACTTGCAATGCCTCTCCTCATTGAGCAGGTAGCTCTGGGTGCTATTGGGAGTTGCAGTTCCCCATCCTCCAAGTCCCAGCTTTGAAGTGTAACCTCTGTAAAGTACACAGCTGGAAGGGTAAGGTGTGTTGTTGGTGCTGAGAAGTGAAGCAGTGCACTTAATGAGACCTCAGGAGAAGAATGAATGTCTGTGATGATGACCTGGATTGAATTCCCTATGTGTTAAATGTGCAGAGCTGAATGCTTTACATTTGGCCAAGAGAGAAAAAGGTCAAAACTATATATGTAGGGATCTATATTGGGTCCAGATGCAACCATGCTTCAAGTAGGCTCATTGCAATCAACAGGATTTAAGTCTACAATAGCTGATGGAAGGGTCCATCAATTCATAAGGGTCTGTTCTGAACCCAACTAAGTGTGCACAATCTAAGGTGAAAACTAGTCCTTAGCATTTGTGATAAGGTGCATGTTTCATTCTTCAGGCTCGGTTTGCTATTCAGAGCTGTCATTTTTAGAAGTTGCTGGCTCCTCCTGAACTATATCGGGGACAACATCTGTACTAACAAAACATTTAATTGCTACCGGCACCAATCTGATTTACAAGGCCACAAGGATTGAAAGTGAAGAATTGAAATTGGATAGTTGTACTCTGGATGGAAGACTTGCTTATGGGGCTGTCCTTGAAGACTCTAGATAGTCCTCGATTTTCGATCACTTGTTTCACAACTGTTTGAAGTTACAGCAACACTGAAAAAAGTGACTTATGATTGACATAGTGTCCCTAAAGTTACCAATCAAAATTTGGGCCCTTGGGAACTGGCACAGATTTATGTCAGTTGTAATATCCCAGAGTCACGTGATCACTACTTGCAACCTTCCCAGCCAGCTTCCGACAAGCAAAATCAATAGGGGAAGCTGGATTTGTTTAATGACTGCATGCTTCACTTAATGATTGTGGTGGTTCATTTAACAACCATGGCAGAAGTCATAAAATGAGGCAAGACTCGCTTAACTACTGCACCACTCAAGCCCCTGTGTTTTAGTCTGTATTTCACTCGTACAATTTTTAATTGCTTTTATATTTAAGCTTTCACTGTTAAGCTGCCCAGAGTTGTTTTGAAGGGTGAGATGGGCATCATAGAAATAAAATAAATAAAATAAACTACCTTTCTTAGGAATGGAATTTCCAGTCCCAATTATGGTCATAAATTAAGGACTGCCAGTACTTAGTAACTATAGCTGGTCCAGAATGCAGGGGCTGAAAGAGTGTGTTTCATTTTTCCTGGATAGCACCTGTAGTTTGGGGACTATATTGGTTACAGGTTGACTTTTGGGCCTGATTTAAGGTATTAGTTATCACCTTTAAAACCCTTCATGATTCAGGACTAGAGGATGCTTGGTCTCTGTTCATTCAAAAATGTCTGTAAGGACAAGCTCCCTTTGAATCCCCACTCTGAGAAAGTGTTATCACTCAAAGAAACATGAAAACAGGCCTTTTTCAATGTCTGTTTGGCCCCTGGTTGGCTCATGATATGTAAAAGCAAAAATTCCAGCTTTCAATCAATCACTCTCTTAAACTTCAAAAAAAGATAGACAGAGACCACCTTTGATAAACTGTCCTATTTACAGAGTAGATTATCATAGTGGAGAGAGTTACGGTACAAACTGAGGGTTAAAATTTATTTGCTCAGGCAAATTATTTACTAAGGTGGGGGGACACTTTTTTTCCCAATCTGATGAAAACACTTTTCACTGAATATTTACCAGCAGCCACCATTTGCCAAAACCTATATTAAAAGGTAACAATTTTTTTAGATCCTTCAATTACAATCTTAGATATTATTATTAGATTTCAGCATAGTTTGTTCATTTATCTACAATTCACTTCAATTTCTCCAGCTTCATGATATGAACTTCATAAGACATCTTATTTGATCATGATTGCAGAGGCTCAGAAACAGGATTATATCATGTGGCTTCATTTAACTAGTTTCTCTTACTCAGTTGACTGTCTTTCCTTATTAAGTGATAAACTGCCTTCCCACATGATTTTAAGCCATTATTCGGTAACCACGATCAATTGGATTGGCTCACTCTATCAAGCCACTATCCATGGTCTTTTGGTGAGACAGGCGACAAAACAAATTTAATAAATAAACAAATAGTCTACAATTCACAACTCGCTTGGCCAACATTAATCCAAAAATAATCAACCATGTTATATCTCAAGGTAATAAGAGAATGCAATCAAAAAGTTAGAAGATACATTAAGGGTCATCTAGTCCAACCCTATTAGGAATTCACCATTTTCTCAATTTTTAAAAAAATCCTCAGTACGTTTCTTCCACATAGCTGAGTGCAGCCTGAATGGGGAACACTTCTCACATCTAAATTGGCATTATTAGAAGTTGCCCCCTTTCAACAAACTCTTTTTGTAGGCATCTGATCTTTATATACACACACATGTACCCTATCATGATGCTGTCCTTCTTTTCTGCGGTTTACGTGGCAAAACAATTCCATCTCAGCAGAAGCCTTGGTTTTTCAGCAAAATTATATGTTACATTCTCCAAAGAGATGCCCTATTTGCTTGCCCTGCACTGCATTGCCTGAAGAACACAGAACTGAGCAGCAAAACATTTCTGGAACTACACAACGGCAAGGCATAAAATATTTTCATAAATTGCAGTGAAGCAGTTCCTCTCTCTCTCTTTTCTGCTGATGTGTTTACATTTACCACCAGCCCTTCGAGCAAAAGAGAATCATATTAAAAATCAGTTTTGTGTTCTGGCTAATTTGATGTTTATTCCATGCCACAAGGACATGTAAAACAATAATTTAAATTCGGAGGGGGGAGGTGGAGAACGTATAGATCTGAAAGAACAGCCTGAACTGTTTAATATCCCTGACAGAAATAGGGTGGCTGTATACATTTGACAAATAAATTGAGATGGTAGACAAATTATGTGAATGCATAATGAATGAATGAATGAATGAATGAATGAATTAGAAATCCATAGGAGATCTCCATGCTGATAAATGAGAATGAACAAATTACTTCTTTTATAAAGCAGGGCGAGGGAATTCTGGGAGTTGAAGTCCACAAGTCTTAAAGTTGCCAGGGTTGAATACCCCTGCTTTCAACAGTATTAAACCAAAATAATCTTTCTGTCTAATAGTAAGGCTAGCTTTAGAAAAGATATACCACACCCTTCAGGTATGCTCCAAGTCATCATCCCCATCATCCCAAGAAATAGGCAAAGTCTCTACTACAGAAAGGGTGGCAGAAATGAGAGAGCAAGATTGAAAGAAAAGATGTTAGCCTGAGTCTGTTGGAAGAGTTCACACCATGCAGAGCTTTGAAACAGGGCTTTCTAGATTTACTGCTCAAAGCCTTAGCTATTCCCCAGCCTCTTCCAATACTCAAAAGCAAGTCAAATGTCTGTTTGGCAAGCTGATCAGAGGTTGCTGCACCTTGGCAGAAAATGCTGTTTACTTTCAGATGTCCCATTACAGGCACTCTCGTGTTAAACAAAGGGCTTATTTCAGGATGAGACTCAGCTCCTGATGTTTTATGGGGTCGGCGGAGAGACATCAAGGATGTTGTCATCAAGAATTGAGTTGGACTCATGGTCAGCTTTACCTTTGAGCAAGTTGCAAGTTCATTTGAAGCCAGTAACAGATATATTTGGGGATTAAAATCCACATGAAGACTCGGCGAAGAGGCTGCAAGGCCTGATGGTCTCATATGAACTGGGCAATACAAGTATTAATGAAAAAGAACTGGGCGTCAAGTGATGAGGATAACATGCAGGTTTTTTTTCTCTTGCCTCAGCTGAAAAGAAGCCATCTTGACATACGGAGCTGTGGGGAAAAAAAACCACCTTCATCCAAACATCAGAAATAGTTTTTCAGCAATAGCATTCAACATTAGATAAAGCCATGATTTACTTAACCACTCTTTTTGGATAAGGCACAACTGGCTGTGTTCATAGATCATGCTAACTTTAGATTATAAATTAGAATGGCTGGGTCACATAATGCAGTAGGCCAAATCAGATGAATGGTGTTAGCAGAAAAGCAGGCGATCTCTGAATAGTAAGAACCATAATTCAGTCTCTCGACATTCTTGAAGGCCTCAGAAGACCATCTGTTAAAGCCACTGGAGGTGGGGTATATTTGGAGGGTTACATTTTAAGACTGTGGGCGGAGAGGCAGCATTAGACCAACCTTGCCCAGTCTTGATAAAACTATGTTTCTAAATGCCTGGATGAGAAACTACAAGGAAATTCCAAGGTTATTGCTTAGACTTGGAAGAAAGCAAACTATTTCCCTATTAATATTCAGGAAACCTCTTGGACGCACTCTGGAGTCATCAGCATCAACACAAACTTGAAAGATTCTTAAGTGACTTAATAACCGCTTTTAGAGCAGTCTTTCCCCATCTTTTCCCAGTTGTAGGGCAGTCTTTTCCCATTTACCTTCCAGATATATTGGATTTCAGCCTAATTATGCCAGAGAAGAATTCTGAGAACTGAAGTCCATCACAGCTGATTGGCATCTGGTTCAATAGTGTGCAGTAGAAGCTTTTTAGTAGGAAATTCTCATATATTTTTTTAAATCTGTGCATAGTACAATTCAAAATACAATTCCTATCCCTGTTGATTTTACATTTTGACATGCAATAAACAATTCAGCCCTATAATAAAGAGTTAACCTCATGTAGTAAAATCTCCCTCAACTCCCAATGACTGCTAAGATACACCTACATAATTTTCTTGGAAGTGGTTTGTCATTGTCATCTTTAGTTATATTTATATCTGGCCTTAAGATTGTAATAAAATTGATTTGATTTTACCCAACCAGCTCCAAATACATAACTCTGGAAGAATCCATCTTTAGATGACCCATGTATCATCCATGGTAAAAACCTAAGGGATCTATAAAAAGGTTTCTTCAGGAGTTAATGCACTACCTTTAAGGAATCAGGAGATGTCAGCAAAGAGGTAAAGAATCTAATGCTGCACTGCACTGCCACATAGTGATCATCTAGGTTCATACGGGCAAGATTTGCACTTACTCTGAAAGAAATCAAAACAACCTAATCTGATTAGGAATTTGAATAAACTCAGGAATAAGTTATGAAACAGTCATGCTATACTGATTTTGGGTCATTTTCTCTGGTCATTGAAGGTGATTCAGAAATTGCTGTAGCTCTTGACACACATCATTACTAACTGTATGTATAGAATGACTCATCATATCCAGGAATGGTGCTTGTATGGTCTAATAGGCTTTTTTCTGCAGTCCAAAGCAGAGAGGGACAGCTGGGAGAATTGTATTTACTGCAAATCAGTCAGAGATCTTTCAGGAGACCAACAACAATGTCTAACCAGCAATTTAAAAGCAGCTTTCTTTAAAAAAAAATCTATCCATCTTGCAAGTTAAACGTATGTGATACCAATAGCCCATTCTCAAGATCTATTTCAAACGTTCAACTGTAGCATTAAGCAGCCTTAGGAAGACTTGTTGCTTGTTTGCTCTTAAAGAGGGAGAAAATATAATATCCTGGAAAAAAATATATAGTATTTGATGGACACCTTGAAGAATAAATTTTGTTGCAGACCCTATTTTTTTTCTAACAACCTTCAGTAGACCATCTCCTTTGGATTTTGTCTAATCTCCTTTGCTACAGTGAATTCTGTTTTTCAGTTAAATACTTACTATAAAAAGACTAAAATAGAAATTCAAAACTCATGCATATGATATAATCAAATGATAACAGATTATATTTCATTTCTAACTGAGCCACAATGACAGACACAGTGATTCTACATAAATCAGCAGCTATGCTCAATAAAAAATAATACAGTTGAAGGAAATAAGCAAGTCATTTCATCTTCCAAGGCATTTGACTGAAGCATGTCCAAATTGGCATCTGTGAGGAGAAGACATTCCCATCAAACCATCCCTCGTGACCCTTCGGATAATAGCATGGGCATTTCTATTGACCCATTTTTACCTTAGGCAGCAAAATAACTAGAATTGCTCCTATAATGACATCTAAGGGTGCCCTTTGAAACAAGCACTGAAGATCAGGCAGATTCATGCTGAAGAATGTAGACATTCAAGTAACTTGGCATTCAATGACATATTTGGAAGCTTATCAGATTCATACCATTGGGGCTAATTCCAATGGTATCGATAACACATTCAGATCTATATCCAGACTAATCAGGGCATACAGACCTAAAGCAAAATGGACAAGATCAAGATCTAGACCTCTGTCACTTCAGGGAATTATCTCCCCATAAATTGTGATCCCACCCAAAAATCCATGCCATGTGAAAAACAAGTTCAGGGATAGATTATCTAATGCTCTCTAGATATTTCGGATTGTAGTTTGCTTGACCAGCTCCAACTCAATGGCTGATGATTAGGAAATTAGGGTAATTTAGTCAACAACACGTGGATGATAGTGTTCATTTTGGGAATAAGCCAGCTGGTATCTGTGAGATAGAACATGTGATCCAAAAACCACCTGCTTGTGTAGCCCTTTCATGATTCATTATTCTGGCCAGTCAGTACCTCGCAGGGATGAACTTCTGAATGATAGAAGTGATCTACTGGTACACTGAGCAAAACTATGGAGAGCTTTCTGGTCCTTTAAAGATGTTTTATGACATAACTGTTCTCCTTTATGAGATGCCTAAGTAAATGGTCCAGTTTTGATTGGGGCAATATAGAATTACTTCAGGAACCCAGGCAAGATTTAGATGGGTTATCCAAATAGGATAATGATAATAAGCATATCCAGATTAGTGACTCAGGCAGAATACAAAATATTTTGTTTTGACAGCCAAAGTGTCAGAAGTACAGGTTCCCAAGAATGACCTTTTCAATGGTGATTGCACATCTTTGGAATTCTTTCTCTCAGGGGTTGCTTATGGCTCAATCCTTGATGTTCTTTAGAGTGGTTTGCAAAAGACATTTAGTTCTGATAAATATGTGAGCTTGATGTCCTAGGTGCTGTACTTTACTCTTTGTTTTGTTTTAGTCATTTATTGTTATACTATATTTATTAGTTGCTTTAGTTTATCACTATGCTGCAAGGGATGAGCCCATCTGAAGGCAAGCAAAAGCTTCTACAGCAAATCTGATTGCTAAGGTTCTGATGCAGCATCCCTGTTCTAACCCTGGGAATTTCTGAAATTAAAAGCACCGTTCAGCTTTGCCTCGTTAGAAATAAATCCAAGAACCATTGCAGCCAGACACTCAAGAAGCGTAAAACCAAACTTAGATGCTTAATTGTAATTAAGCTGACTATGAGTCAACAGTGTCACATGGTTGCAAACAAAGGCAAAAAGCAACTCTAGACGGCGTTGGTACAACAGGACTACCCTATGTTTCCCTAGTCATTGTCCACCTGCACGAGATTGTATTTTTAAATATTTAGACAAAATGGGAGAAGGAAAGGAACAAAGATAATGGGGCCAAGAAAAAGAAAGAGAAGGAAGAGAGGAGAGAAGAGAAGAGCACAAAAGTGCCACAAAAATAAGTTCACTCTCAGCCAACAAAATCACTGAGAGAGGAGGGAGGTTCAAAAATTTGAAAAACAAACAATCAAATAAAATAATAGAAAACTAGGAGGATGAAGGAGTATTAGATATGTTAGAGAGAGAGAGCATTGAAGCCATTTTTAGGGATGTGTCAGTGTGGATTGTCACAGAGCAAAAGGTTAAACTCAAGCAATTGAATGTCGCTTTCCAATTTTCTGCTTGTATTTAGAAACATTTTTGCTTCAGGCGTGCAATTGATATTACTGCAATTCTATGCATGTCCATTCAAAAGCCAATCTGTTGTGACCTCCAACACATTCCCCCAAATAAGTGAGTTTAGGAGTAACCTCCTTAGCATGTCAACAGCATCATTTCGGATTTCTGCATTTAGACTCACGAAGTGGAGAAAGTGGGAACAGAAAAACTGGCATTTGATCAGAGTTAGCTCATGCCAAATGAATCACACTTATGGGCTGTAGCCACATCAAAGGACAAAGTCACAGTTGCATACTCAGCTTGTAAAGGATTGATTTAATTTTTATGCCACCTATCTCCCCTACAAGGTGACTCTGGATATATCCCACATTTACATTTAATCAAATAGGGTAATATTTATTTATTTATCAAATTAATGTGCCAATTGCCTTGTTGTTCGAAGTGACTCTGAGAAGCTTACAACATGATAAGACATATGGATGTAAAAACAATTATAAGGATAAAAGCAGAGGAGCATGGTGGGCTCACATGGTTAGGACGCTGGCTTGACAAGTAGCAAGCAAGCCCTTGTTTGATACCCGAATGCTGCTGTGGGGTGGGATGAACTCCCATCTTTTGCTCCAGCTCCTGCCGGGAAATGAAAGGAGCCCCCAACTAGGCCCCCCTGGGCAACGGTGATGTCACTGGTTAAGCCTTTCAAGTTGGAAGCACCTCAGTGCCTCTGACATGAGTGTGATGTGAGTATAAAAGCAAATTAAAACAAACTAAAAAAAAAAATTGGAGCAGAGATGTGGTCATTACTGTATTCTGTTACCACACTAGACTCGTCCAGCCAACAGCTTCTCCTTCAGGGCCCCATTCCAATCGGCATAGCCAAGTTTTAAGGCTTTTCCTTAAGGCTAAAAGAGAGGGGGCGGATCTCAGCTCCTGCGGTTGAGGCTCTTCTCCTGGACCCTGCCAGCCGCAATTCCTTAGCTGATGGAGTTCACAGTAGGTCCCTTCGGCCAGCACAAGTGGGGTAGGTCCATCCCACTGAGGCAAGATAGCTCTTCAGGTAGCCTGACCCATTCCATAAAGGGCTTTAAAGGTAATAACCAACACCTTGAATTGACCCGGAAGCAAATCAGCAGCCAATGTAGTGGTGTTACATGTACCACTCAAAGGGGCCTCCAAAACTGTACACACTACGGCATTCTGGGCTAATTGTAGCTTCTAAATACTCATCAAGAGTAGCCCCATTTTTGCTATTTACACTTAATAATTTGAAGGGCACCTGCACAAAGCTTCCTAAATACAATTATTTCTGTTTGTGTGGGGAAAGAATCTGTTCAGGTTAGATTTGTTAAGTGACTTTACATTCCTTTTACCACACTGTATTGTAAGCCTGAATGCAAAACTTTCATTTTCTCTGTAATTTCCACAACATTTGATGAAAGGTTACTTGCAAAGCATGCCTGACTTCAGATGCAAAGCTAGAAGTAGGTCACTACTTGGGAATTTATTCTTTAAGTGTCCCACAACTACCAAGAACCTCACTCTATAGTAGTGAGATCTATAATTTTGACCAAATTCAAAATGACAGAGTAAGAAAACTGAAATTTGGGCTGATGGTTTGTTTTTTTAATGTTGCCTGTTAGATTGATTTTTTTTTAAAAAAAAAATATTATACAGCAAATGTTTGCAGAATAGCTGCATTTGTTTTACAAATAAATGCTTTGCTTCTCTATATTTTTCTTTCTCAATGGTTGATCCAGGTCATGTATAATGTCATGCTTCTCTTTTGTGAAATAATATTTTTAATCTGCTTGTGGACAATGTCACTATACAATTTATAGGTCTGGAATTGATGAAACTTGAGTAGAGGACTTCATTTCCTGCTTTAAGGTAGGGAGCATGAAACACACATATAGCTAGTCTTCAACTTATGACCAGAATTGAGCCCAAAATTTCTGTTGCTAAGCAATACAGTTGTTAAGGAAGTTTTGACCTATTGTATGACCTTTCTTGCTATAGTTGTTAAGTGAATCACTGCAATTTTTAGTAATATTAAGTGAATTAGTTATTAAGTAAATCTGGCTTCCCCATTGACTTTGCTTGCCAGAAGGTTGCAAAAGGTGATCACATGACCCCAGGACACTGTAACGGTCATAAATATGAACCAATATGATTGCCAAGCAATCTGAATTGTGATTACATGATCAGAGGGATGCTGTAATGGTCATAAATGTGAAAAATGATCATACATCACTTTTTTCAGTACTGTTGTGGCTTGAAATGGTCACTAAACAAATAGTTGTAAGTTGAGGATTACCTGTACACATAAGAACCTGCAGAGCACATATTTATGGGTGAATACATAAATAAATATATTGTAAAATTTGAAATCAAATTTGAAATCAATGAAAGCAATGAAATGAAAGAACTTGGTTGGTCCTTAAAATAGTACAAGAAGGTTACTGCTCTTCAGTTGAAGGAACATTAAAGTCAGAGATAAAAATTAGAAGAAAAAGGTCTTGAAGTTATCCATCTACAGTATCTTGTATTGGATGGTGTAGAATTCTAGTGAATTAAGTAGAAACACAAACTAAGGTTTTCTCCATTATTTTGGAGATTATCATGGAAGTCAACAGGAAATGCTGAAAAGAGTGAAACATACCACTTGGTAGTTAGAACAGTACTTTCTGGTTTTTTTCAGAGGGGAAAAAAAGGACAAATGCTGTTTCAACTAAAAACAATAGATCACAATTTTTGTTTTTGTTATTCAGGTTCAAACCATGTCTTGTATCAGAGAATCTACTACACTACATTTCAAATCCTGAAGAAGAGCAACAGCGTGCATAGAAATTACTCACAGGACAAGCCACGTGTTTTTTATCATAGCACATCCCTTGGAGTTTACACACAAGGACATCAGAGACGGTTGAAATTAAGAAATTGTACTTGTTTAACATTGCGTACATTGCGTAATTTCACCAATTAAAAACAAGATGTTCAAGTTTCAGCCCAACTTCCTTGGGGAAAACTGAAAATTATTCCTCCAGCATCTGGCTCCAATACAGATTTATTTATACTATCATGTTTTCTAAGCAGATATTTCTATTAGATTCCATGCCTCATGGAATCCCCTAAACCACATCAGATGACAATATTCTAACCAGCACAGTAGCTAATAATAACCCAGCCCTAGGAACAGCAAATTTCATGTATCCGAATGTACAGCATGGAGTGCCATCATTCTAGCCCTCTGTACTTTGGTGGTTCTAGAGGTCAGTGGTTGTTTGGCTGTGGCTGGCTCAAGGATACAGTGCACATCAGAGAAGCACAAAATTGAAATAAACCCATGAATAAATGCTTATGGATGCTGTTCAAACATGTGGGAATTTCAACTCTGATGCCGAAGGAGCAAATACCAAGTAGATGTTACTCTGATTACCCTGCCATACTTATAGAGACTGAGGGGGAAAGCTGTTTCCCATATTTATTTATTGATTTAGCGTATGGCATATCACACATGGACTAGCAATATGTATTAACATTTCATCTAGATTAGTTAGGCACAGAGAAAAGAGAGGAGAGGTGAAGAGAGGAGGGGAGGGGTGAGGAGAGGAGAAAAAAAATCAACATTATCAGCAAAGAATCTCTGGCAAATGGGCTAAAGGAGATATCACTGAATCTATCTTGATTATCTGCTATTTTTGCTGCATTATAAGACTGGACTGACAACCTGCAACCCTGTACATCATATACTGTATAATGCCAGCATTGCTTTTCAAGTTGCCCAAATGAAAGGCTGCCAGTGCAGAGTTGTTCCAACACTTGGGTAGTTCTGAATACAAGTCTAGTGTTATTCTAAGAGACCATAAACACATATCCAACAAACTATGCATCAGGATTGAGGCCTGGGACATAAAGAAGGAATGAATGAGCCATTAAGGAGGATTTGCATGCTCATGAGAAAGAGGAAGAAAGAAATTCAACACAAGCACACCCTTAATTTTGTTGAGTAAAGAAGGGCAGAAAGCCATTTGGGCAATCTTTCAAGTTTCTCTTATTCTGTATCACTACAATAAATAATATTGTACTATTTACTTCATGAACTACTTTACCTCAAAGGGCTGATACCAATTTTGAAAACCTGTCGAAGTCTCTCTCTCTGTTGCTGTTCACTTCCTGGGAAGTGGCTGCTATTCAACAGGTGTCAAAGCCCTTCAAACCTAGAAAACTAACTTAGATTTCTGGAAAGATCTTTATTGCTAGTAGGTTAATGCAACAAAATTTTGAAAGGCTGTCAAAGCCAGTTGCCCACTCAAGTGGTACCTACTGTGTCTTTCATTCTTTTGCAAGAGTGGCGAGAAAGTGTTAATAAGTGCTTTCTAAGACCTGATTTGCTCTTTCAAAAGTACCAACCAGATGCCTGCCTCTGAAGCCAGATATCATGGCAATCGAACAAAGAAATCAGTTTTGGAAGGAAATGCTCAGGGACAGGAAGGAAGGGGTTGTCACTGATGCAGCCCAAAGTAGCCAACAGGAGTTCAGAAGATCCCAGTGATGGACCATGTCATCACTGCAGTCACTGCCAAAGCATCAGAAGTCACAACACTTGTGTTGGGAGAAAATGGAGAATACCACAGACTTTGGAACAGTTAGATAAAGCTAGGCAGCCTCAACTACAGGTGAAGAGAAGACAAAGATAGCAGCATCACAAGGACCTGTCTTTGAAGAACAGGATGTCCTCTTCATAAAGCCTTCATAAGACCATACATTTGAAATATTGCATCCAGTTTTGGATGCCACAATATAAATAAAGATGTTGAGACTGTAGAAAGAGTGCAGAGAAAAACAACAAAGATTGAAGGCTAAAACGTAAGAACTAAATATGTCCAGTCTAATGAAAAGGAGGACTATGGGTGACATGATAGCAGTGTTCCAATATCTAAGGGGCTGCCACAAAGAAGTGGGATCAACCTATTCTCCAAAGTACCTGAAGGCAGGACAAGAAGCAATGGATGAAAACTAATCAAGGAGAGAACCAACCTAGAACTAAGGAGAAATTTCCTGACAGTGAGAACAATTAATCAATGGAACAACTTGCCTCCAGATGTTTTGGTTGCCCCAACACTAGAGGTTTTTAAGAAGAGACTGGACACTATTTGTCTGAAGTGGTATAGAGTTTCCTGTTTGAGCAGGGGGTTGGACTAGAAGACCTCCAAAGTCCCTTCCAATTCTGTCATTCTGTTATTCCATGCTGCAGTTAGGGGCATGGATGAGCCCAAGGTCTGCTTCTTTCTCCTCCTTATCTGGTCCAAAGCACCTGCTCCTCAAATTTCCAAGATACATATTATGTAAACGCTGCACAAAGCAATAAATACTTCAAACTTCCCAAAAAGTGCATTTTTGAAGACTGCCCTCCAATTAAAGCCACAGCTGGTTTACAGTAGACTTTTTTAAATTGCCCTTTGTGGATCTGACTTGTGTTTATTGTGAAACATAATCTGCTTTTGAGGGTAACTAAGAGTTTCCTGGGTATGAATCATAGCATTTTACTGAAAAGCTTACATTGCTTACTTCTGGAAAGCCATTGTTCTCCAAAAGAGTAATAAAGGAAACATTATTTGAGAACAGGCACACATGGTTACAAAGTGGAATTTCTCTTCTTATGCAAAATTCTAGCTGTGTAGGGAAGAAAAGAATAAAGATGAGGGAAAATACATCAATTTAGCATCTTAAGTGAAAAGAAACCGACAAGACATTGAAAAATGTGGACATTAAGATGGACAGTAATGCCAACTCTAGCCTTTCCCTCTGTTCTACTTTATTCTGCCTTCATTTTTCTTCCATTAAACCTCTGTGGTATAGCTGTGTTAGCAGGTCACACAAAACTATAAAATGCATTTACCAAAACCAGGCGAGCATACTGGCATTTAATCCTTTCTGCTAGGCACCATTATTTCATAGAAATATATGGTTTGTTGTATCTGAAATAGATGTCAGTCTGAGCCTGACATTGTACTTGCAACAAATCTAGGCTACAAAGTCTAGTTGCCAGTGATCCAAAATGGGATCTACTTCAGGTCTAAGGTGAGACTTCACAAGCTGAAGCTCATGTAGCAAATCTGTTGGGGGGGGGGGTAGCTTAGAATCATGGATTCATAGGGCTGGAAGGACCTTGAAGTTCTTCTAATCTTGGCAGCATATACTTGTTAACTGATCCTTACAACTTAGAGCAGTGGTTCTCAACCTGTGGGCCGCAACCCCATTTGGGGTCGAACGACCATTTCACGGGGGTCGCCAAACAATGCAGTCTGCCATTTTGTTTTCCCCTTTTCCTTAGCTGTGTTCCTCCCTTTTATTCTATTGGCTTTTGAAAGCCAATAGAATAGACTCTCTTGAATAGAGTCTAATTCTATTGGCTTTCAAAAGCCAATAGGAATTGTCCAGGCTGTCTCTGCCCTGCTGAGCCCGCCAAAAGTCCCATTCTGCAAACGGTGCTGCACCAGTTGAGTAATCCTCGACTTACGACCAGTTGAGTAGTCCTAGACTTACGACCGGTTGGGGGTCGCGGCATTAAAAAGGTTGAGAACCACTGACTTAGGGTGTTCTGTGAGCTCAATTTATTAGATTTCCCCATGTTCCAACCTTGTGTTACCTTGTAGCACTCAATCAGGTGCCACATATATCTCCCTCAGACTGAAACATAATTCAGTAATAACAGAATTGGAAGGAACCTTGGAGGTCTTCTAGTCCAACTCCCTGCTCAAGCAGGAAACCCTATACCCTTTCAGATAAGCAGTTGTCCAGTCCCTTCTTAAAAAACCTCCAATGATGAAGCACCACAACCTCTGGAGGCAGGTTGTTCCACTGATCAATTGTTCTTCTAACTGTCAGGAAATTTCTCCTTAGTTTTAGGTTGGTTCTCTTCTTGATTAGTTTCCATTCATTGTTTCTTGTTCTGCCTTCAGGTGCTTTGGAGAATAGTTGACCCCCCCCACTACTGTGTAGGAGCCCCTAAAATATTGAAACACTACTATCATGTCTCCTCTAGTCCAGGGCTTTTCAACCTTTTCACCCATTGTACCACTTTTAGGATATGGCAATATCCAAGTACCACCAGTTCCCTAACAAGATGTCAAAAACCTGATGACCAAAAAAAAAAAAAAAGGAAAAAAGTGATAAAATACAGGTAGTCCTCAACTTACAACAGTTCGCTTAGTGACTGTTTGAAGTTACAATGGCACTGAAAAAAGTGCCCCCCAAGCCACAGCCGAGCAAGACACCTGCCTGCCCACCCGGCGATGCTCTTTCTCCTGTCTGAGGTTTCCATTGTTGTGAGCATTTCTGTTGAAGATTGGCAGTGGGAGTGAGATGGGGGGTGTTTGGTTTTTATTCTCCCTGTCTGCTGGGTGGTTGCAGCAGATTTTGGTTACTTCACATGATCCTGGGACACTGTGACCGTCATAAATATGAATCAGTTGCCAAGCATCTGAATGTAAATCACAAGGCCCTGGAGATGCTGCAACATTCCAGCTGATCGGTGCTTCTTCTGGGCTCAGAAGTGCCAGGATCAGCACCGAGCTCCAGCTGGAGCCAGGCGCTGATCCTGGCGCTTCCACTGAGCCCTGATAGCCCTGCAGCTCCAGCCATCTCTCGCTCAGGCTTGTGCGGTGCTGCCACCGGTTCAGCTCATTCCCCTGCCCCACTACCACTTTTCTAGGATGGTCGCGTACCATCTGCCAGGTGCCAATGTACCACAGGTGGTACCCGTACCACTGGTTGAAAAGCCCTGCTCTAGTCCTCCTTTTCATTGGACTAGCTATATTTGATCCCTATTCCTTCCTTAAAGTTCTAAAATAAAATATTTTAGAGCAGGACGTACTCTAATTCATAATCATACTTAAAATCCTGCCCAATACTATTTTTGTGTTTATGCTACATAATAATAACAATAATAAAAATAATAGAGTTGGAAGGAGCCTTGGAGGTCATCTAGTCCAACCCCCTGCTCAGGCAGGAAACCCTATACCATTTCGGACAAATGGCTGTCCAATTTCTTCTTAAAAACTTCCAGTGTTGGAGCATTCACCGCTTCTGGAGGCAGGTTTTTCCACTGGTTAATTGTTCTAACTGTCAGGAAGTTTCTCCCTAGTTCTAGGTTGCTTCTCTCTTTGATATAAAATGTATATGCCCAGCATCATATATTGCTGCTGCTTTTAATTTAAAACAGGTTTCTGGTTATTGAAGATAGACTATGTCTACTTGCTTCATTAACATAATTTAGGCTCAAAAAGAAGACATTTGTGAAACAACCTAATTCCATTAAAACCAAGAACTCAACCATTCAACCTGAGCTATACATGTTCTCTAGTACTGGGAAAGACTCTACTTAGTAATATGAACCAACATGCCAATAAGACTACTTAGAGCATTGTTTTTCAACCTCAGCAAATTTAAGATGTGTGGACTTCAATTCCCAGTATTCCCCAGCTATCCACACATCTTAAACTTGCTGAGATTGAGAAACATTGACTTAGATCCCTGGTGGCACAGTGGTTAAAGTGCAGTATTGCAGACAAACTCTGCCCACAGCCTGGTGTATGATCCTGATGATGCTCAAGGTTGACTCAGCTTTTCATCCTGCCAAGGTAAGTAAAATTGTTGGTGGCAAAATGTAAACAATGCTTCTACCTTGTAAACTGCTCAGAGAGTGCTGTAAACTGCTATAGGGCAGTATATAAGCCTAAATGCTATTTGCTATGGACAACCTCTGTTTTGAGCTATTGCTAATATAGAACAGCTAATATACTGTTGGACAGTATTACTTGGTCTGTTGGGTGGTTTTAGGGGGGAGGGAATTGTGGTAGGTGGGAGTGTGTTTGGGGATTATGTTTGTGGGACCTGGTCTTTGGGTGTCATGTAAATTTTGTTGTATGTGTATACTGTGTATACACATACAATGACAATAAAGTTTATTTATTTATTTATTTATTTTATAGAACAGAAGTAAAGTATTAATGAGAACAAAGGAAAGTGAGCAGAATGGAAGAAATATTTTGAGGTGAATTTGTCCTATAGAGAAGCTGAATGAGGACTGAATCACAAAAGAAATATATGAAGAAAATATGAAATAGCCAAGACATAGAGATAGGCTGAGAACGTTGTGATTGGATGGAGCTGATGAGATCCTTAAAAGGAGAGTGATGAAAAGCGTAAGGAAGAAATGTCAGTGTATGAATTGGCAAATAGGTATGATGGAGGCAATAACTAACATCCCCTATTTTATTTTTTCTGTTCTGCATAGCACTGGAAAAAAGCAAAGAGTAAGTATGCCTGCAAAATTACTGTAACATAAGATTTATGGATAGTTTAGCTAGTCCAACACTATTAGAAAGATAACATGTGGTTCCTTTTTATAAATAATTCCCTTAAGAAGCATTTCAGTTTCTGTGGAAATATTTTTTTGGCAGTATCAATCTAATATCTTTGAGGAAGGCCTATAACAGTGGTAGTGAACCTATGGCACGGGTGCCAGAGGCGACACTCAGAGCCCTCTCTGTGGGCATGTGTGCCGTTGCCCCAGTCCTAGGCCTTCAGCTGGGTTTTATAAAACCTTTTTGCTTTAGGCCTCTGCTGCTGTGTGCAAAAAGAAAAAAGGTTCAATCAATCAGTCAATTTCAACTTCTCGCAGGGAAAAAAAAAGATCTTGCAAAGTTGGAATTGATTGATTGAACTTTTTAGTCCCACCCAGTCTGCCATTACCACCACAGCCATGCCCACCCAATGGGCCACACACCCCAATTGGCCATATCCACCCAATGGGCCACACCCATCCGGCACCTGACAATGCAAAAGTGAGTTTTGGGTTGCAGTTTGGGCACTCAGTCTTTAAAAGGGTCGCCATCACTGGCCTATAATATTTGAGAAGGGCTGTTTTGCGATGGCAGCAACTACGTTTTGTTGGTTTAAGATCTACTTGAGAATTTTATTCAGTGTTCTGGTAGAAAGTTCTATAAAGTCAAGACTTGATTTGCAGAAATTGGCCATACATGAACACAGTGCTGAGTAATCCACAACACTCTTCACTCTGCACAACACACATTATGCATTTATAAATCCCAGTTTTCTAGCTGTAACTCAAAAACATGCCTGCCAGATGTTTCAAGTACCTCTCACAATCCTTTTTCAGGATCACTCCATCTGGAATGACTGGAGCTGTAGTCCAAAATATATGGAGGTCACCAGGATGCCTGCTTAATTATCAAGCTTGTTATATTCTTCTCACCCACTTCTGACCTATGCACACTTCATTCAGTTAAAAAAACAGAGAGCTTTCTCCTCTTTATTCTTTTTTTCATCTATCTGATGAAGAATACCAAAGCTTGTCTACAATTTCGTTGACCCTAACAAAAAAATAAGAGAATGACCAGTTTTTACATGTCATCTTTTCTGTATTATCAACATAGACTGCTATTTAAATATTTGGATAAAAAGGAAATAGCCAGTACGCATTCTTGCTTGCATCATGGATGGCATTCAGTAATCCAAAACAATTGATATGACAATATAAAGCAAGGTCATTTAGCAGGCAAACTCAGAATGTTGTATGTATACAGTGAACAAAATAAACTTTTGACAATATTTCTCAGGATAATCTTTCCTCCTGAGATAAAAGTGGATTCTGTTTATGGCTTCTAACACATTAGCTACTACTGTTGTTGCTTGAAGGGAAAAGGGAGTATCCAGGGGTATCTACAAGAGGGTCAAAATAGTCAAAATGATGGCCACAACCATGTGATCAAAGCCATTTCCTTGTAATGTATGTAAAGAGAAAGGGTTAGTTCAATTTTATAGTTGTGGCCACTAGCTTGATGTTTTTGACTCCCTTTCTGCACACACTCCTGGGAGCATCCATTCGTTGTGAAAATAACATTTGCTAAAACATGCTAACTGGATCCATGAATTAGGTTAGGTAGGCTCTGTTAAGACTGAGTTAATTGTCAATGTAAGTGTTTCTTGGACTACAAATAGTTTCACTTCAAAGAACCCCAGATCTTTTGGGGTGATTTGTTGTTATCTGAGAAAAGAAATGAAGGGGTGGTCACTTGTGTTCTTTGAGGCTTTTTTTTGTAAAAAAAAAAAGAGAGAGAGAAGAAAAAGAATTAACTGGTCTGTAATAGTACCTTCACACATTGCTCACTAAAAAATAATATGGTCTGCCAGGAAATTAAAGGACGCTTGCTCCTGGGGAGGAAAGCTATGGCAAATCTAGACAGCATACTAAAAAGCAGAGACATCACCCTGCCAACAAAAGTGCGTATACTCAAGGCCATGGTTTTCCCAGTTGCAATGTATGGCTGTGAAAGTTGGGCCATAAGAAAGGCTGAGCGCCAAAGAATTGAGGCCTTTGAACTATGGTGCTGGAGAAGACTCCTGCGAGTCCCTTGGACTGCAAGGCGTTCAAACTGGTCTGTCCTAGAAAAGATCAACCCCGACTGTTCTTTAGAAGGCCAGATCCTGAAGTTGAAACTCAAATACTTTGGCCACCTAATGAGAAGGAAGGACTCACTGGAGAAGGGCCTAATGCTGGGAAAGATTGAGGGCAATAGAAGAAGGGGACGACAGAGAATGAGATGGCTGGATGGAATCACTGAAGCAGTAGGTGTGAATTTAAATGGACTTCAGAAGATGGTAGAGGACAGAAAGACCTGGAGGAATGTTGTCCATGGGGTCGCGATGGGTCGGACACGACTTCGCAATTAACAACAACAACAACATAAAGAAGCTTAGCAGTTATTTGAAGGTATTATCATGGTGAGGAAGAAATTCCTCCTCACCATAATAATACTTGGAAATTCTAGGTTTCTCTTGGAACATAAGTTTAACTGCTAGATGGATTCCCGGTCCAGAAAGTGGTAGGCCAACCACATCTCCAGAGCATTTCCCTTTATTTCTTGTTGAGTGAGCCCAAGAAGCCTCTGCGCAGCCAAACAAATCCTATCAAAAAGTCGAGAATGAACCAATATTCTTGCTAATGTTATACAACCATTAAAAATGAACAAATTTTTAGAGCAGAGGGCTGAGAATTCCTAATCCATTGCTTGGGACTTGTTGTCTAAGAAGGCTGCATAGGCTGAGTTCATACAACACCCTAAGCAGGACTTTGGATTGCTTCTTTATAGCATTTTCATTCATCCAACCTCAGCTTTGAAAGTGCAGTGTCAGAAGCATTTAGGTGGAGCTGCATTCAACCTTGCAGTTTTCCAGTTGCGTTTCAACCAGAAAGGATTAGTATTAAGCCATTGATGAAGCCGTAAAAACTGCTCCCTGCTTTATATTCAGTTGTCTCCAACCCCATTCTGATATTCTGGCTAGATATTATAGATGATTAGTTCAAAGGAACTGAACCTCCTTTGGGAGAGAATGATCTCCAGGCCAATACAAAACCTATTTTGTATTCAAGCATTACTAGCAAGCTAACTGTTCAACATGCATTTCTGTAATACCCCCCCCCCATTCTTCTCCATAAACAGACGTATAAAAGTAAGAGCAATGAGTTATAATAAAAATGGACTTGCTAACTTTATCAAGTGCAACACAGATAACAAATTAAAGAGTTAGGAAGCAGTGAGATGTGTTTTTTCTTACCAGCTTGCTTTTTTTATCCATGTTTTGGTAGGGTCTTCAGCAGCCTTTTAAGCTTTCTGCTCTCCTGCAGAAGTTTTTCCTCTTTTCACATGGAATACACAATCTTTGTGTTGTTTTGTCCCCTGGATTCTGGGGTTTATTTTTTTTTTTGAGAGGGATCCAATGCAGCTGAAGTCCTGGTGCCAGCTGCCCTCAGCAGACAATGGTTCAATTGGAAGTTGTCTTCTAAACAAAGGAGCTGTTCCTAGGACTGATTTGCATCGTTCTCCCCATCACAGAACATCAAGACCACATGCTACATATATCCTTTCCCTAAAATATATCATCACTTCCCCAAAATCTTGCCAGGCAAGTTCAATTACTTTAACCCCCAGCCATTATGCTTATGGGAGCCTCTTCTGTCCCAAGGTAAGTAAGCACTGTCAGCCAGAGTCCAATGAAATGACCTTTGGAAGAATTGCTCTAAGCACTTCCCCCCCCCCCCCCCAAATTGCCTAAACTTATCAACAGCCTCAACTGAAAAAATACAAATACTACATTTCTGCATGTTTCAGCATTACAGCAAAGCAAAGATGCCTCAAATTCTCTAATCCAGTGTCTCTCAACCGTGACCATATGCAGAAGTGTGGACTTCAATGCTGATAGGGGAATTCTGGGAAGTCCACACATCTTCAAGTGGTTAAGGTTAATAATAATAATAATAATAATAATAATAATAATAATAATAATAATAATAAAATATGGTGAGACGTAAATTTCAGAATGCCATACCGGCTCGGACGTCGCCCGGGTTAACAAGGTCCGCACTAGATATTGGAGTTCCTGGATATCTGGTGAAAAATGGGTTACAGGACTCAGGACTGTTGGCTGAGCAATCAGGGCCAGCAGCTGCAGAACTACTGGAAGAAAAGGTATTTACCCGTCGCAGATACACAGTGATGGAAAACAAAGAAATAATGATCTGTTACTACAGATCAAGTCCAACAAGACGAGGTTATCTAAAACGAATGCACCAATTCTGGAAAGAACAACATCCAGAATCAGAAATAACAGAACAGAGACTAGCAGATCAACGCCGATTTATAACATGAAATAAAGTATTTACAGAAACAGAATTGGACGAACTGCAAAGGTTTACCCAGGGCAAAGAAATCAAAGCCTTACCAGAAGTAATTCAGAATGTAGAGGCAAACCAGGGGGAGTTGGCAGTGAAGGAATCCAGTAGAGATATACAACTGTTCTCATTTGGAAACCAGGCACCTCTTCCTCAGGAAGAACAAAACCCTCTAACTAAAGAAATAAAAGAATTGAAACAAAGAATAATTGAGCATCTAGAACAGCACAAAAACAACAGAATAAGGCTGCCTGCATTGAAGCTTGTTCCAAAGAAACAGCTAGCACAAGCATTAAAAGATGCAAATACTGCAATAGCAAGTATAAGCACCAATTCACTGCAAGAAACAAACCAATTAATGTACAGCACAGCTGCAGTTATAACAGAATACCTGGGATGTAAAATCAACAAAAAAGAAAAACAAACAAACAGTGCACCACAAAAATGGAAGGTTAGACTAGAAAATAAGATCAGCAAGTTAAGATCACATGCAAGCAAGCTAGAACAGATGAAAGAAAAGAAGCTGAAGAACAAGAAGACCAAAGAATACCTAATCAAGAAATACCACTTAGAAACAAGGAAGATCAAGGAAGCACTGGAAATAATAAAGCAACAAATAACAGCTATAGCCAGGAAAATCAGTAGATATGAAGCTCGAATTGCAAACTATAGGCAGAACCTCCAATTTCAATCCAATCAGAAACGTTTCTACCAATCCATCAATGGAGAAACTGCAAGGAATCAGTCAGTACCTGACAAGGAAGAAACAGTGCAGTTCTGGAAGCAGATATGGGATAACCCAAAGAAATACAACAAGGATGCGGCTTGGTTAAAAGAGGTGGATGCAAATAAAACAGAAGTTGAAATGAAAGAACTAGTAATAACAACAAAAATGGTAGAAAAAAGAGCAAAGAAAATCAAAAATTGGTCAGCACCAGGTGAAGATGAACTGCATGGGTTTTGGTTGAAACATCTAACTGTTATACACCCACTCATTGCCAAGCAGTTCAACAATATACTACAAGGAGGAGAAATTGAAAAGTGGCTAACAACTGGGAAAACCTACCTAATAATGAAAAATCCAGCAAAAGGGGCAACACCAGGTAACTACAGGCCAATTACCTGCTTACCAACAACTTTCAAATTACTAACTGGTGTGGTAGCTGATGCAGTACAACAGCATCTAGTTGAAAACAATCTCTTTCCACCTGAGCAGAAAGGAAACCGCCCCAATAGCAGAGGAACAAAAGATCAACTCCTAATAGACAAAATGATCTTGGAAAACTGCAAGAGAAGGAAGACCAACCTGAATGTGGCATGGATTGACTACAAAAAGGCATTTGACTCTCTGCCACATGACTGGATAATCAAGTGCCTAGAAATAACAGGAGTCAGTAGAAACATCAGAAAATTTGTGCAAAGATCGATGGCACAATGGAAGACACAGTTGCAGATCAATGGTGAAAAGCTGGGAGAGGTTAATATCAAGAGAGGAATATTTCAAGGAGATTCATTATCACCATTACTATTTGTTATTGCACTGTTTCCTCTGTCAACAATACTGAATAACTCAGGACATGGCTATCAAACATCAAAAACATCTGCTAGACTATCCCACCTCCTTTACATGGATGATCTGAAGCTGTATGGAAAAACATCATCTGAAATAGAATCGCTGCTCAACACTGTCCGTATATATAGCCAAGATATTGTAATGGAGTTTGGCTTGGACAAATGTGCCACACTTACTATCAAACAAGGAAAAATAGTGAAAACTGAAGGAATCAAGATGCCCCACGAAAATAACATTAAGAGTCTGGATGAGGAAGAGTACTACAAATACTTGGGTATCCTTCAAGCTGACAACATCAAGCACACTGAAGTCAAGAAAAAGATTAGAGGTGAATACATCAAGAGAGTGAAGAAGATCTTAAAGTCCAAACTCAATGGAGGAAATACCATAAAGGCAATCAACACCTGGGCAATCCCAGTCATTAGGTACACAGCTGGAATAGTGGACTGGACTCAAGCAGAACTAAAAGCAATGGATAGGCAGACCAGAAAAATAATGACAATGAATCATGCCCTTCATCCACGCAGTGACATTGATAGACTTTATCTACCAAGGCAAATAGGTGGGCGTGGAATGCTACAAGTACATCAGATGGTTGAAGAAGAAAAAATGGCTTTGGAAGAATATCTGAAGAACAATGATGAAGATGCACTGAAATTAGTATATCAGGAAGGCTTACTAACTACTGGAGAGACCAAACTGGCCTACAAGAAAGACCAAATGAAGAACAGAATAGAGGCATGGGAAGACAAAGCACTACATGGCCAATACATGAAAAAAATAGCTGGGAAAGCAGATAATAATAAAACCTGGCAATGGCTAAGAGCAGGAAAATTGAAGAAAGAGACCGAGGGACTAATTCTGGCTGCACAAGACCAAGCCTTAAGGACAAATGCATACAAAGTCAAAATTGAGAAGACAGCAACAGACAGTAAGTGCCGCCTATGCAAAGAAGCTGAAGAAACAGTGGACCACTTGGTAAGCTGTTGCAAGAAGATTGCACAGACTGATTACAAGCAGCGGCATGACAAAGTAGCAACAATGGTGCATTGGAAGATCTGCAAAAAATATCATTTGCCTGTAAGCAAAAACTGGTGGGATCATAAAATAGAGAAAGTCATAGAAAATGATAAAATTAAACTGCTCTGGGACTTCAGAATTCAAACAGACAAGCACCTGCAACATAACACCCCAGACTTAACAATTGTCGATAAGAAAGACAAAAAAGTCTGGATAGTGGACGTGGCAGTGCCTGGAGACAGCAGAATAGAAGAGAAAGAACTGGAGAAGATAACAAAATACAAAGACCTACAAATAGAAATAGAAAGACTGTGGCAAAAGCAAGCAAGGGTAGTACCAATAGTCATAGGCTCCTTGGGCGCAATCCCAAAACAACTGGAGCACCACTTGAACACCATTGGCATTGACAAATTTGCTATTAGTCAATTGCAAAAGGCGGCCTTATTAGGAACTGCTTCCATCCTGCGACGATACCTGTAATACCATCAAACATCTACATCTGCCTATCCCAGGTCCTGGGTAAGGACTCGATAGGTAGACAAAATGCCAAATCCAGTCTGAACATCTGGCTGACTGTGCGATGATTGAGAATAATAATAATAATAATAATATCTATAATAACATCAAACATCCACATCTGCCTATCCCAGATCCTTGGTAAAGACTCGATAGGTAGACAAAACGCCAAATCCAGTCTGAACATCTGGCTGACTGTGCGATGATACATAATAAATAAATAAATAAATAAATAAATAAATAAAAGAATAGAGGCATGGGAAGACAAAGCACTACATGGCCAGTACGTAAAAAAAATAGCTGGGAAAGCAGATAATAACAAGACCTGGCAATGGCTAAGAGCAGGAAAATTGAAGAAAGAGATCGAGGGACTAATTCTGGCTGCACAAGACCAAGCCTTAAGAATAAATGCATATAAAGTCAAAATTGAGAAGACAGCAACAGACAGTAAGTGCCGCCTATGCAAAGAAGCTGAAGAAACAGTGGACCACCTGGTAAGCTGTTGCAAGAAGATTGCACAGACTGACTACAAGCAGCGGCATGACAAAGTAGCAACAATGGTGCATTGGAAGATCTGCAAAAAATATCATTTGCCTGTAAGCAAAAACTGGTGGGATCATAAAATAGAGAAAGTCATAGAAAATGATAAAATTAAACTGCTCTGGGACTTCAGAATTCAAACAGACAAGCACCTGCAACATAACACCCCAGACTTAACAATTGTCGATAAGAAAGACAAAAAAGTCTGGATAGTGGACGTGGCAGTGCCTGGAGACAGCAGAATAGACGAGAAAGAACTGGAGAAGATAACAAAATACAAAGACCTACAAATAGAAATGGAAAGACTGTGGCAAAAGCAAGCAAGGGTAGTACCAATAGTAGTAGGCTCCTTGGGTGCAATCCCAAAACAACTGGAGCACCACTTGAACACCATTGGCATTGACAAATTCGCTATTAGTCAATTGCAAAAGGCGGCCTTACTAGGAACTGCTTCCATCCTGCGACGATATGTGTAATACCATCAAACATCCACATCTGCCTATCCCAGGTCCTGGGTAAGGACTCGATAGGTAGATAAAATGCCAAATCCAGTCTGAACATCTGGCTGACTGTGCAATGATCCATAATAATAATATTGGAAGGGACCTTGGAAGTCATCTAGTCCAACCCCCTGCTTAGGGAGAAAACCCTATACTATTTCGGACAAATGGCTGTCCAGTCTCTTCTTAAAAACCTCCAGTGTTGGAGCATTCACCACTTCTGGAGGCAGGTTGTTCCACTGGTTAATTGTTCTAACTGTCAGGAAGTTTCTCCTTAGTTCTAGGTTGCTTCTCTCCTTGATTAGTTTCCACCCATTGCTTCTTGTCCTGCTTTAGGCACCTTGGAAAATAGCTTGACACCCTCTTCTTTGTGGCAGCCCTTGAGATATTGGAAACTGCTATCATGTCCCCCTCGTCCTTCTCTTCATTAAACAAGACATACCCAATTCCAGCAACCGTTCCTTATATGTTTTAGCCTCCAGTCCCCTAATAATTTTTGTTGCTCTTCTCTGTACTCTTTCTAGAGTCTCAATATCTTTTTTACATCGCGGTGACCAAAACTGGATGCAGTATTCCAAGTATGGCCTTACCAAGGCATTGTAAAGTGGTATTAACACTTCATGTGATCTTGATTCTATCCCTCTGTTAATGCAGCCTAGCACTGTGTTGGCCTTTTTGGTAGCTGCAGCACACTGCTGGCTCATATTTAGGTGATTGTCCACTAGGACTCCGAGGTCCCTCTCACAGTTACTACTATTGAGCAAGATATCCCCTATACTATACCTGTGCATTTGGTTTTTCTTGCCTAAATGTAGAACCTTGCTTTTTTCACCACTGAATTTCATTTTGTTAGATAGCGCCCACTGTTCAAGTCTGTCCAGATCCTTCTGTATCTTAAGCCTGTCTCCTGGAGTGTTGGCTATTCCTGCCAGCTTGGTGTTGTCTACAAATTTGATGAGTTCCCCATCTATCCCCTTGTCCAAATCGTTGATTTGATAACATCATCAGTACCTAGTTTAGGTAATGAAATATCTGCAAGGAAACAACCAGGTTCAGAAGGTACCAAGGACCCATTTCAACCCTAAGGAACAAATATTCTTCTTTATCGATTGACATAGAACTTCCCAAAACAAGGAAAGTCTCTATCTCTTTTAGCAAACTTCTATGTTGTATCCAAGATTTAGGATTTGTGCTGAAGTGTAGTATTGTGTTTGCTTAAGTCTGCAACTAATTGTAAATGTTTGGGTGAGGCACACAGTGCAGGGTAGGTGGGACATGGAATAAGAGTTCATGACATTGAGCAAATGTCCTTCATTTGTCATTGACAGTTACAGAGAATCTCTTGAGTAGGAGACCATTGCAATTCTGAATCAAGAAAACTCATATAGATTAGTTGAGAAGAGAGGGAAAAGATTAGACATAGGAAGATTGACTATGTTGTCCTGGAACTATCAGAAGCCAGTATTATTCCACTCTCTCTAGGTTGGCCTGCTTCCTTGACCTGGGGCACATTGGCAACATTTTGTACAGTAAAGTCATACTGAGATCCAGGATGCTTAAGAAAAGAGACAAACCCTAAGCTGTAACTTGTCTTGAGGGCAGCTGTAATGTTTGTGAGAAATGCATTCCTCAATCCAAACCATAATTTCAGAATGTCCAGGGTTAATTATAGTACCAACACAGTTTCCCCAGAATTAGTGCTAAATCTGCAACAGGGACCAGTGAGATTATGGAAAGAAGAACAAGACTCTGTTTGCAGTTATATGTAAGGAAGGAACAATGAAATGAAATCATGACTGTTTTTTTCATACTTAAGTGGGAAAAAAGAGCATAAAACAGAATTCTTCAGTTGAATATGTCCAAGCCTTCTCATTCTTTAAACTGAACACAGCTCTTCAATCAAGCCTAGCTGCAAAATATGATGGCCATTTGTAGTTTCTAGATTTGGGGCTTATAAGGTAAGATAAAGTCTCTTTCAAGTCAAGTTTTCCTTTCCACCAACTCCCTTGTGATATGAACACAGCCAAAGAAAGCTTTGGAGCAATTAAAGGGATGAGTCACACTTAAGTGGTTCCCTCCCATGTTAATATTACTCCATAAGCATGATTGGAACCTCATGAGTAGGTTCTTCCAAGGCTATCTAAATAGTATATGGAGCAGGACAACAATGTGAGACCCCTAGTGAAGTAATGGTGAATCTATGATATGTGTGTCAAAGGGGATAAACCACAATGATTTGGGTGACACACAGGCATTCACCAACACCTGACAGCAAATATTTTCAAAGCATGCCCTGTATTTGCATAATTTCCAGAAGCTGCAGAGGTATAGAGCCTCTGAAAATCATAAGGGAACAGGCCATGCTTTCATGTGGTTTTCAGAAGCTGCAGAGACTATGGAAGAGCCAGGTAGTACCAGGCTACAAAGTGAGAATCCATGAGTTCAAGTCCTACTTTAGCCATGAAACACAGCTGGATCACCAGGGGACTATGAGTTTCAAGTTCTGCCTTAGGTATAAAAGCTGGCTGGGTGTCTTTGGTCCAATCACCAGGAGACTTGTGAGTTCTAGTCCTGCTTTAGGCATGAAAAACCAGCTGAGTGTCTTTGGGCATGAAAAACCAGCTGAGTGTCTTTGGTCTAATGTCTCTCTCTCTCTCTCTCTCTCTCTGTCTCTCTCCCTCCCTCTCTCTCTCTTTCAGCTCAACCCACCTCAAAGGGTTGTTGTGAGGAAAATACCGTATATGCCGGCGTATAAGACGACTTCCGGAAGCGCTAAACTCGGCGCCAAAGACGGGGGTCATCTTATACGCCGAGTCGTCTTAGACGCCGGAAATACTGGTAGTTTCTGGTGTATAAGACGACGTTCTAGGAATGCGGCTCGGTGACAAAGACGGGGGTCGTCTTATACGCCGGGTCGCCTAATACACCGGCATATATGGTATGTGGAGAAAATTGTATTGGATTTGTTTGTCATCTTGAGTTATTTTTAAAAATAAATAAAGGTGAGATATAACTAAATTAACTAACTAACTAACTAACTAACTAACTAACTAACTAACTAACTAACTAACTTTTCTGAAGTTGCTTCAAGAAGAAGGCCTCCTGTGATCCAGAGCAGTTTTGGGTAGGCCTCAAGGGCCTGTCAATAGAAAGAGAACATCGCCTGTAGATAAATGGGGCATGGCAGATCCTGGAGAGCGCTGGGCCACGGGGGCAATTGTGCTCACACACCTTGGGGAACAAGTGGCCAGGTGGCCTTTTTGAGTGACAGTAGTGCAAGGGCTGTCGTTGAGGCCCTGACCTTTACTTCAGGTCCAGCTTTGGTAAGTGCAACTGTCCAGAGTGGCCTAGATGGGGAGGGGAAGCGGTAAATAATTTTTTCTCTTTTGTTTGTGAGAGGAGTATATATAACACACCAGCAGAGTCAGGTTAGGCTCTTTTCCAAATTTTTGACACACCGAGTCCAAAAGGTTTGCCATTACTGCCTTAGTATGCAAGTATGTGATTGATATTCTTCAGATTACCACAGCCACCCATACCTTCACCAACTCTGGGTATCAGATAAACTTAAAAACAAACCAATGCAATACAATAAAAAGCCAAAACCAAAAGTAAAAATAAAAGATGATTATTACAGGGGAAAACATACGCTTGAAGTGTGCAAACCAAAGCCCACAGTGGATAGCTATTTGCAGCCCAAGGCTAGAAGAATCAGCTAGGTTTTCAAGACTCGCTTAAAGGAAAACAGGGTTGGAGCTGCTCAGCCCACCAGGTGGGATGATGTTCCACAGGACAGGCTCTGCAATAGAGAAGGCAAACTTTCTGGATCCCCATGATGTGTCATTTCTTGATAAATGCACTCTGGAACTTGACAGGTTTCTTTGGAAGTAAACTTCAATTAATGGAAAAGGCTTAATCTCAAGTAAGCAGAATTCTTGACAGGCCTGTACCTCAGTCCTATGCAAAGTTGAAATAAATGGGGTGGGGGTGGGGGTAAATGTAGCTTCGCATAAGACTGGGCGGTTTTTAAGAATTACGCGCTAGAAGCAGCTTTGTTCTCTTATTTTTCCCTTTTAAATTTTTTGTGGCTGATGACCAAGAAAACCTTCAGGGAAAAATCAGGATGCTTAAAAATATGATTAAAAATATGAATAAAATATAAAAACTAAGGAAAACTCCATGGCTCCTACAAGTGAACTTGGCAAAGCCATTCCCAGAAAGTTAAATTACAGATGTGGCTTAAAAGCTTGCCTCTGGATTGTGGAGATGAGTCCTCTCAAGTACAGCTCGCAGTAAACTTTTCGGCTAATTGAACCTTTTAGACTCAGCAAGGATTAGAGCAGGGATGTACAGTTCAAGCCACATTAATCTAAGGCAGCAATCATCTAATGATGGATTGGAAGCAACGTGAGTCACAAGTGGCTGTCAGTGGTGAGTGCCATAGGATTTCAGAAGTGGACTGGATATGCCCAGAAAAGTTGATCTCACCTTGTTCAATACATGAGCAACCCTTTGCTCTCTTTTGTAAAAATCATTTGGACAGCTAGGAACATCTAAAATAGACCCTGTTCAGAATAAAATAATATTAATAAGAAAGATAGGACAACAAAATAAATAAAATAAAAATGTCTGCCATCAGTAGAGTTACAAATTTCTATTTAAATTCATGCAATTTATCTATGAATATGCAAGTGAAATAGATACAAGGGTCTAGCATTGGGTAAGTTCGCTCAATATTTTATTTATTTACTTATATCCCACTTTTATTATTTTTATGAATAACTCAAGTGGTGAACATAACCAACACACATCCCTCTTCCTATTTTCCCCACAAAAACAACCCTGTGAGGTGGGTTGGGCTGAGAGTATGTGACTGGCCCAAGGTCAGCTAGCTGGCTTTCACAGCTAAGGCAGGACTTGAATTTACAGTCTCTTGCTTCCTAGCATGATGCCTTAACCCAGAGGTCTTCAAACTAGGCCCTTTTATGACTTGTGGACTTCAACTCCCATAATTCCTCAGCCAGGCACTCTGGCTGAGGAATTCTGGGAGTTGAAGTCCACAAGTCATAAAAGGGCCAGGTTTGAAGACCCCTGCCTTAACCACTAGACTAAACTGGCTCTCCATAATAACTGTGGGACCATGTGGCAACTGTGGGCAAGACAGTGATGTAATTGTTTCTTTCTGACACACTTCTTGTAACATCCTTTTCTCTTTCTTGAAACCTTATTCACTCTTTCTAATTTCTTTCCCAAGGTAAGAGATGGAAAAAGTTGCTCTGGCTCAAGATCCAATTGCTAGGAGGTGTATTCAAGATGAAGGAACACAGAAAATAAAGGTTGAAGGAACATGGAATAGGGCCAAGGATTTTGAGTAGTCTTAAGATTGTAGCTTGACCATTCCAATATCGCTTTCTTTTTAGATTTGGCTGGCAGAGGAATTCTGGGAGTTGAAGTCCACAAATCTTAAAGTTGCCAAGTTAGGAGACCCCTGGTTTTACCGAATCCTTTAGCAAAAATTCTGGAGCAAGTGGGCCATTTTGATTCTTCTGCCAGATGAGTGTATGTTTATGCGTAGAGTTAACAACATAATGAGAAAGTGTTTCAACTGTGATTCACACTGTGATTTCACAGATGAAATATGGAATCACATCATAACAATGCAAAGCTAAGTTGGAGCTTGTTAGTCATAATCCTTTTTATTCCATGCTTGGTTTTTCTCCCCTTAAAACATCTACTTTTGATTTCTGTGGTTTTGTTTTACTTTAATTTAGAGTATTTTAATGACATCTTTCTATTATATGCATTTTGATAGCTGGAGCATTTTGGAGCAAACAGGGAAATAAAAGTATTGCTTCAGGTTATATAAAGTTTCCATTCTGATTGATTCGAAACTCATCATTAAAGTTATTACTATTATTACTAACAGTAATAACTGAAAGAGTAAACTTCAAATCATTGAAGTCCACCAGTCTTAAAGTTACCTGGTTGGTGACAACTCTGATCTAGAGAGAAAGTGATGGCTTCATGCCAACAGCAAATTATTCCTGTGCATTTTGGAAAACTTACATGACTACTAGAAAGAATGAGAATAAAAAAATTGATGTGTGATAGTTCCACTTCACTGATGTTCACATAGTCCTAAAAATTCCTATTTTTTTCCAAAGAGGGTTGTGACCCGAAATATGTGGAGAATCCCAAATGAACCAAGCATCATTTTATGTGTCTTTTCCAAGTGTTGTACCATCAGCTGTATACTTGGATTCAAAAATACATGGCAATTGTCCAGTATTTATTTCTCACAGTGTTTACCAGGAACGAAACCTGGAATAGGAAGAACAGATCAAAGGTCTGCCTTAGGGTTAACTGGAAAACTTTATGCATCAACAAAAGGGTGGTGCTTTTAATAAAAATAAAAAAACAGAAATGCTCAACAAATAGAACCTAAGAAAATAAAAGCTTTGTCATGCTACTTACAAATGACTTTGTGAAGAGTTTGCTACTGCTATTGGTTTCACTTTATCAGAAGCAGAAGAAAGAAATAGAACTGAATGCAGTTTGCATCATTTTTAATTGGACATGTATAGCCGGTAGATAGATAGATAGATAGATAGATAGATAGATAGATAGATAGATAGATAGATAGATAGATAGATAGATAGATAGATAGATATAAAAATTATGGAAATGAGCTCTACATCTTTCTCCTGTACAACTTTTAGGGAACAAGGTGTGATTCTGAGGCATTCCATCTCTAAAATGGAATGAAAAGAAACATCTGATAGCCATTAAAAAATATGGGCTCCATTTAGATTTCAAGAATACTGGGAGTTGGAAAACCACCCAACATTAAAGCTATCCTGCCAATCCAGTGCAGGAATCCAAACAAAAGCACGTTCAATATATCATTACTTTGAAGCAGCCATAAAAAGGGAGATCCCACCTGCTTGGATAATTAGTTTCACTGTCACAATAATCTTACGAGGAATTTTTTCTTAAATCCACTAAAATATGCCTTCTTGTAGTTTAAATCCATTAATCCATGTCTACACTTTGAAACAACAGGGAACCAATTTTGATTTCCTTCTCTATGACATTTGAGATATCTGGAAAGTATTATTGTACAGGTGGTCCTCAACTTACAATCATTCATTTAGTAACTATTCAAAGTTATTTATGACCGGTCCTCACACTTATGGCCATCACAGCATCCCTGGCCACGTGATCAAAATTTGGCTGCTTGGCAACTGGCATGTATATATTTATGATGGTTGTCCCAGGGACATGTAATCACCATTTGTGACCTTTTCCGTGGGCTTCTGACAAGCAAAGTCAATGGGGAAGCGAGCTTTGCTTAATGATCATGGAAGTAGCTTAACAATCACAACAACAAGGGTTATAAAATTGGGTGCGACTCACTTAATGACTGGATTGTTTAGTGACAGAAGTTCTGGTCCCAATTGTGGTTATAAGCCGAGGACTCCCTATATTAAGCATAACCAGTTTGAACAGTCTCTCTTCAAAAAACTTGGTTTCCATCTTGATCATTTTTGTTGTCTTGCACTTGTTCCAATTTCTACATTGTTGCTGAAATCTGGAACCAGAAATTGTATATAGCACACAAACTGGAGTCTCACCAGTACAGAACACAGTGAACTATTGGTTTCTGCCTTGACATTTCAAAATATTTTATTTACTGCTTTTAGCAATCATGCCAATCAATGACTCATATTCAACTTTTGAATAGCTAGAAATCCAAGATCTTTTCTATATATCTTTTTAAAAAAAACTAGGTTCTCCTATCATGTTTGTTTTATTTTACCTAAACAATGAGCTTTATAGTATATTGTCTTTCTTGCTCTATTACTTTCACCCTTTCTCTATTACTTTCACCAACCTCTCAAGATTGTTTTGAACGTTAGCTGTCCTCTTCTAATCAATCTCTTCTGAAGATTTGATAAGCATTCTCTTAATATTTTCATCCAAATAGAACTTAAAAGAACTTGTAGAGAACAAGTAAATTCATCTGTTTGCATAGAAATAGGACTTTCTGCACAGGAGGAAAAAAATACTGAAAAGGGAGGAGTAAGAAACACAGAAATTTGCATAAAATTGTACAGAAAGATGCCAATTTGGAAATTATTACTATTGCCATCTGCAGTGACAGATATGAACACATCCCAAAGATCATCTGGAGCAATATTAGCCTTATTTCAATGTCACCTGATATTTATATTTTCTTTTTATGCAATTTTATTTCAGCCTACTGCAATTGTTTAATTTTAGTCAGATTTTTTTAAACAATTACCTCAGTAAAGTGCCAAGACAGGATGGCTGAATAGCAACAGAAATATTTTAATAATATCAAAGATTGTAATAATTTAAAATAAGAACTGTCATGGAGAGTATAACATTGCCAAGCTTTTAATGAATCAGCAACTGGTCTGTATTTATTTTATGAGCTTCTTTTGAGATTTTTATATCTTAAATAAAGAATATATTCAAAGCTTGTCAGCTCTTGAGGTTTTGAAGGTGTTGCTCCTTCAGGTGCAGCTGTAACATCAATGAGGGCATGGAGGAATATTAAGGGAGCCCCTACTCTCACCCTAATTACTTTTCCTCACTAACACGAGTGCTTTGAAATAGTCAAGGTTGAGATTTGTCTTAATGAATGACCAAAGTAGGTTCCAGTCTTGAACACTCTATAAAACTATCCAAAATTTTAATTTACTTATACAACACGGTAAGACCAGTTATACTGAATCGATCAAAAGCGTACTTTGGCCAGAGGTCAATTCCTAGGATAACCAACCAGATGTTCTAAGTTTGGAGTTTACAGACAGGACACTACTCCGCTCATTCAATATCGAGAAAATGTGTCCCATCAATTGCATAGTTTCATGAACATGAAAATACCCTGCTTCCCAAAATTTATTTATATCATTATTTATTAAATTTATATACCACCCTTCTCACTGTTTGGGTGATCCTAGGCCTAGATATTAGGATTAACCTAAATTAACTTATTTCACTTCAATGGGATTGGCCCAGACCAATCATTCTGGTAGACTCCCCTTGGTCAAGGAATTTCAGCTGGGGGGGGGGGTCCAGGAGAGGAGCCATTTCTGCCGCAGCTCCCATCCTCTAAAATATTGTGTCCTTCAAGGTGAGATCCACCCTTAGCCTTCCAAAAGAGCCTGAAAACCTGGCTCTGCTGATTGGTCTGGGCCCGATGGGGGCATCCCAGGCTGGAGGTGGTTAATGGATTTTGAAGAAGACCCTAACCCATTATATTTTGGTTTCTAACTTATCTAATTTCTGTTAATTTTAATATTTAATGATTTAATGGTTTGTATTTTTGCTTTTATGATGTTATAAGCCACCTAGAATTGCCTGACCATAAGATGGGCAGCATATAAATTTAATAAATTAGAGTTTATTTAAGGATTAAGGGTGGTTTAGAACTTTCAAGTGGTAAAATAAGTCAATGCAACCCATGAAATACAGTTTGACCAGAAATGGCTTTCAACTGCAGTTAAGTAGCTGAAATTTTCTTTGAATATAAAACAGAAAACCTACTAACACTTGTAGATTCAATGGCTGTTATCTCATACTGAGGCTCTTCTGAACAGCTGTTCCACAGCACGCTATTGTTTTCTAAGTAAATCAAACAGAACAACAACAATAAAAAACTGATCACAGCAAAAAACTGAGGCTCAAATGAAGAAAATGTTGCATCAAGATAGAGCAGATTCCAGCTAAGAACCAGCACTTCTATGCTAGTTGAAAGTATACATGACATTTACAATCATACTCCAAAGATTCCATATAGAGATAATAATTCACTTTTGGGATAATATAGCAATAACAGGACAGAGGAAACCCAACTTCCATGGTGGCATCTATTTTTCTTTTTCTCATCTTAACTATCTATACAAAAGCCAAAATTCAAAATATTCTGAATATTTTGTACAATGCACAATACAATTGTGCATTGTACAAAAAGTTTATTAATGAATAGCATTATTTTTTTTAAAAAAAAACACACACAATCTGTTTGGCTACCTTATTTAATCATCTTTTGTAAACCAGTATTGTCTATTGAAACAGATGTTAAATAATACTAAAGAAATATGCACACAAAATTATAAAAATGTTTAGCCTAAGGCTGAATTCTCAAGGAAAAAAAAAACCTGGACTAGTGTGAAGACAACTCAAATTGTAGAAAATTAACAGAGCGAAAAAACATAATATTACATAGAATTGAGTAAAAAAGTTAAAAACCAGTCCTATTTTACATAATAGTCACAGTTTTTCAAGAGACTATCTGGTGGGTGTTTTTATTACAATGAATAAAACTCTTTAAATCACAGCTTTATTTGCTGTACATTTAAAAGTGTTTTGTTCAAGTACTTCCCATCAATTTGATTAGAAACTAGACATTTTTGCACTGTTGTCTCTCCCACAACTATATTTTAAATGTTGATACCTTAATCAGCATTCTAAGGTAGAGCTTCTTTTGCCAGTTTTGTCATTTTTGTTTAAACACCGTTCTCAGTTACGAGTCTGATTACAGAGCGCAGAACAGATAGCAATTTTTTCCCTGCCAAAGTAAACAATCCAATGGACTTGACTGTCGAAGGTTGCCATGTTCAAACAAGTTAAATTCATTTTTTTAAAAGAGTTTAAAAAGCGGCGGGGCAGTTGAAAGAGTTAAGGAATAAAAAGAAAGGGGAAAAAAAAAGAATTCTACAAATGTTTCAGGAAGCTCAAATTATACCCTACAACAGTGTTTCCCAAACTTGACAATTTTAAGGCATGTGGACTTCAACTCCCAGAATTCCACAGCCAGCGTTGCTGGCTGTGGAATTCTGGGAGTTGAAGTCCTCATGCCTTAAAATTGTCAAGTTTGGGAAACAATGCCCTACAACATTATACCAAGCACTAGAGCTTTATGAGAAGGTTGGTTATCCGGCTTTCGTTTAATACTTACTTCACATCATGAAAGCCATTTGAAGTTCAACATACACAGGTATTAACAAGAATATAAGGCAGGTAGCTGGAAGAACATTTTGATAGATTCTTAAACCCTCTTTCATTCCCCTTGTCTGAGTGTGATCAATGCCTCTGACCAACAGAAGAGCAACTTGGGATCTCGTCTAAGTTCTGAACTCCTGTGGCATCTTGGCTTTGAATATGAAGATCCACCAAGGCTCTCTCTGTCCCAGGCTCTTTTGCATCAGTCTGACAAGGAGGGTGAGTGAATGGACCGTCCACTGGCTGGGCTGTTGGAGAAAGTGAAAGGCTCTTTCTCTTTCTCCTTGTTGTCATGCTTATGTTTATGCTTATGCTTGTGCTTGTGCTTCTTCTTCTTCTTCTTGTGTTCATGGTGGTGGTGATGGTGGTGCTCACCATGCCTGGAAGAGCCAGACTCTTTAGCAAAACCAGCTAGAGAAGGCAGAGGTGCTGGCAACATGTTTGCCTCCAAGGAAGACTGTTCTTTACCTAAAGTTAAAAAAGGAAAACAGGTTCATAAAACACACACACACACTGAAAAAATGGAAAAGATGGAAGCTCTGCCCTCATTACTGCTGCACAATCGCTTTAACAGCATCTCTACTAGAGAATTATTTAATAGGTTTTACTATTACAAACCTTATACTGCAAGTCACTCTATCAATTTTTATTATGACTTGAAAAAATCAATTTATACAAATATTGTTACAGAGTTATTAAAACTATCTGTAAAATGTGCACAATCAGGAAACAGACGTATCATGGGGAGGGTACAGCTTGGTTCTTATATATAGTTATTAGGCCTTTTGGCAATAAAAGCAAAATGGTGGGCATATTTTAGGATGCTTTCTTGACTTCCTAATCTACTTGTAAACCTGGTGGTTTCTCCTGATAGAGACTTCCTGGTGGTCTCCCCATCCAAGTAGAAGCCAGCTTAGCTTAGCAATGGTTCTATGGTTAAAAAACAGTAAGAGCCCAAATATAACTTGATGGCTCAATTTCAACAAAACAGGAAGCCCATTATCTGGCCACTATGCGTAACTGGGAATAAGCAAGCATTTTACAATCTGGTAAAATGTGCCCACCAGGTCCACGCCACCAAACTAGAGGAAAAACTAGAGAAACCTTGTCAGCAGTTTCTTCACCATTACATCTGAATCAGAATCCCTGTCCTTTTTCTCCTCGGAGAAAAGTCAGATTCAATAAGCCACAAGCAAAACCTAATTTACCAGTCTGACTTCTTAAGCGAAACAAGGGAGGTATTTAGGGCTAAACAAACCAAGAATGAAGGCTTCTTGGCTTATTCACTGGGTTCCTCTCATAGGAAGTGTCAAGAGCAATAGCAATATACTTGTTTTTTCCTGAAAAATTACAATTCCAACAAATCTAGACTGTACCACTCACTAAGACAGTGGTTCTCAACCTTTTTAATGCCGCGACCCCCAACCAGTCGTAAGTCGAGGACTACTCAACCAGTTGTAAGTCGAGGACTACTCAGCTGGTGCAGCACCGTTTGCAGAATGGGACTTTTGGCGGGCTCAGCAGGGCAGAGACAGCCTGGACAATTCCTATTGACTTTTGAAAGCCAATAGAATTGGACTCTATTCAAGAGAGTCTATTCTATTGGCTTTCAAAATCCAATAGAATAAAAGGGAGTAGCACAGCTAAGGAAAAGGAGGAAAAAATGGTGGACTGCGTTGTTTGGCGACCCCCGTGAAATGGTCGTTCGACCCCAAATGGGGTCCCAACCCACAGGCTGAGAACCACTGCACTAAGATATCACATCAACTCACTCACAACCTGAAGCAAAAGCATTCACATTCTGCAAGGATTGGTACCACGCCACCAAAATTGGTTGGATAGTGAGATAGACAGCATATAGATTTAATAAAATAAATAAATAAGCATGATGCAGTAACTAATAGCCAGCATGGAAAGGAACACCCAAAAGAGATGAATGCAGTAAGTAATCATTTCCACAATGGCTAGTTAGTGTAACAAGGTAAAAAGGAGATGGGATAGAAATCTCAACATTAATTTTTGTTCCTACTCGGAGTGTAAAACATGAATGGGGGAAGAGGATGTGGCGAGAAAGACAGTTTCATATACACAGCTGCAATTTCTTATACTCCATAAAGTTGCAATCTACAGAAAGAGATAACCAAGGTATTTGGTAAACTCTGCAATGATTCAATTGTATCCCAAATCCTAAACTTTGGACTACTATTATCTCCTAGTAAAATAAATGTCAGTTTGCAGCAGAGATTATGGGGATAAGATGTTCTTAAACTTCAACCTGGAAAGATTTAATAGCCGACTCCTGAATATGCTAAGCTGTACCGCTACACTCTATACTCTTGACTACAAGCCAAGCTGTATTTAATATAATTAAACAACTGTATAGAATCAGTTTCTTCTTTCTGTTACACTGAAACTTCGGTAACAACTTCTGAAAGCCTCCAGGAGTGTCCTCCAAGGCTTTTGAAGACGGCATGTAATTTGCACTTTTTCCATCACTGTATCAATTCATAACGTTTTCTCTTTTGCCACCCCTCTCTAGATTTCAGCATTTGCTCTCATTTCTGATTAGCATGGGAACATTTGCAGCACGATGTTGCTCCACAAGGAAGGCAACGCTTCTTCTGTGGGGTTAGAGTAGATTAGATTAGCGAGGTTTCCCTAGGCATCCCAAGGATATTGTTTCTTCATGTTGCCGTTTCTATAATGTGCAGAATTTCTTGCCTTGTTCTATTCCCAGTCCAGCCTCTGGCCACATAATTACAGCTTCTACATTACAGGCTTACTGTTTTAATTACAAAGCTGTCATCCCTGGTGATTTGGGTACACACATCTAAGGCACGATAAACCATACCAGATTTTAGGCTCATTGCAAAACACAAGTATAGAATCAGATACAAAAGTACAAAATGAATTTTTCAGGCTGTCAAAACAGGAATGTAATGGTGTACATTAGAAAGGAAAACCAAGTAGATATAGGATGTCAAATGCTCAAACTTCAGCTAAATTTTTAGCTAAAATTCAAGTTGTCAGAGAAATATTTGCAGTCCCTTTTTCTATGTCTCTTATAAATATTTGTGTATTATTTTTTTTGAAAAAGGTAACACAGAGATTTATTCAAAGAAACCCTGCCTTTGAAGTATCTGCAATCAAACTTAAACAAAATTAAGGCTTACAAAAGAGGACCATAAAGGCTCTCAAATATCTTCTAAGTCGATTGGAAGATAAATTTCAGTGATTTGTAGGTTTTTTGCCTCAGGAAAAAAAAATAGGCAAGGTTTCAAAATCAAAAACATGGAATTAAAGTCCTTACCTGCCTAAACATCTTGTGCTCACCAAGCTAGGAGAAATCAGAAATACTCAAATACTATATATGCAATTCATTAAGCTAAACACAAATTTAGAAAGGAAGATAAAAAGCACTTGCTTTAAAACACTCTCTCTCTTATTAATTCCAGATCCTGAATTCACTTGCCAGCAGATTTTTTTCCAGATATTTCTACTAAAACTAATTTTCCATGTAAAAGTACGGTGGTAAAATAGCTTTTAAATTTTAGCCAGGTTCTTTTTGTTTTGGTGGTGGTGGGATGTTTTTTTTTAAATATTCTATGTTCTTTTTAGTTCTGGAAGTTTTGTAGTTCATATTTTCACCATTTCATTGTTCGTTTCACTGTTCATCTGTATGCTTATATTCAGTTTATTTTTGTGACCTTGCTATAAAAATTAATACAATAGAGGAAAAAAGTGCAAATACGATGACAGTGTGATGCTGGTAATATTATCAAAGGTCAACCTCATTCAAATGAAGCATTCATAATTATTATTTTAGCTAATAGTGATAAGTGCTAGCTTTGAAAATTTGCTGGCAAGCAAATTTAGAGTCTGGATCAAATAAGAGTTAATCTTTAAGGCAAGTACCTTTTATCCTTCTTCAAATATTTCTACTGAACGTAATTACTGGGATTCTGAAAATACGGTCCCAGCAATATCAAAGTTATCATTCTGGCGAATACTGAGTTAGCACCAGAGTGGTAATCACTGTTCAACCAACTCCACCCATGATAAATGGCTACAATCTTCTCAGCTACAGATAGTCCTCAATTTACAACCATCCACTATTCAAAGTTACAACGGCACTGGAAAAAGTGATTTATGACCCTGCACTTATAAACATCAGAGCATCTCCATGTTATGTGATCAAAATTCGACTCAGCATGTATATATGATGGTTGCAGTGTCCCTTGGTCATGTGATCGCCATTTCAACCTTCCCAGCCAACTTCCAACAAGCAAGGATAATGGGAGAAACAGTTTTGCTTAATGACATGATTCACTTAACTGGAATAACTTGCTTAACAACCATGGTAAAAAAATAAATAAATCATAAAACCAGACACAACTCACTTAACAACTCACTTGCTTAACAATTCTTGTCCCAATTGTGATCGTAAGTCGAGGACTACGTGTACTTTTCACCGCTCTCCCTTCATTTCCCACTCTCAAATATAGTTTGCTAATGCCTTGAATTTTAGCACCTAATTTTACAATATGGATAACCACATCCATAATTCTCTCTGGCTAAGGCGTGCTCTATGGGCTCCTCATATTGTTGGGAGGCAATGCATTGGCTGTGCTCATTCTGCAGCCTCTCAGGCTGTTTTTCTCCTCGAATAACCAAAATGTCTGACTGGAAGCACCACAAAGGGTGAGGTGCCCACATTTGCTTTTGAAGGGATGACTAATACCCTTTTGGAACAGAACGCACATTATGCTAGCTATTCACTTGGCACCTTCTGTGGTTTTCAACGTTCAGAAGCCAACCTCATTATTAGTTTCACTGCAAAACAGATGTTTAGGATCAAGAAAGAAGATCCTTATTGAGAAGCTCCAAAGCATTGCCGGAGGCTGAATGTGGAAGTCACTACAAACTTCAACAAAAGAAAAAGGAGGGAAGCTACTATACATTACACTGTGTGATAACTTATGGTTACTCTGCCTTGGCTCCCCTCAGCCTTTCAACTCCAGCCAACATCTATTGGTGTTAATTTTTTTTTTTAAAAAAAGGGGTGGGGGGTGGGGGAGGATTTCAGAGATTAAACACTCTTAAATCAGCCCTTAGAGTTGACTTAACATGGTCCACAATTCCCGCTACATTTTATATGTATGTGTACAATTTTAGATCCCAAAATTTTCCTGATCTCTTTATAACAGTGTTTCTCAACCTTAACAATTTTAAGGCATGTGGACTTCAACTCCCAGAATTCCACAGCCAGCAATGCTGGCTGTGGAATTCTGGGAGTTGAAGTCCACATGCCTTAAAATTGTCAAGGTTGAGAAACACTGCTTTATAATCTTATATAATTGGGAAGAGAACCGGGTTGGTGTAGTGGTAAAGGCACCAGATTAGAAACTAGGGACTGTGAATTCTAATCCCGCCTTAAGTAGGAAGCCAACTGGATGACCTTGGGCCAGTCGTTTTCTCTCAGCCCTAGGAAGGAAGCAATGACAAACCACTTCTGAGAACCTTCCTAAGAAAACCAAAGGGGCTTGTCCAGGCATTCTCCAAGAATCAGACACAATTAAATGGAAGGAAAGGAAGCCTGGTAAAGATGAATTCCTCTTGATGGCAGCCACTATAATGTTAGAACAGGTCTTTTAAAAAAAAATTCGTATAGTGATTAGTATTTCTCTACTACTCCTTTTATTTAAAAAGATTAATAATGGGTTAAAAAACAAATATAGAAGAAAGAGGCATTATGATGCAATGGGCAGAAAATTTTGGCTACAGATCCAACACAATACAGATTCAGTTTGAATGGTCTAAGTTACAAAGCTTATTGCTGTATGTTTGGGCAGCTTTTATTTGAATGCTTATCTTATCTTACAAAGTAATTACTAAATTGGAGAGCATACACACACACACACACATACATGGGGGAGGGGGGGAAGAGAGAGAGAGAGACACACACACACACACACACAGACATAAGCCTGTACTCTGACCTGAGGTTTGACTAAATATAAAGCTATTATTTCTTAAACAAAAAATCTGTAATCATATTTTAAATAATATATCTTACAAAAACCGTTTGCAATAGCATACTCCATGTTTTGTTATATAGCATGGTAGAAAGAAATGTTCCAATATAATCGGAAAGCTAAATTTAAATGAAGATGAGAATTCAGTCTGGTTGTTTGGATTTTTCTGGTCTCTGTAAGAAGGTGATTGACCCTACTGTTTTGAAGATTGAATAACAAATAAAGTCTGTTTTTTGGTAGTATAAGTCAAGTTTTGAATGACATCAGAGGGTGAAGAAGAGGTTGCACTGATGTTTTCAAAGCTACTGTACTTAAGGCAAAAATATAATTAACATCCAACAGTGCTCATGTTTGCTTCTGAAGAATGATAGATTTGGGTTGTACAAAAAATTACTATTGTATATCAGATCATTTTTTCCATTTTTTCCCCATTTTGTATACTGAGTCATTTTTTCCCATTGTCAAATAACAAAAGCAAAAAGTTATGATAATGGATATTAATATTACTGATGACTATTTCCACTGATTTAAAATCCTTCCCTATGAAGAAATTATAGAATTTGAACAGTTTGGAAATAAACTAATATTGACAAAACTAAAAATGTTTAAAGAACCACATGCAAAAAAATCCAAACATTTTAACATAAAACAGAATTATTAAATGCCCAAATAACCACTGTAAGAGTTTAGCTAAAATAACACTAGATTGAGGCCTATAAACCTCATTTAAAAAAAGAATAAACTTTTTTACTCAACCGATTAAGCTACTAGCTTATATTAATTGGCATATGAATAATACAAGTCTGTTGAAATGACATTTTTTAAGATGGTGCAATAAGTTATCTTAGAAGATCTTATTTCTCCACATTAAGAGTACAAATGGTACTGATATACTCCAGATCCATGTGCTTATCCAACAAATTAAGTTTCAATAAATTAAATATTTAAAAACCAATTTGTTGAACTGATCAAGAGAACATCAGGCTGCAACGAGATCTCCCAACAAAAGCCAAATATTGCCTAAGAAACCGCTGCCCTGATGCTTGTCCCAAAGATGCTTTTACAAAAGGCAACTAGATTTTCTTGCTTTTTTCTTTGAAAATGTTTCATTTCTTACCCAAGAAGTTTCTTCAGTTCTTTCTTCAGCTTCTTGGATGAGAAGTGAAATGTTTTCAAAGGAAAAAAAACAAAGAAAGTCTACTTGTCTTTTGGAAAAAACACCTTTGGGATAACCATGACCTGGATGATTGAGAATCTCCATGCCCCAATACTTGTTTCTCATATAAGTAGCCATTCATTTAGTGATCATTTGAAATTATGCCAGTGCTTGAACTCAGGACAGTTGCAGAGCTCCTGTGATCCCCTAATTGCAATCTGGTGCTTGGTAACCTGCACTTATGGCCGGTTGCCAAGTACCCCATGATGTGATCATCATGTGCAATCTTCCCTACCAGTTTCCCCAGAAAGTCAATGGGGAAGCCAGCAGGAAAGGTTGTAGGCCACTGCCATCTGTCTGGTTCCTGGGGGCTGGCTAAAAAAGAATGGTTGTGAAATCCAATGAGATGTTTTGGGCTTTCAAATGCCAAGTGTCCAATTCTATCTTTATTTTCTTTCTAAAGCTATACCAATTTCTAGCTCCTTTTCTAAGTCCAAAAGCAGAACATAGTTGGAAGCTTCTCAAATTGCTCAAATATCCAGTTGTGACCAAACAGGAACTGGGGTAATTAACTGGTATAATTAAGGACTACTTATGAATGTGAGAATTTCATGTACTTATCCCCAAATTTCTTTTTTTTAATATATATATAATTGAATCAAAGTATCCCAGAAGGTATGATATCCCATTTTTAGAGATAAAACATTACTTTGCAGGATTCAGTGATTATTTAGAATAAATGTGATCCTCTAATAGATTATTAGCCTGCTGTAGGTTTCTATTATAAGAGCCAAGTAGCCTGAAAAATACAAAGAGGCAGCCATTTGGATCCCAATTCAATTGATACTAAACAATTCCAAGCATGCAGCTGTTTCCTAGAATGGTCCCTGAGGTAACATCTGTTTATTTTCCGGCACAAATCTCCAGGAACTCTTGTTTATTACTTTATACCCCCCAATGGGCAGTATAAAAATAGCAAAAAACAAGTATTATGAAATGCTAATAAAGTGCTATAAATACCGATTATATTCATAAGCCAACCTGATCCCCAGATAATGCTTGTCATAAATAATTATCTGATGATCTTCAGAATCTTTCTCTTTAGCAAATGTATTCTTTGGTCAGAATTGTTCAAGAAACAGCAATCAAAAC